>NC_091097.1:14722860-15084526 GCF_024713975.1 Paralichthys olivaceus | reverse complement strand
GATGCATGTGCTGCATTATTTGAGGTTATTGTATATTTGGAAAAATGAAGGCAAATGCTTGTTGGCTGCAGATGAAGCCATTAGCCTAGTTCACGATGGCAGGCAGTGAGAGTATCACAGCAGTCTTTGTTTGGAGCTCCCCTCATGTTTTGTCAAACTAAGACGAAGGAGCGGGCCGTCTGTCAGATACCTGCTTAGACTTGTAGAATGTGAGAAACTTCAAAGCCAGATGTCGCCTCGCCTCAGATTATGAATCGGGCTGCTAACAAGCACTGAGATGTGTTTTCTGCCTCATCAATCTTTATTTCCTCAAAATGTTTCCCTTTGAATCTGCAGCAGTGGGGCGACGGCGGCTCATGCGGGATTCTCTCTTTAAACGCGATGTGCAGTATTACCGTGCTGTCCATCACAGCTGTCTTGGCCCATCACTTCACAGGGGCCCCAGAGCTAAATGTCAGCAGGCATTAATGCACACTCAGCGTACAATGGACGCACAGATCCGGCACTGACAGGAACCGGCTGCTGAAGTCACTGCTAAGGAGGGCACTTTCTAATATGACGGGTCCCCTGGGACAGAGGGACAGACTATCACCATGGCAACCTTATCTCCTGTGTGAACCCTCCCAACCCCCCTACACTCACACTAACACATGCACACACATACAAACACACCTCTGTGAGTTTGGATCTGGCAGAGGTGATGTGGGAGTACTAAAGACTGAGCAGAGATGACAAGTTTCACTTCAAAGTTGATGGGATAAAGTTATTCCTCTTTCATGTTGCAACTGGTGAGCGCTGGGGTGAAGTAACTTTACTCTTTTAAGCCCCTACGATGAGGGTTAAGAAGTCGGAGGGGATTGAACTCTTGAGTTTCCCATCCGTATTAATAGGTTTCAGAACTTGGCTGCCTTGCTTTAACACTCAGCACGAGGCGATCAGAAGTCTGGTGCATGAGGCACATTCACATCATTCACACTCCAATGTCCACATTAGTAGAAATGCAATGCAACAATACATGTTTATTCGGGTTGTTGACACCATTTCATAAAACTTAGTTTGAACTATACATAAACATATATGACATAAAAATATTAGAAAGTCCTAAATACAACACAAAACACCACCAACTGCAGCCTCAATATTACCAGAGTTCAACGACCACACATTTCATTTTTAAATGAACTAATGTAACTTTTCCTGTCTCTCCATTTTGATTTAAACTGTAGAATCACTCATCTGCTCCCACACTGTGTATGTGACCTGTCAGGCACCTCATCAGACTTCATGAATGATTTAAGAGTTCACACACCTCCAAACAAGTTGAAAACTTTGTTATTCTCAAATGCTTTTTATTAAGCTGTTTTACAAGGCCATGCCATCATGTATTTCATTCTATTTTTATTTTGTTATTTTACACAGTTTTATCTATTTTATTTGTTGTATTTTTCTCTTTCAACTTATATTTAAATTCTCGTACAGATTCATCCTTTTATTCACCTCTTTTTTATCCTTACTTTTGCTTGAAATTTGTTCTGAACTCTGCTCTTAATTCTTAATTTAGCTCTTAATGCGATGTTTTTCATGTCGCTGTACAGAACCTCAAATCCTCTGTGTATCAAACATGCTTTATAAATGAAACTGCCTTGCTTACATAGATTTGAAGGTTTTTGGACACATAAAGACAGCGTATGGACTCATGCTCCCATCATCACCCTGTAATAACTTCTTTTGGCAAATCAAAAACCTTAAAGTGCATGATTCACTACTCTCACATCCTGCACTCTCCTGCGCTCTTACTCACTAGTGTGTATTTCATTGTTTGGCTACATCACACCTGACTGCAGTGTTAGTGCAGATGATACACCACAGTGCTGAACACGCCTGGAGCCACACTCGACCTGCATGACACAGTCCCATGGCTGTTTGATCACTCAGCCAGTCAGTGTCCAAAACCAGTGCACTCCCCAGCATCCCTCCATCAGGACCACCTGCTGCTGGCTACCTGCTCAGAGGCGGGGTGCTCGTGGCCAACGCTCCGGTGAATCAGAATCCAGCAGAGCTGCCAGTGGCCTGAAGGACTCCCACACAAACGCATTGCTCACATGCTGAGCACAAAAGACACAGACGCACAATAAAGGGGGAACGTGTGAGTCAGACTTGGTAATGCACGATATTACACGCTCGAATATCAAACAAAATGATATTCATGTGGCTGTTCAGCAATGAAATGTTTTTTTTTTTTTTTGCAGTGATGGATTATGAATCAAAAGGGAAAAATATCCTTTGGTAGATGAAAAGTTAAGTGAAATTTGTAGTTGTAATGTAATGTGTCTTACTTTTCTTCTTCTTCTTCTTAGACACAGTAGTGTTACTATTAGTACCATGTACTTCATAGATACTATTGTGTGTATTATATATCTTAGTGCCATATTGTTACGATTGTTTACTATACATTGCAATATTTCATCCTACTGCATAGATCAAGATTACACCATCATCATCATCATCATCATCATCATCATCATCATCATCATCATCATCATCATCATCATCATCATCAATGCTTACTCTATACTCACCTGTGGATGTACTGACTGCCTGACGTTTTGTGCACTGCTGTAATTATTATCATTGTGTTTTGCATCTAATGGTTCAAATCCACTTTATTTGATTCCATTATATTGTTTTCTTTTGTTCTTTTCTTTTTACCTTTCTTCACTCTGCACTTCTGTTGTTGCTGTGATATCCAAATTTCAGATTAAAAGATCAGCAAAGGATTATTTTATCTTATCTCATCTCATCTCATATTTTATAATGATTTAAACAAAAGGGTGTATAGTGACTTAATAAATACATAAGAGGCAGAAATCAAGTGAATGGAGAAGAAAAAGCCAAGAATCATGAAAGTGAAGAAGCAGAAGAAGATGCATAAAGAAAATCAAATGGCAGACAACTCAGTGATGCACCAGGATTCATAAAACATCTGTGCCAACACACTCTTTGCATCACGGTGGGCTGTTTTAACTGTCACTTCCTTGCTGCCTGTTTCACACTGGATGTTTCTACCAACTCTGGTCTACCAGCGCACTTATCTGTCCTGTTGCTCATGTTGTATTTCAAAAGAAAGCTCGCCTGCCAACGGTGGTGTCGCTTCAGGACGACATTTTAGGGATAAAAATCCTGTTTGTTACACATTCCCCGGCTCCTGCTGCCACTGTTCGGGGATGTCATTCATTCCTCATATCAGCTGTTGGCCTCCACCGCCACCTGAAGCCAGGAGAATACTGTAAGCAGATGCCTTGGCTTTGTTCAGTCGCTGTTTGTGTGCTTGGCAATATGCTGCCTGCTGCTTTATTGGTCTTCTGCAGATCTGCTTGTGGGCGATGTCTTGGCATCTGCTGGCTGCTAATCTCTCCACTTATACCGCTGCGTCTACCTATGCATTTGTCTTGGCACTAATTGTGAATTAATTACTCACAGAGGCAAAGCTTGTTTTTCTTGCTGATTGCTTTTTGGCACTGTTATTATGGTGCTTATATTTTTGAGGGTTATGGGCTGAATTGATTTAAAAACACACTTTCCCTTGGTTACCATTTTAGGGTAATTGTATTTTGGCTTCATGCATTCCTATATATGCTATTTATACTTAGCGGTGGAACCGTACATTTACTAAAATACTGTAATTAATTCGATTTTTGTGAAGTACTTAACTTTTCAATGCCCCCTTATACTTTTGCTGCGCTTCATTTTAGAGTGAAAGAGTGTTACACACATACACACATTTTACATCACTACATGTGTTACACTGCAGATCTAAACCACTGTATTGTCTTTTTTTTAATGTAGCTGATTCATCATCATGGTCACAACAACATCCGTATCATAAAGTTGGGGGAACGATCACGGTCATTGGAAACGTTTACATGGACAAAAATATTATTTTTACCTAATTGGGAATAAGATATTATTGTGATCATGATGTTTACATGAGCTGCTAAAAGAACATTCCATTCCAAACTTAGTCAATGTTTGAAAACCTGGATTGTTGGTGAGGAACAGGAAGCAAGTAATGATCTCCAGAGTAAAAGTTCAACATTTGATTGACCCACGTACTTCGTTCCCTTCCAATGGACAAGAGTCTTCTGTTCAATGGTTGCTGAAGGGATTTGTCATGTCAAGATAAACACACTGTGATTAGTGAAACAGCTGATGCGTCTGTCTTTCGTGGGAGGCAAACATCTCATATGGTGTCAGTCTATCATTTCACTCACTAGTATTTTCTGAGTGTTCATTAGACAAACTGTGGAAAGTGCTTACTTGATAGTAAGCACCTTGATGTCTAGTAACCTAGCAGGGAAATGGCTGCATGGAGGTTTGTGGTGCCGGCCCACACACTGTAGATTCCACACGATGAGAAACTGCATTAAATGCAGTTTTGTGGAACCTTTCTTAAAATGAAAACTCACAAAGTGTGTCTGTGTGCTCGCTGCTTGGATTTTGTAAGAGAGACATTCTCCCAACTCATGATTAGCTTTTTGAAATGATTTGGTGGAGGAGGATACGCCATAGAAACCCAACACAGTAATCTTTGCCCCCTTCAAATTCAAAGCTGCTTCCAAGTCGTGAAATTAGATAATCATTTCTCCACAAGCACATCATCATTGGCTTTTTTATGCTGCTGTCATGCTGGATGTGGGACAACTGCCGTCCTCAAAAAAATAGAAAGGACTGATAGACTTTGTTGAAAAGCCTGCCAGTTTCTTTGATGTGGAGTGTGGCATGGAGCAGAGGCAGCAGGGAAGAGAATCACACACTTCAAATTGAATAGAACTTAATCTCTGTCTGTCTGTCTTGGGAACGTTATAAGACTCTTGAAGTGCTCACCTTGGAAGGAAGAAAGGAACACGGGAAGGAAAAGTAATTGGAGACATGTTGGCTTCCTTTGAGCTTTGTGATGACATGAGACTTGACATCTGACCACAGGACACCTTACAGTATCTTTAGAAGTCGACTCGAGTGGCAGACAACACCTGAACTATAGTCGTAAACAAGTATAATTACATTGTTCACATTTGGTGGTGAGTTTTGGGTAGTCATTTCATTCTCACTGTGATGTCATTGTGGTTTTACTATCGGCAAAAATGTATGTCCTTGTCGTTCAAACATTATGTATAATATTGGCAAAGTCTACCACCAATCCTCCTTTTCTTCTTTTGCTGTTTAATACCGTCTCAACCTCCTGCAATTTGTCCAAAAGTCAAAGATTTCTGAACAGTTTGCTCTAGACCACCTTCTTTGGACTTTTGATCTTGGCCGAAGGCAAAAGTCCTGACCAAACAAGGTGAGAGCAGATGTATACCCATGCACTTTTGTTCATATACTTTATACATACACAATATTTTCTTTATTTACAATGATAATCACGTAAACTATTGTGAATACTTTTTTTCTGAATCATATGCTGCATTGTCCTCGGGACTGTTAGGACACTACGGTCTAAGGCACAGTCTGTGGCCTAACACACAACTCTTAATGACTTGTTCATAAATGAAAACAAACAGGATGTCTCACAGGTTACCATTATGTAATCCACATGCTGCTGTAGGGAATGACTGTCCACAAACACCACATGGTTGGCAATCAGTGCCATAAGACTGGGAGTGAGTCAGTGTGTGTGTGTGTGTGTGTGTGTGTGTGTGTATTCAGTTATGTGTATTTTGCATGTATGCTTTGTTGATAATGTTCTTAAAGATAATTAGAAAAAAGAAAAATCCACAGGGACAAAATAGTTTTTACCTGCTGCAGTTGAAATGCTGTAAATGCAGTTAGTCTGCCAGTGACACTTCTCTCCGCACCCCAGTTGTTGGGCAATATAAAATACGCTCAGCCCACAGACAGGCCCCTTAGCACAACCATGATGGATGTTATTAACTGAGAGAGTTTTATCTCTTTCTATGTTTTAATAACTGGCCACTGTTTGGAGGGTTATATGAGGAGAGCACAGCACTGCCTCAGTTCTTGGTCTCGTCCGTCAGTTCTGTGTTAAGAACACCAAACTCCCACCTGAAATTAAACAAATGAAAATCAATTAACATCAGAAGTATAGGCAGTGCATCCAACAAGTGGAAGACAGTGTAGCGTGACTCACATGGTGTTTAAGTTGTTTGTGTATTTTTCAATTGTGTCATGTACTGTGTTACCTCAAATGAACAATGACCCGAAACAAGCATCAAAAAGCAGGTTTTGAAATGGATTAAGCAGGATAACATTAAGCTTTTGGTCATACCAAAGTCCCGACCTCAGGCCCAACAAAAATATGTGGACCGTGCTGAAAATTCATGTGCGTGCCAGGAAACCAAGAAATTTGATTGAAGCTGATAACGATTCAGCAAAGTGATCAAATATCCAACCAGAATTCTGCCAGAGGCAGAAACCAAATGTCAGCTCAAAGTGCAAGTTACTGAGGAACATTCAAATTTCAACATTTGCTTTGCAGAGCTGTATCTTTGTTATTCTGTGTTAATTTCAGAAAATATTTAAAAACTTCCACAACTTATTATTAAATATTTTTCTACTGATGCACCATGTTCACTTATTCCAGGAAAAGAACACCTCAAAGAAATCCCAACATTCCACGCCTCCTCTCTATGATGAGTATGTAAACGGTGCACGCCAATATTGATATGAAAAGAACAAAACTTTCTAAGAACACATCATCCCTACCTGGATGATTATTATAGTATTTTACAAACAGGGTGTAACTTTTAATAGCTGATTATAGGTTTGGTCGAGCATTCTCATTTGTCTGATTCGGAAAAACTACATTGTACTTTGTGTAATATTTCATACACAAATATACAGTATCATACAAAACAGAATTAAATATATAATATCATATACTTGGACATATCTCACATATATATTCAAACATTAATCTAGGAAGCAAACAGTTCAAGTTATCCATTATGTAAATCCTTATCTTTTTATTATAGTTTATTTTATTTGTTTATATTTATAGGGACAATATAAAGTTGAAAGCAGTTTCTCTGGAGTGAACGTAGCTCATTTGCATCTGTCGTCCCTTGGCAATAATACGTTTCTATTTTTCTTAGAAGGATATGAGGAAAGTGTAATGAGAGACTTTGCTCTAGCTTCAGTGTGACCACTGACGAGATGTAAGTAACATAAGGACCATAAGCAGCACGATGGACACCACTGATAATTGTAGAGAGGTCCGAGGAAGCAGTCACTCCTATTTAAAATTCTCTGACGAATTCTGGGACCCACCCCAAATAACTGACCGCTCAGTGAGATCTCAAAAAGGTCTGCTGCTGCCTCATAATATCATAACTGCGGGTGCTGTCTGCCAACTGTGGCTGTTTTTGATTAGATGCTGGCCACAGGGGACAGAGCTGTGCCAAGGTCCAGCTGCAGCAGGTCATCGCTGTGATGGGAATCAGGAGGCAAGGGGACGGTGGGTGGAGCCACAGGCCTGGCAGCGTCTACCCCGGGGGACAAATGAGATTGAGACAGACCTTCTGGATGTGTCAGGTTGCCAGATGTTTGTCTGGACCACATGTCTCAACAAGCACCACCGCCAAGAGAAAGGCAAGAACACTGTCGTTGTTATGGCATCCAGTGGACTTCACTTGCTGGACTAGACCAGCTGTCTGAGTTTATGAAGCTTGGGTTTGTCCACCACAGAGATAATGACTTTAGGAATGTTTGTTTGTCTTCTTACTTTTTACACATATTCACTTTAATCTGTGTCCTAATGTCTACTTTTGTTCGGTCCAAACCCAGATAGCATTCCGACGTTTGCCACTTCAGGCAATGATGCAGCACTTCTGGTCTTCTAGTCGCCCGAACAAAATGGAGGTGAGCCTGAAGTGGCCCACATGGAAGATAGCTAATGTGGCCCAAAGATCCCAAAATAAACGTGGGCATTTTTTGGAAAGCTCTCTGTAAGGTGTTATCTAGATGTGAACCTAAAGTGGCCACTGTGGTAAATTGTGAACATGGCCCAAATAGCATAAAACTAATTTTGGCCACCTTTGGCACCTTTGGTTGACATGCGATATTGCTATGGTTTACTTGTGGCTCAGATCTGGCAAACAGGAGATGACCGCCCAAGTCCCTCCATGCAGTATGAGGGCTGGATGTGAGATATGGGCCAAATCTATTTAGCTTTGTAGGACCCATCCTCAGTCCTGACCCTAAGACCATGGTAAAAAAAGCAGACCTCTCTCAAGCTAATTAATGATATATGATGTACAGGCCTCACAGCTTCAGAGTTACAGGAAGCTGTGAAAGCCACGTCATGTCAGACAGTTTGGGATCTTAGATCACAGTTCTCACATTCCAAGCAAAAGGTCAAGATCTACTACAAATGATCACTGCTACAGTAGAAATACTGTCAGAGAAGTTTGCAGAATACAGATTTGCGGTTGCCGTTACCATATAAAAAGTGTATTTTTGCACAAAAGCATCATTCAACAGTTTTCTCTCTGACTATACTGTAAAGAGAGCGATGCATCCATAGAGAATTTATGTGTGTTTTTCTGACGTGAGCAGAATTCAGAGCAGGTGTTTTTCATTTATTTTCTCTCTCTCAAGCACATATCTGAAAGTCTACTGTCTGATTTTGCTATATTTGTCGTTTATCTGTGCATGCACAGATGCACTTAATGTGTCGGCTGTGGCTCAGGAGGAAGAGAGGGTCGTCCACTCAGAGTTCCCAAAGTTCATCTAAAAGGTCACTGTCAGTGGTTCCATCCCTGGCACTTCCAGTCTGCAAGCAGAGGTGTCCATGGGCAAGATAATGAAACTCACATTGGCCCTGGACCAAGCTCTGCGTATAGAAGCACCACATGAACGTATGCATGATTGTTGTAAAAAGTATAAGCAGGGCGAGTACGTGTTCAGTTTCCTCAGTTAGACCTTTTGATCACATATGAATGTAAGAACACCATATGGAAGAAAATATGTAACTGGAACTACAGTATACAAACAGGACATTGGATAGAGAAACAGGATGACAGTGTCAAAGTCCATAGGGGAGGAAATAATGCGAATCATATGCTGTGGTCTTTGTAGCCAACAGATCTCAATCACCTATGGGAGATTTTGGACTGACGTGCAGGACAGCGCTCTGCACCACCATCAGGACAAAAAATAACAAAGGGAATTTACTTTGGAAGAATGATGTTTAAAGAATCAATGCCACAATGCATTGAAGCTGTTCTGTCAGTACGAGGTGGCTCAACACTTTATAAACTAATACTATTTCTCATCTGTCTGTGTTTCTCCAGTCACAGTATTTATTGTGCCTGCATGGAGAAAAGGGATATTTTGTTAAATAGTAATATATTCAAACATACGACTGCATTCATTTATTTTCTCCTCACGACTCGAACAATCTGCTGAGGGTCAAACCTCATGAAAGAAACTGAAAAAGCTATTTTCTTTTTTTAATTTTGTCCAAAATGTACCATTTATGAGTGCAAGCTTGTTTGTGTTGTGGTGCATATATTCATGGAAGCTCAAATTTATGCAAGTAGTATGTAACCACACGGCGTCCTGTTGCCTAAACAAGTGTGATATGAATGCAACAATTTGTGTGCCTCACTAATCCACTCATCACTGTGTGTTGATAATTTCAGTGTGTGACCTGCTGTTGCCAGTTAATGTAATTGTTAATAAACGAACAGTACATTTGTCAGACTGATGGATTTGTGGTGAAAATGCATCACGTGGTTATGATTTATCAGAGAAACTCACCAACAGATGTATGGTGACTCACCGGTGAGCAGAGAGCATGTTGCCGTGTGTTACAGACGATTTCATTTCACCGATTAAATCTTTTCCTGAAGCATTAACGTGCTTGTGTGTGAAACGTGTGTGTGTGTGAAACGTGTGTGTGTGTGTTTTTGTTGTAAAGATGAGATTTGATCACGCTACACATAACTGATGGTGAGGATGTTCTTCATTTTGTGTTGTACCTCAGGACACTGTGTGCAAACATTCAACCCAGAGAGACACTGCAGAGACGTTTTGTGTGTTTCTGTGGATGTATGTGTTCTTTACTACATAGAGGTGTGTGTGTGTGTGTGTGTGTGTGTGTGTGTGTGTGTGTGTGTGTGTGAGGAAGAAGTCATTACTTACGGACGTGCACTCGTTTATGTGTCAAGGAAATATCTGTTTTAGTCTTTTGTCTTGTCGTGTTGAATTGTCATTCGGTGGTCATCAGTGGTAATATATAAACTAAAACCCTAATTTGTATTCGACTGATGATCAGATTCACTGATCATTTTCTGTGTTTCTTCTTGTCTATAGATCTGTCTCATTAAATGATTTAATATATGAGATTTTAAAAAGGGAGTAGTGTTTAAACAGTCATTGAGGATAATTTGAAATATGATTCAAACATCTCTCTACATGATCTGCTTGGTCAGAGATGTGACTAAATGAAGAAGTGTTCTTGCTGCAGCATAGTTACAGGTTGCTCATACATTAACAGCTCAGGGTTTGTTTTGTGAAATGTGCCGGTCACTGTTTTCACAAACTCATATAAGGAATTTTAAAATCAGTAAATTAATTCACTTTATTGTTAATCAAACAGCCTGATGATGCTGCTGCTAACTACTTCCTTTCTCTCTATAGAAGTTCCCGAATTGCCCCATCACGTCACACTAAGTGATTATGATTAGCGTGATGCTCACTGTGAACGCTGTCACGGCCTCCTCTGTTCCCCGAAGGCTTCTTCTCACTCCTGTGTGTTTCCTCTACACTGACTCAGCCTCTTCTCCTCCTGTCGTTCTCCTCCCCTCCCTTCTCTCTCTCTTACCATGTCATCTGAGCCACTGAGGCTTTCTCTGGTGGCGAGAGGATTTGGCAACACCCAGATTTAAGACAGCTGTGCCATGCGAGACAAATGGAGCGGACTGTATGCCAGAAATCATTTTATAATACTGTGGCACAGATGTGACTTCACTTGTTAATTTGTCTGAGCAGAAACGTGCTGGAAGCAGCGCAGGAATAGTGACCAATTAGTAAATGGTACATGAATCTACCCAATACCAAGGAAGATTTTAAATGTGGTAGAATCATCATGGGATGAGGTTGGATCAGTTCCTGATGGTTTGTTCAATTTTAATGACAATATCAAGTGGGGAAGCACCAAACAGACTTTTTCAGTCCCCACACTGATACCACACTGTGCGTATCGGACATTGACTGTGTATAAAAATGGACGTTTCTCCACTTCTACTCATTGTACCAAAATATTTTGGATACGGGTGCTGCCAGCTTAGACTATTGACGTCATTTGGAGTCAGACTCTGCACAGTAGTGATCATGGAATGGAGTTGCAGAATTGAAGGATACACACTCTCAACCAATCGGTCTCAGGTGTCAATCGTGACATTTCAACCTGTTTTTTTAAAGCATCAAATAAGTACTTAGTAGAAATATGACTACTTAAACAAAGTATGATAAGAACTATCTAAAATGACAGAAAACATCTTTCAGAAGAATTATTCAATGTGCACTTTGACTTTTGATTGTGGTCCATGTCCCATCCATTAACATAGGGGAGGCAGGATTTATGACCTATTCTGCAGCCAGCCACCCGGTGGCCATCAATATTTGGCTTCACTTTTTAGGGCGCTGTTATGTTGTCCAGTCTTTATGTACAGTCTATGTCGTCAGATCACTGCAGAACAGATCAATCTTTTTTTATTTTAAAGGAACCACCAGATCCAACTTCAACGTTGCTTTCCCACTTCACAAATCTCTCAATGGTTTTTCATTTGAACCTTGAAATTTATTCATGAGCAAAATTTAAATTGCCCTCTCAAATACGTCCATTACAGACCTCACAGCGGAGAATAACTGAATGTCTTTGTGTAACAATTCTTTGATGTACTTTGGACCACGTGTCCATTAAAGTTATCTCAGAAACAAAGTCCCTGCCACATTCATGAACACAATGGAAGGATACCAATGACAAAGACCAGTGGATGACAATGCGGCCGCCTGGATGAACTGGCCATTCTTCAAGGGGTTTTCATTCTTAAACATTAAATGCAGCCATATTTTAAAGCTGCCACTTCTTTTTAAAGGAAATAAGGAGAATTTTATTTAGACGTTGTTTTGAATAATTGTTTACCAGAAGTTAGATCTGAACTATATCTGACCCTTCAACATGGGAACATCCTCCAAGGCAACCATCTCATAAATGAAAAATACACCTGAAATCCTTCTTCACCTGTGCTGTGAGAAGATAATTCCCACCTTCATCATTCCTTATCTTTCAAGGAATGCAGTTACCAGACAGGGAGACATTCCACGAGTCCCAGTTTCACTTCAGTGGTCACTTGTCTCTTTGGAAATTGATTCCAGCTTTTAGGTGATGAATTTTAAAGCTCATGTAGAAGTTGAGCCTGCAGACTATAATGGTATTTTAATCCCATGTGATCCAGAGGACATGTGAAGATTCTGTCTATATCCAATATCTTATATTCTGTCATAGTCAGTTAAAAAGGCTGATGAGGATCAAACTCTCTTAAAATTCAAATCTTGTTAAAAAAACACTTGTATGGCTTTGCTTTTAAATCTTATTTTTAAAATAGTAATCTTACACATTGGTTTTATTAACTTTGCCAAAGTGGATATGTTTCCATCTGTGTTTTATTATAAGCTGGATTAGGTGAAGAATATGGAACCGATTTTAATTAAATTTAGTGAAGCATGACTCAAAGAAGATTCCATAAGATTTTGGTTCTTGATCAATGGCAGAACCAGGATTTTCTTTTACTTTTTCAATATTTTTCTTGATAGCTCAGATAAAATTCATGGATCTTGATTTGTTTCTCTCTCTTCCTGGCCCTTTCACCCCTCCCTGTGTGGTAAGAAAGCACATTTGTATATTTTTTGAAGAGCTTGGGAGATTGTTGACATGAAATAACACCCACAGTCTCTGAACGCCACAGTGAGCTAGCGTTCTTTTTGTCCTCTCAGTCTCTCCCTCACTCTCTGCATCCACATTGGATATTCTTTTATAGCCGTCTCAGAGGGAAACAGGGAGAGAGGCTGCACACTGAACACTGACCCTCACTGACTGCAGACATCCTCCTCTCCATCCTGCTCCAATTCCTAATTTTACCCACCATCGTGCATGTGAACACACATACTTGCTGCTCCCTCCCCACAACAAACCACAGTGCTGGTTCTCTGCGTCACAATATGACCCGGGGATGAAGCTCCTTAACTAATTAAAACCAAATTATCACTTGAACATACATCATTAATGTTAGAGGAACTACATGAAATGACTTGAAACTTTGATAAAAATGTACTCGATGATCACTCTGACTTTTTACTGTGGTCCGTGTCCCATCCACTTACATGGAGGATGTGGGATTTATGAGTAACAGTGCAGCCAGCCTCCAGTTGGTGATTGAGACACTGACTTTGGGGAGCCATTATCCATATTTATATACAGTCTATGGTTTGAACCTTAGAAACTAATGATAAAGCTGAGTGACACATAGAAAGACTATGTTTGTTTTTTGTATCCCTGTGTGGAAGGATTGCAGGACATCGCACACACAGCCTCCAGCCAGTCCTTGACCACCTGCCTGATTATCGTCTGCAAATGAAAAGCCCTCCTTGACCGTTCTCTGCTGTTAATTCAGACCATGTGTATAAGTAGATAAGCCTCCAAATTTGTGCTGGAAACTTTTTGTTTTCCCACTCGACTTCCCTGCTCTACCTCTCTGGACCGGCTGTGTTTGGCTATATCTTGACCTGCCTGCTGAACACACTCCACACGCCCCAAATTAAGGGCTTTGATATTGAGCAATAAAAACCCACTTGCACTACTCAGGTTCTGATATTAGTATGAAGTGTTATTTCCTACTTTCTCCAGTAATATTGCTAATTGAAGGAGGGACCCACTGATGGCGGCTGCTGCGACGAAGTAGAAAGAGGAGTAGTCGAATGGATTGAAATAACGAGGTCAGTGAAAACATGGTGGTTCGTCACCTCAGGCAATTTGAGGTCTATGTTTTCAGCACCTTCCAGCAACAGTGGCTATTAAGGGGAGATTGTTTTTGTGCACATGCAGCTCGTATTTCTGTCATCACAATGTTACCATTCCAGTTTGCTGAATCAAGGCCCTTTCAGATAATAAGCAGTTTCTGCTGGGCTAACTGCCAAACATAGTTTTTACACTACACATGTCTATAATCAGGGAAAACCGGCAACAACCATGTGTGTGGAACAGGGCAACACTGACTTACTGCAGCTTACATGCACTACATCGGGCTTGGGTTGGGCTCAGGCAGAGGAAACACAAGGCCTGTCTGGTCTGGCTCAATTAGCTTTCCCTTGGGCTTAGATGGATTTGGACGGTAAAATGAGGCTGGAGCCACACTTTTACACACAATCAGCTTTTCTTCCATTGTGCATTCCGTGCCTGGATGGTTGTTTCTTTTCTATTGGATGCAACACTGCTGGTTACAGCTGTTGAACTTTGACCGCAGTGTGTGAGAGAGCTTGTCGAGTGACATGCTGCACTTGCACTCTCCCAAAAAACTTGGCACATGCCATTAAAAAGAATGTGTTTCAGAGCGCAGTGGTGTCACTGTCCGTGTTCACTTTGCAGTAGCGGACCGGGTACCTTGTACTGTGCTGTATCACCCTGCCGCATGTCCTCCCTCTTCACTCCCACCCCCGCTGACCTCTGCTCAGGTTTACAATAAACACCAGCACTAATCAGAAGTCATTAGTCATTATCTGAGCAGCACTGAAGTTTATTTTGTGTTTGTTTGATTCACTCGAGAGTTTATGAGACGTCTTGAAACACTTTAAAAAAAAGTCCAGCTTTCTTTGTGCTCACACACACACACATACACACACACACACACACACACACACACACACACACACACGCACGCACACACAACTGGAGACGTAACGTAACGTGACAGCCAGGACATCATTCATCATTCATCGTAATCCAGGTAAAAGTTTGAAATAATTATGATATTGATTTGAAGTCAGAGGTCAGGTTCTATCTGAAAGGGCCTTGAGGTTAAAAGTGTGGTTATAAGAGATCCACAGGAACATCTAACTGCTGTGAAAGTTGGTTGTCTGTCTCTGACTTACTGCTTAAACAAGTTTCATTGCCAGTAGCCTGAAATTAACATTGTGTGGGAAGCTCTGTGCCTGGAATATTATGAAAAAAGTGCCATTGTCTAAAAATAAGAGTGAATAAGGGCAATAACATTTGAAATATCTCAACTCAAAGTTTCTGCAGATCCAGAGTTCTGATCCGATACATCGCACACTCGTCCTAAATTTAAAATCTGTGCTCTTCACTGCTTAAAGCTGTCATATAACGAAACATGAGTTCAGAAACTGCTGTGGCTCTGAAAATTAACTCTGCAGCTAAATGTGAATACAAGTAATGTTAAAACCATTCGATTTGACATTGGACCGAAACTGTATTTAACATGCCCTCAATAATATTTGTATCCATAGATCTGACCTTGAATCCCAGCAGTAGCAAGATGCTGCTAATAGAAAATTGACTCTTGATAATAGTGTAGCCTTAAAACAAATTGATTTACATTGACATGACATTCATTCTTGTACCTTTTAACAAACCACTTTTTAAAACAGTTGCTGAGAAATAAAAGCCTACCCATCAGAGACGTTCTGTCAGTCGCCTTAATGCAAAGGATTTACAGCTTTACATGTCTTCTGCATAGTAAAAAATGACTTGAGATTTTGCCCTTCAGCTACATTCTCAAATGTATTAATCTGTTGTTTACTACTTCTGAAGATCAGTTTACTTTGGCTCACTTGAATAAAATAAACCACTGACAACAATAAGGCTAATTTCAGCTCTAATCTGCATATCAAATAGTTGTGCAGTTGGAAAACTTTTTTGGAAACTCCCTGCTGCTTTGTCTGTCTGTGTATAACACAATGTGATCTGTTTCCTCCCTGAGCGCTTGCTTTTTCTTTTAACGCGTGTTATTTCTGTATTCCTGACTGGGTGCAGTGGTATGCATCTTTCAGCTCGACGTGTGAACTTAAAGGAAGACCTTCTTCTGCATCCAAGATGACTTAACACTGAGTCACTGTGTTTGTGTGCATTCAGTGTGTGTACGTGCATACATTTGTATTTGATGTTGGTGCTCTGTGTGAGGACGGGTGGGTGTCATTGTCCTCGACTGCTGCTGAAAAGGCTTCTGTGGCTCAGAGGGGACTGCTGTATGACAAGCCACTGATGTGTGCATGATCTAAGAGGACACTTTCTGCTCCCTCTCCCCTTTCTCTCTGTGTGTGTGTGTGTGTGTGTGTGTGTGTGTGTGTGTGTGTGTGTGTGTGTGTGTGTGTGTGTGTGTGTGTGTGTGTGTGTGAAATCAAGTTTTCAAGAAGAGTTCACGCTGATTGTCTATTAGCTTAATAAAAGCAAAATGCCTCCAGACTGCTCTTGTGTAAGTTTGTGTAATTTGAATTTGAATGTCGGGGCTTACGGACACTTGGATGAGACCACAGGAACAGTATGGAGGCATTTTATATTTTTTTCTGTTGTTATTTTACGTTTGAAGGAATCATCACCATTTACTTCAATTGTATTGGACTTCACCCACCCCTCCATCGGCATAGTGGTGAGTAGATAATGAGGGAATTTTAATTTTGGGGTGAACTATCCCTTTAAACTGTCATGGGGTCTCATTACTAGCTGTGCACGTGCATGGTGGAGTAGGTGGATGACCACAATGATGCGAGCAAATGCTGCCACAACCCTAGAATAAGAAGAGATAAAGGACACGCATGCCGCAGAGTCGCTTACTCCCACTCACATTTACAGATACAGTACATACTGTACCAACTCAAATGAGCAGGTGTGCAGAGAAGTGGATATAACTAAGTCATTCAACCTTTCTTTTACAAACTTTTTCCTTGCAACTGAAAGTTAAAGTGTAAAAAACTGGGAAAATGTATATTTAGAGTCATGTATTTGCAACAGAGAGAAATGACTGGAGCCTTTCAACAGAAAAAACTGTTCTGAAAGGAAAATAATTGAGAGATATAAGTATTGTGTTTTAAGTTGTACTTGATTGTGTCAAGAAATGATGTGAAGATTTAAAGCGTGGCAGCTGCCGTTGGTGTACTTGGCTGGAGAGTTATAATTGAGAGAATGGAAAGCCATTAATTTCACACTCACGGAGTCATGATGTTGCTTAACTTTGGCCTGAAGCGTTTGTTATAGTTTGAATGAGAAAGTTTTCCACTAAGATAGAAAACTTGAATTTCTTGGTATTTTCAATGCATAACTTGCTGTATCTGTAAGAGATCTTTTGAATCATAATAGGAAAAGCAAAGCTGTAATTCATGTGTCTCTGTGAGACATGACAGTGTGACAATGAGGCAGCAGGTTTAACACCATATTATGTTATCTGCTCTTATTCTGTATGTTAAATGGTCTTCTGTGATAATGGTGGATTTCTGTGGCTCAACGTTCTTTCTAAAAACATTGACTAAGCTGTGACTCTCAGTCAGTTATTCGCTTCTCACAATAGATCGTAACAATACACCACATAGAGGAAGAATAGATGTTCAGGGTGAGGAATGTGAATGAATGTGACTCCATCTCCCCTAAGGTCAGAGAACCATCAGGGTCAGTGACCCATCAAATTAAAATTGAAGTCGCTATTTTGATTAAAAAAAAGTTGCTTTAAAGTGACACAGTCCAATTTACGCTGAGCAGCAGCCTCTACAGCCACATGGGTTATTATTCGAACTGTTTTATGTGCAAAGAGTGAAGCATATCAACTGCTTGACCAGAGCTCACTGAACTGAAACAAGTTCGATCAGTGAATATACCTCTTGATCCCTGATGCAGAAGTTACAAATACTCCACACTCTGTTTAGAATGAATGCTATTTCCCTGCTGAACATCAGGGATGAATGCTGGTTTTTAATAACTCGATGTCTCTTTAAACACTTCTACATTTTGGCCTTGATCTGGAAATGACTGCTCTTCATTCTGACGGATAAAGAAAATTACTATCACTCAGTTATCAAACCGGCTCAAAGTTACATGAGGAGGCGTTCAGTGCCTCATTCTTCAGGTCAAGTTCACAAGGTAAAACAGTTGCATAATGTTGCTTTAAGTTTGACAGGTCGAACATGTCTGACTCCTGTTTCCACTCAAGCAAATGATTTATTTTATTCATATATTCATATTCATATTTTAGCTGAAACACACTGCCTGATATTATTAATCTTTATATCATTAATTATCTAAAGCAATGAACTCTTAATTCTTCTCCTCAATCAAATTGTGGGTGAGTCACTTGTGTAGTTTTGAGTTAATTTATGAAATTAACAAGGCTGCCAATGTTAACCGGGCCAAGAAAGAATATATTTGGCAGCTGTTCAGTCAGCGCTGCGAGAATAGCAGCACTGATACCAAGCCTCCATGGTTACTGTTGCAGGTCGTTGTGACTTAACTTTAATCAATGAGCCAGGAGAGACTGGTTTTGGACTATGAAAAGTCACAGCATCACTATTATATCTCAATTGAGACATTAGCAGCTTGAAAAACACTAAAACTGCCGACGCTGTGCAGTGTAATATGCTCACATGCAAATTAAAATGCACTCCTGCCCTTTCCCTGCAAATTATGCTGGATAAAAAAAACTCTGCAGCTACTAGACCTGAGGCTTTTCATCGTTATAGCTAAAGTTAAGTTCAAGGTATAAGTTGTCTTAGTAGTTGCAATCAACAGAAGCATATGATAACAAGATCACTTGAGCTCGCTATGTAGACGTCCATGCAAAAACAAACACTTAAGAACGAGCTCTGAAGAGCACAGGCTTTGTTGCATTATTAATGGTCACACAGAGACCAGACGAGGGTAGTGCAAAGGAAGAAAGGTGGAGAAAATGCATGGGAGCAAAGAAGAGAGAGGGTGGTGTGAGAGAGGAAACAAGAAACAAAGCAAGAGGACAACAAGGAAAAGGAATGAAAGCAAGAAGAAAGTAAGAAATATTATGAAGGAAAAACAAGCAAGAAAGACTGATAGCAGAATGGAAGTGAAATGTTAACGAATTTGGAAAAAAGTGGGATTAATCTAATTTGAGCTCTCTCATCCTCACTGCCTCTGTGTTACCGTCTGTGCCCGATCAGCAAGCCTCACAGTCTGTGCCACCCCGACTCACACAACCTGGAGCAAGGAGCTATTTAAGCACCCGGTAAATTATTCAGAAACCTGAGCAGTGTGCTGAACAAACTCTAAAACTAATTGTACCTGAACTTTTTATATCTTGTCTTGTCTGTTTTATTTTTATAAACCTCCCTCCCTTGTCTTTCTCTTCTCCTTTTGCACTTCCTCATTCCATTAGAAACGAGACTGGAAACAAAGCGTGTTGTAAACGGGACCAAGTGAGATTAATGCATCGAGAGTCGGCTCGTGCCTTACGGAGGAGAACTGTCCCCGGTTATCTGCAGTTGAGATACTGTAAGCGTTAGAAAAATCAAGCTTGAGGCGTAAGACTGAAAAATAGGGCAGACTCTGTGATACAGTGCAAGCTCTATTGATCTTTTACAGTGAACAATGATTCGCAGGGTGGAAAATGATATGTGATAGGAGCTGGATTGTTTCCAGGCAGTGTGTGAAATATCTCCACAGCCGCGCAAGCCAGTGATTTTGGTTTTAAATGGGGTTTTATTAGTGAGAGATTTTTATTTAGCACAGCAGTCGATGCCAGGTCTTCAGTATCCCACAGCAGATGAGCCACATCTGCAACTTTCATAACACCTCAACGCCTCCCCTCCCTTTGTTCTCTGACCCAGTTTGCTTCACTTTTTCAACACCCCACCTCCAGACTCACCTCAGGGGCACCGTCCCTCTGGCCCATAATCCTGTATCCATACCGGGTACAAACAATTCATCTCAAAGCTAATTCCTCTTTATTTCCCTCGAGTGCAGTGTTGAATCTGATTTTTCAGTAGAATCGATTTACTTTCCCCAATCAAAAGAAATAAAGACCTGAACCTTTCAGCTATGTTCATTCATTCTTACACCTCCTCATATTGTCAGTGTGATTGCTGAGTGTTCGGGAAGTTTTATTGCCGCTGTATATTGCAGCTATCAGCTCATTGGATCTTATGTGGGTGTCTTTCAAAACTCTAAATTGAACAAAGCACAGAGGAGATGAAGTGTATTTTACTCAGCGCTTGCTGAATGAGTCACAAGTAAAATATATATATTTATTTCTCTGCTTTAAAACAAAAGAAAAGTTGCGTGACGCGTTTTTTTTTCTTTCTTTTTTTTTTACAGGACTTCGTAGAGTTTCATCTCCACCATACTGTAGTGCAGCTGCAGGCTGACAGCCAGCTCCAGCTGTCAGAGAGGTTCAGGGGAAATGCTTTCACTCCACACATCACACACACATCCATCCTTCAGCACCTCCACCCATCCCCCTGCCATCCAACCTTTCCCTCTCTTGGTTTCAGATCCAAATGCCGTCTAGAGGAAGGCTCACAGCGGTGTGAGGAACCTGTAAGTTGGCTTTTGCAAAAGCATAAAATATAAATGTGTTTTTGTATTGTGCTCTGTATTGGGCTATCAAACCACCATCTAAAGGAACCAAAACAGTTTCCTCATTGTGCAACAAAGACAACTGGCTGCAGAAGTCTCACAGAGGAGGAGAAGATAAAAAAAAAAAAGCAGGGACTCCTTTTTAATGGCTGTGAAGTTCAGCGGCAAAAGCAGCATTACCATTAACATTTTGTGTCATTAGCTGGAATTTATGGCATTTGGTAAATCGGAAACAATTGTTGGGGCAACAATATGATTACTCGTTTCAGAAAAGAGGAACAAATACAACTAGATGGTTTCAAAATTGAGGAAAAGGTCAAACAAAAGGAGAAGGCAGACTAACTAAACTGGATAAGCATATCACTCAATGCACTGCCCCCTCTAAACCTGCCTGTGTGTTTGACCTGTGGTGATCCTAGTTGCAGCTTTTTTTCTGACACTGTGATAGTGACCTGCAGAAATTGAGCCGCGGCAAAAAAGACCATCTGTGAGACTCACTTGCTCGGTCGCCTTTTTATTAAATGTTTATCAATGTTGAACAATGCCGGGTCCAAATCACACCAACGGTGCACATCCTTGTATGAAGTCGATGAGATGAACGGTTCTCAAGATATGCAAGAAGACAGATGGACACAGACAGACGGACACATTTCTGATCCATGTCCTTTAAACAGAGAAAAGCAGATGCATGCACAAAAGAATATTGTATTTTCTTCACGTAAAAAAATATTTGTAAAGAGTGAACCTGCAGTTCAGACTTAGAGTACACACACTTGTACGCTCGTTTTTCACCCACACGTTTAGAACCAGCTGTGGATGATGTAAGAAATTAAGTGAGCGACCAAATCTGTAGTATTTTAAATTTCACTCGAGCAGTTTACACACTGATCTGTAAAATGTCCATCAGAGATGCAGTAATTACTGTTGTGTGACCGGTCTTTTCCAATGGGCGTAACAAATTGAATGTAATTGTGGGCCTCTGTTGTTTTAATGATGATTGAGCTATCACATACAATTTGGTAACATTTTCCATCTTTAACATCCACAGCTGTGCAAGGCTTTATCTGCAGCCATTTTATAGTGAACTGAGGGAGTGGAAACCAGTCTTAGTTGTAATTCAAAATAAAAACAACCCTGCCTCCCTGAAACAGGGCAGGGGTCCGTGTTGCTGGTGGTCTGTTGCTTCAGGCACTAGTGGAATTCCAACCAGGGAAGTCTTGATCGAGTCCGAAGGTTTCTCAGACAGTTGTGGGGGGTAAAGTGCACCTATCTGCACTTGAACATGTTTGATTGAATCTTGCAGGGCTTTGCAGCATGATGTTGTGCATCATTATGGCAAAAAGTTGAGGTGGGGTCTACTTTTTTGTGCTTTTGGTGTTTGGAGAGTGGAACTGAGCAACCAATCACAGGGAGGAACAATCCTCCAGGCAACCAATTATTAAAGTGAATTAGCAAAGAAGCTCAAAGCACCATTTGAAAGCTGCTGATGCTCACATGATGTTCCAACATAGAGAAATCACTTTTTTCTTTCTTGATATTTTACCTCCTCTAGGACTTTTATATTTTTCATTGAGCACAGACTCTGTAAGAGAACACAGAACAAGTTTCTGTTGAAAGAAACTAACACCAGTAAAAGTAAATACAGCATTTGGATGGATTAATGTGCTGCAGCCTGCAGACTCTGATTTGTTGTAGTATTCAATGTTATTTGTTGAAGAATCTAAAAATGTCATGTGTAGAAAAACAAACAATGATCCGTTAAGTCTAATTTCATACAGTCTAGATTCAATAGACTATGACCTAATTCTCTATTAATCCATCTGCGTGCCTAAAAGGTTTTGTTTCCCTGTAATTGGTCGTCAGCCTCAGTTTCAGTAATGAAGAGGTGTTTTGTGAATTCATCACGAGTGTCGGAGTGTGGGAGACGTCTGCAGAGGGCTGTTACGCGGAAGGAAGAAAATTACTAAGTGCATAATCATCACCACTCAACAGTTTGATAAAACATAACAACACCAACTGCTGCCTTGGAGTCGTGTTGTCTGTCTGTGTTATACTGAGGTTACGAGAAGGTGGTGCAGAATGTGGTGTCTTAGATTTATACACACTTGACATCATCATCATTGAAATTACCCCTTCAGGTGTGTGTGTGTGTGTGTGTATAAAAATAGAGGA
Organism: Paralichthys olivaceus; assembly: GCF_024713975.1. Lineage (NCBI taxonomy): Eukaryota > Metazoa > Chordata > Actinopteri > Pleuronectiformes > Paralichthyidae > Paralichthys > Paralichthys olivaceus. Next base: position 15,061,728 of record NC_091097.1, on the reverse strand, counting down.
AGAAGCGAATAATTACAAACCAGAATGATCCCTTTGAGTTGACAGGCTCAGTATTAAACCCTTGACTGCAGCTGTCAATATTTGTCTGTATTGGAGTTCACTTGCTGTGACTGCGTCCTGGAATCAGCGTGCACGCAGTTTGTTGTCAGCATTTCAAGAGAGCAATGCTGCAAATAAACAGACGGCTGCCGAGCTCACAAATGCTCCAGTTTCTGCGTCAAAAATAACAAACACGAGACGGAAGACTCTAAGTCAGTCGCAGCGTGTAATTCTATAGAGAACGTATGAACCTATACGCTGACTTAACAGTATTGTTTTATGGTTTAATGAGAGAGGAGAAGGTTGTTGCCTGTTTCAGGATCAACTGCAGCTCCACCAGAGATATTCTGTACATCATGCAGACTAAAATATTTACTGCATGTATATAAACTCATTTCATCCAACATGCAAGATTGAACAATCCCCAGCTGTTTGTGTTTTACACGGATACGTTGAATCACTGCAGCAATTCTTCAGCCATTATTAATGAAATAGTTCTCGAGAGTCAAACAGTTTAGCGTTTTTTAGTGATTGAAATTCAAATTATGTTGTACAGCAATAAAATGATATAAGTATACATTTTGTGGGGGCAACGTAAAAAATGTTTTAGTTCCAGGACTGAGAAATAAAAAATACTGGGCTATATAATTATAATGAGCCTTCAAAGCATAAATTTACATCATCTAATATAAATGAAGACAGAGGAAAAAAGTGAAGCGGCTAGCTGCATTATAGGTCATAAATCCTACCTACTCCTTGTTAGTGGATGGGACATGGACCAAATTAATAAGTCACATCAGATTTTTCTCAAAGGAGGTCTCTGTCATTTGAGGTAGTTTTTTATCACATTAATGTTTGCTGAAGCATAAAGGTTTCAGCGAAGTGATCTGATGTAAATCAGGAGGAAACGTCATGAATGAAAACTGAGACTGACTCATGCAGCTCCATCCCTATATCACTTCTGTGCAGACTCTCAAAATTGAGATATTTTGGCTTCATTTCTGGTGAGTGGAAGAACGTAAACAGGTCATCCATCTTCATATTCACTCTACAGCGTAAACCAAGCAGGACACCTAATAATGACACTGGTTAAAGGCAGTAATGATTGTGAATGTGTTAAAACACCACACAGGGAGAACATTAGAGTGAGCAGCTGTGCTAAATGACTAACGGCTGACTACTGCATGTTTTAAGTGACAAAACAATGAGGTTGATGAATGAGTTCGCCTGTCAACTCCTCAAGGTCGTCTTTTATCCTCTGGAAATGATTCCACTCTTTGGAGAACACGTGTAACTACTCTAATAGAGTGTCCTGTACTTACTGTGCATTTTGGTATTTGAGGTAGTTTGCTCGCCAAGAGTTCAGACTCCTGCTCAGCTTGTGATACAGGTTTTTACAAAAAATAAAGAAGTTGTCTTTATCCCATTTATTATTTTGATACCAAATATGCCCGGGAAGGCAAAGATGCTTTATAACAGTACTCTCTGATAACCGCAGGGTCTAGGAAAATGTCTGTCAGAGTGTTGTCGGGTCCTGTAGATTTTTTTTCCTGCAGCATGGTCGAAACTTTTCATTGACTAACTGACTATCAGAGTGTAGGCGATCATACAGTATGTGTATAGTGGCATGTTTAGAGAATTGTAAAATGCACTTGCTAAATTGATTGCTATACCTCACTTCTTTTATTTTCAGCAGAAATATTGCAAATCGTTGATTCTGGAAAGGCTTTGACAGCGAGGTCAGAGAATAAATAAACCCCATAAAATGTGCGAGTCAGTCCACCTTCTATCACTAATCCCCTGTGATATACTTACCAGAAAGCTCTGTGGAAAAAAAGTGACTAAAAACCATCTTCAAGGCCACTGTGTCTATTTTTCATGTGACGCCGATGTTCTTACCAGACCAGTTCAGTAGGAAAGAAAAATGACTAAAAACCATCTTCAAGGCAGCTGTGCCTCTTTTTCATGTCAAGATCTGGATGGAGAAATGCCAGGATGTTACTAATGAACACAACTAGTGATGCCTGGAGATCTCGCCTTTTCATGGCCACTCAACCAACTGATCAGCCATTCCTTTTCTGCATTTGAAGCCAATCAAAGTAAATGGCGGAGCTCTAACACTTGAGGCCTCCTCTGATGTTATTTGTTCGGTCCGTGTATTTGTTTTCGATCACGCTCGGAGCATACTCAATACTCTTCGGGGTGGGAATTGAAAAATGGCGTTCACATTGCTGACGTGCGTGTCGTGGAGTAATGAACAAACAAATACAGCCGCTGCGGTCTCTTGATGTTCGGCACGTGCGGGGATAATAGCTCATGAAGACTCTGTGAATGATGGCTTATATGTGATCACCATCAGCCATCATTCGCTTTAATTAGAGAAAACGCATTCATCTTCCGCTGTGTTCTGGGCTCATGCTGGAGTCTCCTTGGGGATTCTCCCACTCTCTAAATTCCTCTCACCCTCCTCTTCTATCTGTTGTAAGACGTTGTAAGAGAAGAGGTGCCCGATGTAATACGCTTCACAGTGACACACTTCTTCCTCCTCAGAAATAATCCAGAAATCTTCGTTCTCCCCGCTTTTTCCGTTTGTGCTTCCTTAAATTTTCTTGCAAAAATCGCTCCTACAGTTTACTTCAAACTTGGCGGTTGTGTTTCCGATTTTGGATAAAGGAGGAAAGTATTGGTGTCATGAGGATGATTTATCAAGACCTTCTTCTCCCTGCAAGTCAGATTAGTGTTCTGTGGCAGCACCTGTCCTCGTGTGAGAAATCTGTCACTTTTAGGTTGCAGATGTGTCGTCGACCTTAATGTTTAACCTTCCTGTTGAACACTGATGAGATTGATTAATCCCACTCTGTCGGATTATCAAAAAATAATTTCAAGCCTAAATGGCACTTAAAAATGTTAATCCAACCATTAGTCACTGACCCAGTTAAAAGGAACAGCGGAAATTCAGTCATGACGTCTATTCACTTCCTCATGTCTCCTGTTTCTATTGTCACCATCCTCTCAGAACCGTCCTCACGTCAAATAGTCTTTAACATGAACTAGTAACATTACTAATGAAAGCTTGCTTCATTGAGTCGGGTTGAATCTGCAGCTGTCGTGAGGTCAGAGGCTCGTGGTTCAGCTTTGATGTAAAAATAAATACATCAATAAAATAAAATATATAAATAGAATGATGATGATGATGATGATGATGATGATGATGATGATGATGATGATTGTCATAATCTCTGGTTAATGTTGACAATGACATTTGTGTGTTGTCAAGGACAAACAAGAACCTAAACTTTTATCTCAGTAATGAGATTATTTTTTCTTGCCTCAACATAAATTCATTCCTCAGGTCCTATTGTTATCAGCCCTGGGGTGATGTCAGGTCCTGATTGTTCTTTCATTTCTCTCCCTTTAACTGATATCTCAGCATTTTGAGTCATAACACTTTTTTTTCATGATAATCCCTGTTTTGCAGTCCAAGATATTGCTAAGGTGAGTTATTTTTTAGAACCCTTTTGCTTATTGTTTTAATTTTATGGCCCAGACCTTTAATATTTTGGTTCAGTCTCACTCGTCCCATTTGCAGCAGCAGCAGCTTTCTTTTTTTAGTTGGTTAGTGATTAGTCTGTGAACATCGTGGAGCATTTAGCAGTTAAAGAGGCAGATATTTCCCTCTGAGGCTGCAGATCAAAACACAGAATAACACAGTGAATATTGGACATGGTTTTTCCAGGTGGTGTGAAACATGAATCTACATAACGTTGCTCTGTGTCTCCATGTGTGCAGTAATTAAGCAACTGTTAGATAAAAAAAACTTTCCACATCCGCTTCATAAGGCCTGTCAGTGTTGGGTTTACAGCTAGTTACACTGCCCCCCTGGTGGCCAACAGGCAGCAATTAAGTGATAAATCAAAAGTTTTGAAAATTAGAGCCAGAAGTGTAGGAATGGTGAATCAAACCAAAAATGATAATGTGAACTGCAGGCACTGGGGCTCGTCAACGGCAGATTTTCCACTGTTTCAACAATATCATTTATTTAATGTCAGCTGGCCTGGATGTGATGTTCCATAAAAACCAAAATTATATTCAATATGTTATGTTTATGTTCCTGAAGAAATCTTGAATAGTACCAGCATATCCTTTTATCTTAGTCAGACATTGAATATACTGTTTACATGATGTGTATCAAATTCTGGATTGTTATACCTGGAATATTAGTGGAATATTAGGATGCTTTCACACTGTTTGGTCATAATCAAAAGAGAGATTTGAAAAATGCCACATTCCAGACCAACAGTCAAAGATTTTGTGCATCTAAAGAGGCGGTCTCGGTCCGGATCAAACTGAACCACGATTTGCATCATTTACAGTATGGAAGCACTTTTTTGATACAGCGCACTTTTGGAGCAATTGCAAAATGTTGCGTGGAAGAAGAAAAAGAAGCGGCAGGCGTCTACAAACCAGTCAATATCAAGATGATGACAACAGAACAAACATATGTCTTACCAAAAAATCTTGTCCAATCCCTAAAATGCAATGTGAAACCAAAACTAACCAGATCACAAGTAAACAGTACAAAGACCTTGGTTTGGACTGTCAGCTGTTCAAACACTCTTAGTGTGCATGTGAACGCACCGAGTGGTTTAATAGTCGGCATGTTCATAGAGCTGCTCACTGGCAACTTTGCAGGATTTGTTTGTGCAGTGAAAAACTGTAGTAGAAGAAAGAAAATAAATACAAACCGGTTTCAAAGTGCTTGGAGCTAAGTGAAGCGATGTGATGAATATAACATGTATTGATGGAGGGAGGAGAGAGAGAAGCAAACTCACAGGCTTGAGTCGGACATAGGCCTCTCTCACTTTGTCACCTTCAAGACAAAGGCTTAAGTGGATGAATCATTCACGCTAAAGGTGAAACAGTCTGAATTCCATAGTCTCATGTGCATGCTTGTCAACCTTGGCTTCAAGTGTTTGTTTGAAAGTCTCACATCACTGGCCTTTGTCTTTTGGACTGAGCTGAAATATTGATCAGCATGTGTGTCTGTATTCCCATCACAATCATACCATTAACGAGAGAAACGCTTCTCAAAGCCCTCATAACATTTCCTTCCCTTTTTTTTTTTTAAAGATTCTTTAAATCCTTATTCATATGGGATGAATTTAATCTTTCTGTGCACTGGAGTTCTCATCTCCAAATGATGAACTTCATATATTGGCAGATGTAATAAAGTGCCATGCAGAAAGAGAAAATACAACTTTTAGGAGATTATTTGGTCTACTGCAGCTCTTCATTTTTTTTGTCTAGCTACAAGGACGTGAGATAAAGGGAAACACATTTGTTGACAATCTCGTTATTAACCCAGCGCTCATGGTCCGCTGAAAGAGACGGAGGGAGGGGGAGAAAGGCTGCTCGACTGTTTCTGCTTCACCAGCTGTGAACAAACATCTTTAACATGCATGATGTTTGCTCGTCCTCTTTGCATCTGCGTGGTCACAGTATGTCTCTGCGCACGGCGTCGAGTTGTTTTGAGTCAGAACTCGTTAATCCATCTGATGCTTGTTTGTGTTTTGGCTGAAACTGTCCTCAGCCCCATGCATCGAACTGTGGAGACAATTTGGCCAATTTGCCAGTGACTGGACGCCCTGCCCGCCACTGAAAGTTTTGTATGTCGTGTGTGTTATGAAAAGATCCCGAGTGGTTGGAAGAAAAAGACGGTTGCTGAAAGATTCATAGAACCCTCGTTCAACAGGCGTTTCCATGGCAACACTACAGTCTCTGGCTAAAAGAACCGAAGGCCTCAATGCAGCCGCAGCTCTACCGCCTCAAAGAGCCTTTGATTTCTGTGTACACAGAGCAACACATTCGCACACGCATGCGCGTACACGTGGCTCTCTTTTGTGTGTGTGCATCATATTGTCATGAAACGTCTGTGCTCATTTTGTTCCCTCGCTCTTGGAGATTGGTTTGTTCTCACTCCTGCTTTGCAACAACACTTGACTTGATTTCCAACAACTCAAAGGCAAACATTGTTTTCCTCATTTGATTTCAGTGAGCGAGTTTAAACATTTACATGGCGTTACACGACTGATTAGATCTAATTACTTGGATACAGGATATTTGGCAGAATGTGGGCAAATCAAGTTTGAAATGATCGTCTGTGAAATTGTCTTTCCTCACACAAACATACAAGATAAATTCAAATATATGTTCCTTCTTTACGTCGGTGATAAAAACATAACTATTGAGTGAAGGAAAGATTTTTTTTAAAATTGAAAATGGTACAATCAGTTTTCATTTTCCCTCAAATCATCACATATGAGGCACTGAACCTTCTGCCCACGGTGTAACATTCCCTCATTTCATAAATAAAGTATCCTCCTAAGTGAAACAATTTAGTGCACAAGTAAGACAAGGCAGACAATTATTATTGCAGCATCTCATCGCCCTCAGCTAAGATTTGGGTGAGGTTTCACCTCGTCTCTGCCGAACATTCAGTCATGCGGAGACGAGGGGGGCACTTGGAGCTATATCTGCTTACAGAGCATCCATGCTGAATAATAAAATGCTAAATATGTCCGTCCTCTGAGACCAGGAAATGAAATACTTAATGAAGTAATAAGATGCTCCATATTTTTCATGCTTGTGGTGACCAGATGGAAATAATTGAGCTCTGTGGCCGCCTCAGGGACGATTTCTTTCTGGCTGTGTTCCCTTTGTTTGAGGAACAAGGTGAGTGGAGGTGAGACCTGGTCAGAGATCTAGGTTAATTACTTAAATCAAATATTTATCATTAATTACGTACATTTCCTTTAAACAACCAGGTCTCACTTGGCCAAAGACAGCAAAAGAACACACACACACACAATATTTGGATTCCAATAAATATTTTGAGAACATCCACAGTGACCACAGAATTACTTTCTTTGACCCTCGACAACTGACGAAACTTCCCCCACAGTCACCAGCTCTAACAATTTCAGATCCTTGTGAAGATTATTCCAGGAAGTGGAGGCAGCATATTTAAAAGCTTTGATGCCAAGTTCTGTTTATAGACTGTGTGTGGTCTCCCTCTTTTGTCACATACTTTTGAGCCAGATTGTGACAACTCTGAAATGGACACAGGGACGACTGGATCCAATTACCGAGCAGTAAACCAAGCTGAAAAATGTTAAGAAAGGTATTAATTTATAGATGCATTCACAGCAACAAACTATTGTGGTAGAAATGTTGACAGTGCCAAAAGAAATGCTCTGAAGAAACGACCACACATTACAAGAAATCGTGATGCTCATAACTATGGTGCTGTTAAAGGTTGGGGAGTAACTTTCTAACCACACTCCCACGTGACTTAATTTGTCCTTCCTCTTCGCTGGAGACATGTTGAAATTTTCGCTGGGCGCTGACAGTGTGAGCTGTACAGGCTGCACAAGGTCGACAGGCAGTGGATAAAATACAGAAGTGGAGAAGTTAATAACAAGTCATAACAAGGTTTTAGCTCTTTGTTCAGTTTTGTGCTGTCACGTTACCTGGAGGCTTCTCCTACAGGAGGATGAGGAGGGGGAGGTGATCGGCATTCAGTTGTAATCTGCGGCCTCATGCCACTAAATCCTAAACACTGGACCTTTAGACAGACGGAGCTGCCCTGGATGAACTGCACTCATTTCTAAACTTTTCTTTTTAGTTCAGTCTGAGGAACTTACAGCTGCAAAATAGCTGCTTTCTCATCTGTACAACAAAAGCATACTGTCTGTGAACAGGTGAAGAGATTAGAGCGCTCTCTCACTCTCTCTCTCTCTCTGTGTGTGTGTGTAATGATGGTGCACGGGTGGGGCAACCTGTGGTGGACCTGTCTGTAGGTTGGATAATTAAAGTTTCCAGTTTGCACATGCTGTTCTAAGCATAGATGTGTTACATCTATATACGTATTTTTTGTTTATCTCTTATCTCTGGTCTTTTCAACCCGAGACCAACGTCCACACACAGTCAGTTTGAAATGAAAAGTGTATACATGCACTTTTGCCTGGTTGCATTTTTGCACTTGACGCATGTGTACGATTATGTGTTTTTATGACACTTAGGAAGCCTCAGATTTGTGCTGTCTTGATGTTTCTGAAAGAGAAATATCCAGTTATTCATGTTTGTCTCTGATGTGGTTTTTCATGATGCATGTTTTATGAAGGTCCAATTTTTTCAAAGCTGCCAGCCACGAGTCCTTCCTGCTCTGATAAAGACCCATTTAATAAGGATGGAAAGCACTTTTCATCTGCAAATCTGTCACAGATTTTTTTCAAGTTTTCTAAATCTGAATCAAATCATCAAACGGTTTAATATGGTGCAAGCATCCATATATTTCTAAGTGTGCTCTGTGTTCAGATACTTTGCTGGAGATGTGACGCCTGCAGATTGTTATTGACGTCAAAACAGAAGGACGTGTCATGTGGAGAAAAAATCAGAAAAAGCTCAAGGACACAGACATGACAAAACATCAGCACAAAGCTCTTTGCATCAGCCGTGAAGATGAGTTCTTTCATAACTTTTTTGCCAGACACTTTAGAAATAATAAGAGTAATGAATGTACAAGTCTAAGAACTACTGTGAAAGATAAACAAATAATTATCACAGGTCCCAGAGAAAAGTTTAGGCTTACAGTGACCCCTGCTGTTCTTTCCTTAGAATCACAGGTGTGTTGTTGAGTGAGCAGGCTCAGAGGCAGCAACACAAAAGAAGCCTCCTGTGTTTGGACTTAATATATCACCACTCTGACTCAAACTTATTTAAACAGCTGATTCTTAGAGTGCTGTCACTTATTACACTTTTCAAACTAAAGGCCAGAAACTACAGAATCAGAAATCACATTTTAAAGGATGCCGTCTGGTCGCGTGCGAAGCCTCCATGTTCGGCTTTTTGATGATTGTTGTCACAAATACATCACAGAGCTGTAACCTGTAAACCTGCATCACTTTAAACATCGACTACATTAATATTCAAGCTAGATTGTGAGTGATGATGCACATATTTCTCCATAGTAAGAGGACAATAAGAGAAACGTTTAATATGATGTTCAATTTTTAATATTTTTAAGTACAGATGGCAGTTTTATAGTATAACATGGGGACATATAAAGAAGATACTGAGATATGCAGAGAGGCAATATGCTCTTTGACCACTGATGGATGGCCACACATACTAATGTGACAGTTCCAGCTCAGTGTATCTCATATTCATGCTGTGAAGTTTGAATTGATTGAAATAATTAATTGACTTTTGGAAAAGGTGGCAGTGCAACTATTCACAAGGCACCAAAAATACCAAGATGTTGAAAAGTTATTTTATAATGTAACAGAACTGTTTTACATTGCAGGGTATTGCGTTGTGTTTCTGCTGTTACACATGCAACAGAACAGGGAGTAAAGTGGCACAGGGTTTAATTGGTGCATAGTGTTGCTGATATACCAGGACAATGAATGATGTTCAAGGAAAAACTTTAGGATTATAAAATATATAGACAGTTATGCATGAAAACGACTTACTCCCTGATAACAAGGATATCAGATGTCTGTAGTTTTCATTGGGTTTTTGAGGTTTTTGTCGGCAGACGCCTTATTGTTAGTTTTTGTTTATCCTAAAGCAAAATCTTAATCCAGAACACATTGTTTAGACTAAGCTGTATCTAGCACTATTCCAATAACCAGCTTATTAAGTTAACAACACACACTCTATTATTCGGTTGCATCATTTCAGAATGGAGACTTACACTTTAATTTTCTTTGAGAAAAATGTGGGAAATTAGCTTTTAACAGCTTTATTCTGCCTCTCTTCCTCCGCTTCTATCCCCTCTGTCCACCTCTCTCCCCTCCCTTCTGCCCTACGTCCTCTTAATTGATCTTCCTTTCCTCCCTCCTCCTCCTCATTCTGTTCTTTTTTGACTCCCGTCGTCTCGTCCCTCCTCGCCTGAGCAGCAGGTCCTCTCTCTCTCTCTCTCTCTCTGTCCTGAAGCCTGTAAGACACTGAGGGCCTCGCCAGTTAATGGCTGTCATGTTTGCTCTCTGGTGCAGGTGCGGTAAGTGGTGCAGACAATCTGTATTACAGAGGGTCCATCTCATGCATGGGTGAGCTGGGTGATGGGGCCTGCCTAAGCTAATAGGCTGTGGATGCAAAGGCCATGGACCCACAGCACTTTACAGCTGGAGGGCTTAAGTAGGTGCGAGCTAAATGCACTGTTCAGGCTGGACAGAAAATACATGGTTGCACAAAATGGCAACTATATAAGCATGTTATGTGATGTGTGCACATAAAGGGAAAACTGAACAGCAGCATGTTTAGTTTTGTGCTTCTTCTTCCTCCTCTCTCCCTCTGTCTGCCGTCCAAACGACCATAATTGGATCAAGCGCCGCAGATCACCTCTCATTACAGAGACTGACAGAGCCTGTCTCAGCTGCTTTGTGAAAGGACTGACGGCAAAACAAGGGAGAGCATGGGTGGAGAGCGTTTTGTGTGTGTGTGTGTGTGTGTGTGTGTGTGTGTGTGTGTGTGCGTGCATGCGTGTGTGTGATTGTATCAGACAAAAAGTGTGAATTTCAGGTTCAGCCTATTGTTAAGCACTGCTTATTTACTGTAAAGATGTTCAGAGATGTTCATCTGAAACCAATGCATTTAAACAAATACCAACTTGTATAATGTATTTTAACAGCTGTGTGTTACTGGGAGTGATCATCACTGTTGTACAACCTGACTCAAGATAAAATCCTTTGATGAACGCTGCAGAACGTCTTTTATTATCTAGTTTGACATAACTGAAAAAAGAACACAGTGAGTAGAGAAAAAAAAGACTTGGCACCTGATGGGTGTATAGAACGACGTACTGTGCCAATGCCTGACCCAGTATTATGGGAGTATTTCAGTGCCCAGTATTTTTCAGGCTGGTATAAGAACATCACTACTTTACAATACAGTTTAAGTTTCATAGTGCTGCCATACAAGCCATTAGCTAGTCAGATTTACTTTAACCTTGGTTTACCCTCAAGTTCAGCCTGCATCATTGATTACAAGATCTAAACACTTGATGAATGTCCTTAACATCGGCTGGCAGCTACTAATACCTGCTGACATCTACTGGTAGTTGGGATTTTTAACATCTTGTCCTATATTCTAAAAAATAAATGATAATTAAAGGTGGAAATGCATTTATTGTAATAATGGAATCTGTCATTAATGTTGAGTATTAAATCATATTTGAATTCAATGGTATTGGAATGAATAGATTAATAGACCATACTTTGCATCATAGATAATACTCGAGTCAGGAGGATAATTGAGTTAGAATTAGTGACCGTCTTCTGTATCTGAGCAGATGTTAAATTACTCCAGACAGGCACGGTGAGGCTCTGTGATTCGCCACATATTGCTCATTTATTTGTTTATTGGTGTATTTCTGTCCCAATCTCCACAGGTGGTGTCTGAGCCTGCTGAAGCAGGGGTTTGTGGGAAAGGTCAAACAATCTGCATAATTTCTTATTACTGGTAATATGGGAAGTGATTGGATTCATGCAGGCGGCAAGAAAAATGATGATCAAATTTCTATTTTCATGTGCTTCTAAATGAATCATCAGTCTGAGAGTAGTGTGCAAATGGAGGTATGTATGTTTATTTATATATTTGTGTGTGTGTGAGCATGTGGATACATCGCAGACCTCTGTATTTCTGCACCTGAATATGAAACTATGCGACAAAATTATTATAAACTATATATAAGCTGTATACATGATATTTACGTCCACCCCATCAGGAGGTCTACTCACCTCATCACAACTCATATCTATGTCCATCTCATTTCACACATGGGATGGACATAGGTGTAAGTGTAAAACTCAAATGTATTTTATATTGAAAATTGGTCAAATAGTTAAATACAGGGCTAAACAGAGTAGAATATACTATCATGGATGTGCTGCATACAGTGAAACTCAAAAAATAAATAAAAAATAAATAAATCCCAATAGATTTGGGTTCCTAGTTGTAAGTATTTCAGATCCATTTAAAATCTAATGTTGAAAAGGTAAATACCTGTCTCCTTGTCCTGTCTTCTCTCAAAGTGAGGAAGAAGTCTCTAGAAGACGATCAAAGCAGTGGCACTGACACCTTATTCTTATTCTGCAGGCGCTCTTTCAAAAACACTCCCCAAAGATAAGATGCTGTGCTAACATCTCAGTCATTGCACATAATGACGCAGACACACTCACAAACACAGTCACTGGTCCCTAATTTGACCCATGTCACTCGAATTCCAGGAACTGGTTTAGGCCTCGTTCTAGATGCAGGTGGCGTTTCAAACCAGATTAACACAAAGGTTATTTTCATGGAATCGTCCCAGATTGAATTTAATGGTGCAAGAAGTTTTCTGCTTTAACGAAGGCTTCAGTTTGACTTCTATAGTGACAAGTTTAATTTTCTGCCCCATTGACACCACATTAACGTGTAATCTTGATATGGATATTGTGTCTGGATACGGGAGCGTCAGGTGTGCATTTGGAACGTGATTGAATCCGACAGTTAGAAAATCAAAGTTGCAAGGTTACCTCACTCTCCACCTCTTCCTGCCAGCTAAAGTGAGCCTGGCAAATTCTTGAAGTATCACGTAACCAGTGAATCCTCCCTCGACAAACAGCTACAGAAAAATGAAAGATGCCTGAACTCGGGATGTGCCGTTATTATTGATGATTGATTATTAAGTCCATCAGCCCAGAAAGATGCATTAGCATATTGATATTTAAACACAATGCAGACAGATTTTAAAAAACAAGGACTCGATAAAAACCTGCTCTAAATGCAAAGATATTAGAAGAACACACGATCATAGGTGGACTACATGAGTTACTCTTTTTTTTGTCTAAAAGTCTGAATGAGTTTATCCTCTTTATTTGTCGGTGTCTTTTTCACCTGAAGATATTTATTTTCTTTTAGTTTTGTTTTTCATTTTTGGGTCTGTCGTGCATAAGAAGCATGATCACCCTCCCCTGCTGTGTTGACACATTGACTTCTCCTGGATTTCTACGGACTTTATATTGAGAGGTCAGGCGGAGACAGTCTGCTGACACTCCGGAACGTCTCACTAGGACATATTCATGAACACATGCCCCTCCTCTGCATGTCTGTAAACAGCTTATGTTGGCCCTGCGATATACTGGGGACCTGTCCTGTCTCTCTGCCAATGTCTGCTGAGATGTCCAGCTCCCCCTCAAGAGGAGAGGTGGCATGGGTAATGGATGGATATTTAAGGCAACTCAAAAAAACAACAGCATCCAATAATGAATCATGTCTGTATGATGGTCTGTAGAACAGCTGAACATAAGGAATCCTTCTTTTGAAAAACACCAGTGTCTTTGTGGAGAAAAGAAATATATAACACACAGATTTTCTTCAGGTTCATTGTTCTGCACTGACACTTCCAACTGTAATTCTCTTGAGGTATTGCTTCAACGCTACAATTAATCAACACATTTAATTGGCTATACTTTTTCCACAAGAGCAGCTCACATAGAGACTAAAATAATTACAAACTGTATGGAAGGATGTTGTTTTGTTTGCTGTCTTCTTCAGGGTCATTTGTCTCTTTGCTGCATTTCTAAAACCAGCCACAATGCTCCCTAACCTTTATAAGCCAGTGCGGTCCTCATTTGTAAGTGTACACTGTACAACTGGAAGTAGCACAAGTCATTCATTGATTTCTACCTCTGCTGCTGTTGACTCTAACTGTAATAGCTTCATACTGCTTAGTCTTATTTTAGCTCTTCCTGAGACTTTGTACGACTTCAAAAACAAAACCCAAGACGTCTAATTTCAGCTCTTTTCTCCCTCCTCCTCCTCAGAAACAGAAAAGTGGGAATGCTGGGAAATGTGGTCGATACGGTCCGAATATGTCATTGATGGATGTGAGGGTGTGAGAGGTCGGGCTGTGTTATAGCCGGGGGAAATAGTTTCTGCTCACAATTTACTATCAGCGTTTTTGGTTTTGTGCTAATGGGGCTGTCAAGGTGATTCCATTAACAGTGGGAAAAAATGTTCAAGCTAATTATGAAACTGTGTGTGTGGAGTGTGAGTGTTTCATTAGGTGAGTGTGTTTGATTATGTTCCGGTTTCTGAAAGTGACAAAAGAGAAGGAAACTATGATTAAGAATATGACAAAAACCTAGTGTATGTCCAGACACTGTATAGTCGATGTGAAAGTGTGTTGAAAACTATTGTGTTATCTGAAAACAACTATTTCCAGACCAGAAGTGAAGTCAACGCATCTGCAGTATAGATCATAAATCCAGCATCCTCCATGTTAGTGGATGGGATATGGCCCAATTATACAGTCAAAGTATATGTCAAATAATATTTTCTCAAAGAGAGGTTCTTGTCACACTGATGCATGTTGAAGTGATATGATTCCGCTTTTGGTATTAAATATAGTGATTTAATGCTATACAAACAAGCTAAAGCATCATGATTGACTCTGGTGTCATCCCCAAATCGCTTCTGTGCAGACACCACCTCTAAAGGACATCATGGGCCCAAGATGGCAGCGTTGGGAAGATATCAGGGACGGCTGAATTCATGGTAAAGCTGTTCTCATTTACATGTTTTCTGTTTATGTTGTCAGACAAGAAATCCATGATGTACAATGAAATAATGACTGAAATGTGGCCAATTAAGGCTGAATGCTAACCAGCAACAAAACCCCTTCACACATAAGATAGAGACCATGGCAGTCCTGTGATTTTGACTATATTTACATGCAAAATGATCACTGAGAAAAAGTTAGAAATGCATTCATAGAGAGGTGTGAGCTCAGTGGAGCAAAACTGGCGATTTTCTTCCACAGAAAGTAATTACAGTTTGGCCTAAAAGCCGATTATTTTAAAATAAACAGTAAATGTAACGACAAATGTTTATTTTTGTCAACACTGCCTGTAAACGCAGTCCTGATGCCGTAATAGAAATGGGTCATGCCACATAATTTCAGAAGAACAACAGCCAATAGGGAAACAACGTTCAGCCAGATGACCAATGGTGTACTTGCATCAGTCAGTCCATGCTGTTTAATTCCAGCCACAAACAAACAAAGATAATTACTAACATAATAGCAGAGTCATTTTCAAGCTGTCATGAGTGATGAGTGATATCCCACACATCATGTGTCAGCATTGTACTGTGTCGAACTGAGTGGGATGTGAACAGACTGTGTATTTGTACCTAAAACACAGAGGATATAATTGGTTTTACTGGTTATAATTGCTCCTTCCCACCAGCTCTCCCTTACTATTGCACACGAATGGACGTGTGGTGGCAGAGACCAGACTGTCCTGTTTAAATTTGTGATGTGGTTCAGGCCTGTAACAAAACAAGTTTGAATTTTGTCCCCTCAGATTGAAAAGCTGCCTCTAACAGAGAGCACTGTTTGGCAGGACCACAGGTGCAAAGGAAAGGAAAGCTTCATCCATTCAATTGGACCAATTAGTAATATTACCTACAATATGTGAAGCAGAGAGCGGCATCTGTGACCCGGTTGTCACCTTTTTCAGAATCAAGAGTGTCTGTGATCTAAACACTAGGTGGAGCTCACAGTTCTTGCCACAACTTTACATAGAGCCGGATTAATTTTGTTGCTGCTGAAACTGCCTGAAGAAAATGAATACACTGCAAAGACTGTATCCATACACACAAATACTAACAAATAAACACACAATGACTCACAAAGTGCAACAGTGATGTTCAGACATTCAGCATCATATAGCTTCTAAATGATTTATGCAAAATTATATTTTTCAATAAAATATAGCTCAGAATGAATGTATTATTAGTAACGTGTGAATAAATCACGAGATATGTGTAATCCTATCAGCATTCTAGGTCTTATTCACATTTTATTTCTATTGCAGAACCTCCCAGCATTGTCAGCTCTCCCTTCCAGAGGTGCTTCTTGCTGACAGGACAATGAATAAGTGTTGGGAATGAGCAACCGTTCCACAAGAGAGTCTGTGTGTCCCCGGCTGTCCTGTATACAGCATTAGAGCGTATTTGTCCCAGTGTCCGCATGATCCAAAGAGAGACAGCCCCGTTTGAACATGGAGTCACACGCAGCTGTCCTCCGAGGCAAGGCATTGTCGTCCTCTCTCTCCTGACACACGGCTCCCACCAAAGAGAAGAGCCTACCTGAATATGGATGAAGATCCCAGCGGTGCCAGTCGTTACCACCTTAAACTCTGTTTCAAACTGATCAATCACATAGGATGGTATAGCAGAGACATTTTTTGAAATTTGTCTGACAGAGGAAAAGAGAAATTGTCAGGTGAAAGTGACCCACTGCTACGTTTTAACTGTCTGCATCCAACGCCGAGCTCTGTTCTGTTGAGCTATCACAATGCTTTGTGATAAAACACCATGTTCCTCCACAGTCCCAAACCTCCTTTCTGTAAATTTCTCCAGCTCTCGCTCGGTATCCAGGAGTTCATTTCCTCCTCTTTTCAGAACACCTGCCATTTGCATTTCTCAGGCTGACATTTGATCAATTGACCAAATGATTAACAGGCAAATGTCATGTCGTACCACACAGACTAGTAAACATAGTGAAGGATATTGGGATTTAAGATGTGTTTGCTGCATTTTTCCATTATATTTACTACCATTAGTTACCCTGATTCTAATAATGACACAAGTTTATATACATTTATATGAATTGCAGTTTTTCCTGTGCAGGTGATGGGGTCTTGCAAATGGTAATCCAATCTGCACATGTACTGAACATACAATTACTTTTAATATGTGCATCAACAATAACTAATAGAGCTGTGATAAAGCACACCTACACAGAAGAGAGATGAAAATGACTCTATAGTTTATTAACCGATGATAGAAATAGACTAAAAATGGCTTGTGTACCTTTGAGTATTAAAAAACTAACTTGTCGTTTGGTGCTAAATTTCTACACCTTGGTATCGTCCAATAGTCCAATAGGCTTACATCATGGTCATACCAAGATCTTATGATGCTGTTCATTGGCTGTCTTACATAATCTTACACAAATGCGTTGAGGAGGCATGAAGGAAAAACAGTGTAACGGCCAGAGACTTGACTCGTGTCTGCGTCTCATCGTAGGTGTGAAAATGTCTAAGAGATCAAAAGTGTGGCTCCTCTTTATCAGACTCAATGCCGATAGCATATGATGCAATATATGCAAAAGAAGACATTGCTGCAGAGACAGGCAACATGACAAATTTGATGAAACACTTGAACGTGAGTGGAATAAATTTAAGAGCAGAAAGTTGCGCCGCATTTGACAGCAAGAACAGACTTAATCTACATCTTCTTCTCAGCATTCACATCCGCTGAACATTAAGCTGCCATCGATAGATTTCCCCTCATTTCAGATGACTAAGGATGGTGCTATGACAGATTACGTTTAGAAAACACAAAAATGTGGCCATTTATTTACTGAATTTACTTTTGCCTCCCAACAGCACCTTCTTTAGTTTCATGGTTTGATTCCAGCTTATATGGGTTCTCACTTGTGACTGTAGCTCATGGTAAATAGGTTTATATTTACCTTAATTAGCAGATGCAAAAACGACTGAAGTGATTTGCATTAAATATTGTGGCGGGGTCGAGCATGGTTGTCTTGGCTATCGGTACACGTATTAA
This sequence comes from Paralichthys olivaceus, assembly GCF_024713975.1. Taxonomy (NCBI): domain Eukaryota; kingdom Metazoa; phylum Chordata; class Actinopteri; order Pleuronectiformes; family Paralichthyidae; genus Paralichthys; species Paralichthys olivaceus. Next base: position 15,044,007 of record NC_091097.1, on the reverse strand, counting down.
GTATTATAAAGTTTGATCAATAGCCCGCTCCAGTCACACTGTTAATGTGCATCCACTACCAATGTGTGGGCTGCAGAGCAGAGCTACCTGTCCAGCTTACAAACCTGCAGCTGTAGCTTTTTAGTTCAGTTTTTTCATTTTAATCGACGTTCTGTCTGACCGTACAAAGCAAGGAGAAAACTGCATTGAGAGAAAAATACTCCTCTGCTATGACTGTAAAGTCTCTTTGCCATCGTCACTATTGGTGTATTGATATAAAGAGGTTCTAGTCTGGTGGTCACAATGCAGTCACCAATACTACACCTGAGTGCAGGCAACTTCAAAAAGAAGATGATCATTTATATCGACTGGTTGGAAATGTGAGTGTGCTGGTGTAATGCCGGAGGGAGATGGTGGGGCAGTTTGACTCTTCAAAGTGGAGCAGAGAGCACTTTGTAAGCAAATTACTCTAATGATTCAGCCAATGGAGCTGTAATTGCCAGCAGGCAGGGAGGCATGTCTGAGGAGTGGAACTTTTCTTTGTTGTCGAGAAAGGTTCCACTCAGGACTTCCTGGTGAGTCAGGGAATGATATTAGTGACCTACCGTCATTCCCATGCCGGTTCTCTTTTCACTCGGAGGAGGGAGGGAGGGGGGGGGCAGAGTTGTCCTTCATACCTATAGGTATTATAGTTACAGTGGCACTATATATTAAAATGAAGATGAAGTCCCTGTCATGTAACTGAAACTCCAGTGTAAGTCTGGGAAATGATGCTCAAGCAAAGATATTTGCCTCTTGCAGTTTTCCTTGTGTACAAGGAGCTGCAACTAATGTTTCGTTTTATTGTAGAGTCAATGAAATTGTTGTTATAATTAAGTATAACTGGAGAGTTAATTAAACAGTTTTTTTTTTAACTGTGATTTGTCACAGTTTGGGCTTGAACCCAACAGTGATTGTTTAAAGGTGGACTCTATCCTCCTCTATCCCGGGTGGGATTCATCATATTTCATACATCACCTCTGTCGCTCTTTTTATTGTCATTCATCACTTCCTACCGTGTCATAAAGGACGAGCACCTGGCAATTTTACAGATGCTATCATGCCTACAATGGCACGAGCCACCAGGAAGCACTGCATATTGGCTGGTGACTATGTCCGCAAACACACACATGCACATGGGAACAGTGACAAGTGTGCTATGCTATTGATTGTCACCCTGTGAGTCACCCAATATATTGTGCGTGATGAGGAGACCATTACAGGGCGGGCACACACACACACACACACACACACACACACACACACACACACTGACTCAGAACACCTTCCTGACCGCGCCGCAGGCCTCATCCAAACTTAAAACATTAATGGAGACTTCATGGCCCCGGGCAGCCCACTGCTGCTGCAGGTCTTGTCAGCAGAAAGAAAGAAGCAGAGCAGCACAAAGATACGCAGAATGAGGACTATAGAGATGGAGACAGTGGAAGATGGAGTGGATGGGGGAGAGGTGGAGGAGGAGGAGGAGGGAACAGGAGAAGAGGAAGTGGCTGCTTTCTGTGCCAGAAGAGAGCTGATCTAGTCTAAGACTCTAATGTGTTGAATTGATCTCTGTCTCTTCCCTCGGTTTCTCTCTGTTTTTCATGTCATTCTATACTTTCTTCGGGACACTAACACCTCTCTCTTTCTGTTTCCCTCTCTTTCTGCTTCTCTCTCTCAGGCTCTCATGGTCCAGGAATCTGTTACCATTGGTTCCCTAAATTGCCTCTCAATTTTCATTTGGCCCTTCGATTAGTCTCTGTGCCTGCTCCCCCTCATGCTCTCTCCCAAACCACCAGAAGTGCTGCTTGCAGGCGGATCAATGGCACACAGCCACAGGAGGAGTAATGGGGAGGAGTGGGTGTCTACAGGTGTTTTGTCTCTCACTTCTTATTTACTCCACTCGTTTTCTGAACTTTATAGTCCAGATAGAGACTAAACTCACCCTCAAAATAGTCAGTACTCACTGTGGCTCCAAGACAGTAACTGCTTACCACCAAGTATAAGTACACAGTATGACATGTATCTTATTTACTGTTTTAGAATAAAGGAACAAAATGTTTTCCGATTGCTTAAACTAGTGCAGTGCCTGTTCTAAACCTGCCTGTTTGGAATGGGCTGTGGCTTTGGCCTGTGGTGATGCTGGTTGCAGCTTTTCTCTCTGAAACTGCAGAAGTGACCTGCAGGAATTGAGCTGCAGCAAGTAAAGTCTTTCATTCTGCAGAAACCCAAACTACCTGACAGTTTTATATTATTGAATGTATTGCATGTCCAAATTACATCAAGGTTGAAACTGAACTTACTTGGCCTCTAATTAGACTGGCCAAGTGTGAAGCTGATAACAGGAACAGATACATACAGACACACAGATTTTTAGATTTATCAGATAGATCAGTGCACAATTGATCAGTAATATTTGGTGCTGGAGCTCATCAGACCGCAGCACAGTGAGCAGCAGAGGTCTGTTGATAGACGTCCTTGAAAACAACTGCAAATCTGCACATTAACTATTTTCACAAACCGTTGTTTTTAACTTCTCTCTAATAAGGCTTAACTTTGATGAGTTTCTTTCGTGATGTTGCACGCTCTTTAAGGGGTATTTCATTTCTAAAACACACATTCAGTATTCTCTTTATCTTTCTCAGTTCCCTCTGGTCATCTCTGTCCCCAATTATCCCAATCTTTATCATCTCCGACCTCACCGTCTTTACACTCCTCACACTGCTAATTGAAGACAAAGGGGGGAACAAGCAGTCCAGTCGGGCTCGGTTTTGATTGCAGACATATCTGACAGTGTTGAATGAAGATGGATACTGTGTTGGTGAAGGACACAGCTATGTGTTTACACAAGACTAAAAACTCCTTGTATAATAATACATTAGTGCCATGCTAATGCTAAAATATCCTCGCATTAAGTGTTGGAAGATATTTTGGTTTTAATAAATGTCTATTCTGATTTTTTACAGAATTTGGTGTGCGGCCTAAAATAATAGACCTTTCAGACGATTTGGATTTAACTGTGCATGTTGGTGGAAATGTTTTCTTTTGTTTGAAGTCTTCATGAATCTTAGGCAGCTTGTGAATATCTGACCAGCAGTGTTGCTCATTGTACTTAACTACAGGCTTAATGTGTCAACTGTGCAGGCTGTACACATAAAGATCGTAATCGGATGTTAATGAGCGTACTATATAAATATGTCCTTTGAAACTGTGACAGCTTGAACAACATTTGTTTAGCTCTTAAAAAACATTGTGTGCCGGCACAAGGCTGAAGAAGGAGCAATGACAACAAGGCAAGAGTTTTGACTAATAATATGTCTTAGTTTTTAAGAAATGTATTTTTGACCTGATTGCTAGGACAGAGAATCTTGGATATCGATCTCTCATCGCTACTGAACAGAAAAGTCTAGAAAATCAGTGTTTATATTAGAAGTGTCGCTTAATTTATCTTTAACCATCTACCTGCTTCCATTCACCTTGACAGACCCTGATCGAAATATAGCCAGAGACATTTGTTCAGAGACCTGATCACCTCACACCTCACGCTGCTCTTCACATTTTCCACCCTCAGATCCAACCCACACTTTCATAAGGACACTGATCCTGTTGCCTAGGGATACTGCTATTGTGAGGAAGTCGAGTTAGACCACACAGTATTTTTAACAGGAAGAGAAAGGGCTCTCTCTCTCTCTGCCCTTGGAGGCCATACTCTCCATTGTCCATTCTCATGTAAGAGAGGGTTGTTTAGATGCAGCTGTTGAGAAAAAGGTGCATATGATTTAAGACCGTGGTGCTCACAGTCGAAGTGATTCATTTATCACATCTGGAGCTGTACAGGGGATAACCGTGGAAAAGGAGTGACACTGAAGGAATATAAAGCAGAGAGAAAAGAGGTAATTTCTTCAGGTGGTTTAGACTCATCAACCTCCTTTCCCCTCATCACCTGAGCTCCACCCAAGGCTCTGTCCCAGCAGAGTCAGCCAATTACACCAGGGTGCCAGCGGGTGTGTGTATGTGTGTGTTTGTGTGTGTGTGTGTGTGTGTCTACCTATACCTCAGAATTTTTGTGCATATTCATGGTGAACCCTTTGGTGGTTGTGTGTGTATGTGGGTTGGTGTGTGTGTGTGTGTGTGCGGGAGAGAGAGAGTAGAACCTGAGAGGCAAAAATAGATTGATGTACTGCCATGAATCAACAGATGCCATTGCAAGGGATTGTGTGCCTTAAAGCTGTGCTCAGGCTTTGTGTGTGTGTGTATGTGTGTGTAGGATTGTGTTGATACAAGTCAGACTGTGGCAGCCGTTTAGCCAGAGTGCTTTGGGTAAACTTTGCATTTTGCAGTTATTTTGTTAATAAATGTGTGTGTGTGTCTGTGTGTAACATGTGTGTCCATGCGATATGCAGGTTGGTGGTAATTTCAGACAGCTGAGCCAGATCAATACAGGTTTAAGTACAAGCACAGCAATCAATGTTTTTATTTGTCTGTAAGTAGAGACTACGAGGTGGATGGTGCAGATTTCTCTGCAGTGGACAAGCAGAGAGTGGTGTGTGTTTAAGTGTGTGCGAGTGTGTGTATTTGACTATGGTTTTTTTATTGACTGACTAAATGACAGGGACGTGTGTGGTGTTGCATTAGGATAATTGCAGCATAAATGCAGTATTTCCCTTAGCACATGTCAGCGTGCAGAAAAAAAGCACACACACCCATCTCAAAATCATAAAGTCTATGAAGAAGTTCAACCATTCCTCATACACCTCAAGTTTATTGGCATTTATTTCATCGTAATATTTTATTTATTGTTGCTGTCGCCTCTCATTCGTGCTATGCTCTATCTTACTTTAGTGGGGCTTTGAAGCAGCTCTCTGGTGCGTCCACTGGGTCCCCCGGGTGCGGGTTTCCACGGAGATGGTGGGTGATGTAGTCATTATTGCTCCTTTAAATAACATGCATGTGTTCTCGAGAGTGTAATGTGTGTACGTTTGTGTGAGTGTGTGTCCATCATGTTCATTTACATTATGCACGTGGACTTGTAGTGGAAGCTGTCTGATAAACAGTTGTGTTCTCATGGATGGCTGCTTTAATATCTGTCTTAGGGGGAATTGAAATGAAATGCATGTGGTTTACTCTACTCTCTAATAGCAGCATTGATTTATTGAAGCCTTGATTGGCTTCTCTCATTAGACTGTAGAAGCAACATGATGTTATAGATAACATGGTACAGATATGGTCGTTTTTTGTTGGTCACACAAACTAATGTGATAAATCACTGTTGGCTATATACAGGTTTTTTTTTACCCAAAATGGTGGTCTGTGTTCAGATAAAACCAAACCATAGCTTTTGAAGATTGTTTGCACTTTTGGACCAATTGCAGGAAGTTGAAAATAAAAGGATGCTGAAGCGTTATTACTGGTCTCTCCAGAAACAGAGTTGCTAGAGCTTGTGGGATTGCTTGTAGCCTTTGCCTCAAATATTAGTGTTTGAACAATGAGACCATTTATTTGTGGAATACTGCACCTGAAGTTGGTGGTCGCAATACCATATCAACTTGTTATTTCATATTCTCCAATGCTACCAGCCTGATTCCAACATCAGATGCATGCCCATCTAAAAACCAATCAATGTCAAGTGTAGGTGATGACAACAGTATGTACGTTTATCATACGAGTCTTAAGTCTGCTCCCTAAATTGCAAAGTGAAAGTAAGATCAAACATGAACGTCAGGTGTGAAAACGCTTTAAGGCACAAGAAAAGTGTGTTTGTGCACAAAGAGTGTGGTTTTCCCTTCTCTAACACACTGTAACATGAAACCCATGTTACCACCACTGGTCCTCAACAGACACAAGCAGATATATTGCACTCGCTTGTAATAAAAGCTTTTTGTTTGCACTGAATTACGCTGCTTCGTGACAGCTAAAATTAGTAAATCTTTACTTTTTGAAGTTTCCTTTAACACACACACAAAGTTGCATCAACTCAGGCACTAATTTGCTCCAAGATGAGGCTCAAACAGACATAATGAGCTCACTGGTGAATAGGCTGCTGTAACCTCCATGGATTTTTTCTGACAGTCACTTTCATAATGCATGCACACACTCATGTGTTCAGAAGGGTATGGAAAAGTTGACATCATTTAGTTGTTACTGAGATTTACTCTTTTTAGACTTTATTTTTCTTATATTATCAGCTCTGTGGTGTATGTTTTATAGTGCTGTGTGGCTGTAATACATCAATGGATAGTGTGTGAATAGTAAATCCAATGTGTTGAATATGTGCTGCAGTTATAATTTATATTCCAAGCCTGTACAGCCGCTATTGTTTTCATCAAATGTCTCTTTGAGGATCAGACGTTATTGATCGGTCCCTAACTGGTTGTTGTAGGTGCCTGTTGTTGTTTATATTGATATGTACACACGCAGTACAGATCTATATACATTATGTAACATTGCTTCTTGAACTATGAACCTTTCTGAGAGAGGAGAGGTGAAAAAGTCATTAAGTTTACATGAAACCTGTAAAACTTCATCCTCTTCCACCCTTTGATACAGTCACATGTCTGACTTTTGATCATCAGTGTGGGTCACAGGCACAAAGGCCTCAGGGACCATCTGCTACAGTATAATATGCATTGATGCATGCATAAAATATACTTTGTGCATTGTGCACACACAGCATCCCAATGAATATTCGTATTCTTATTCCTCAAATAAATTTCCAAATGTTCCCTCAAATCATTTTAGTGGTATCATAAGACATGAGTTAAGTTATGAGGAGGCAGAATCCAGCTCGCAATGATTCAGGCACTAAACATTAAACCTTTGTGATAAATAACATACACGTCGTGTACAAACGATAAAAGACAGAACATCTGCAACAGACTTATATATTAACTGAACATTTATCTATTTCCTATCAGCAGGTGGTTTCATAAATCTCAGTTAATGACTGAGTGAAATGGAGACAGGAGGGGGAGGGCGACAGGAAAAGGTGGAATGACGCACAGTAGCACACTACCTCCCCGTCCTTGTGCAGTGTTTTAATAGAGTCATAAATACATGAAGATGTCGAGTGTTCCATGATGGTGGCTGTGCACAGCTTCAGGGCTGTCATACATCTATGTACATGGGTACAACGGACAGGACAGGTAGACTGGAGGGCAGAATAGGGCTGTAGATTCTCTGAGGGCTTGGTTGACTGCTACTACATCTATGTGTTTTATGCAAGGAATTGCAAACCCATATATGTTAGAACTGTAACACCACATAGAGTGACACAAGCTTAAACCTGCAAACATTCAAACCACATTTGTTCTGTCTGAGTCACATGATATATTCAAAGGATCCACAAAAACAAGAAGCTCCCTCTGAATGAAACACATCGTATCTCAAATTACCTGCTTTAATCATAAGACGGATATAAGTGATTATTTAAATAATAATAATTTTCTTTCAATTGTAAAACTGACTCACTTAAAGAGGTTCTGAAGAATTAATGTATCAAAGATAAGTGTGTCTAATGTCATGTAAATGTATGAATGCATAAGCTACTGACAGAAAATATAACCTCTCAGTTGAAAGTCATTTGAAACTGCAGACACGTGTCCAAGAAGTGAATATTATTACATACAAATGACAACAGACAAATTATGAACCTTAGACTAAATCTAAAGATGGACGACTTCTCCACTTCCTCCCACTTTTCAGAAATGAAGTCAAAACATGCTTGATATGAATGCTGCTATTTGGCCCATTTGGAGATCTTGCTTGTACCATTAAACAATAAAAGCTTTAGAGATCTATTAATGAGGTCTAGGCCCAATTATCCCCATGCAGATCACTCACTAAAGTAAAACAATTATTCCCCTGGTTGAACTACTGTTCACAGTGGCAGGGGTGAACTCTAATAATCAGCAGGAAACACTTGTTGACTCTATGCCAGGCCACAGCGGAAGGCTTCAGCCAGCTGCCACTGTACAGGACTGCTCAGGCTGACAGATGGGCTCTGTCCTTCAGTCTCTACTTCTCTTAGATCTTTGCTGTCTGCTACTGTCAGTCCACTCTCCTTCCAGATGTTGCAGGCAGGGCGAATGCCAGACGACGCATGACAGTCGCAGGGATGCCAGCTGCCAGGTGCTCAGGAGGGGTTAAGTTGGGGATCCCTGGATTTAGGAGATCAGTCTGACAGTCTCAGCATCTATTATTATTATACCATTAAGTTTTTGTGTTTTTTTACTTCTCAATTTTAAGATGAGCTCTGTCCTTCAAAGATGAGCTCTGTCCCAGACACATACCTTACACAGTACTGCTTTAACCCTCGACAAACAGATTTAAAGGTTCAGTGCTTAAGATTCAGGTGAAAGGGATCTTTGGTAGAAATTATATAAACTAATCCTACTGATGTTTTCACTGCTGTGTTTGATTCAAATTCTACAAATTGTTGTTTTCTTGACCCCAGAATGAGCCTTTTGTATTGAAGTACTTCTACACACTGAACCTTTAAACATTTATATCAACAGGTGTGGATGGAGACAAGACAATATATTTTAGTGAGTTTATTTGTGTGTAAAATCTCACGGCATGTTATAGTGAGTTCATAGTTAGCAACATATTAGCGCTGGATGGAAGGAAGGAAGTGCAAGACTGTAATCGAGCATGAACATTTTTAAAAAGCCAGTGGCATTTCACAGCTACATAATTTTCTCCCCCCTATCAATTGTCTGTCTCTTGAATTAGAATTGAACAAAGTCAACCGAAGAGGCTAATTTTAGCAAAAATAAGCTGATTGCACAGTAAGACGAGCAGAAATCTGCTGAAAAGAAAATCAGACTGTGTGACAGAGCGCTGCTGAAATGGGCCCTGCTGACAGAAACATTAAAAAGGCATGACAGTTCCAGGCAGCAGGGCCTCACCAGCTGAGGTCGGATGATGTAACAGGGCCACTCACTGTAAAAGTATACACTATTTATAATGTGTGTTCTACAGTATAGACTACAAAGCACCGTGCTACAGTACAGAACAGCAAGACTACAGAGGATGCATCTGATCTGCTTCATTACGAAACACAATCTGTCCTTCTGTCACTTTGCGAACGAGGCACAAAGTAACGGCGTGCAACTCGGAGAGAGTGCTGGGGAAAAACAATCGTTATTGGCCACACAAGGAGTGAGAGAACAAGAATAGGACGAGGACGAAGCTTTAAGCCAAGGAGAAAAAGAAAACAGAGAGCTGTGTTTGTTGTGATGATGATCACAGGATGAAAATAGAAAAGCAGACAAACAAACAAGCTCAGTGTGAGACTCGGGTTTTTCAAAGATACAAGGTTCCTGCCAGGTCTGGAGCGACCCTTCCTCTGGCCGCCCCCCTACTCGCTCTCTCGGAGCGTCTGATCCCAGCTCAGACGCTTGCTCGCTCCGTGCTGCAATTTGTCTCCACCAAGAATAAAAAGTTAACACATGCACTCACAAATCTCTGTACAAGCTACAAGGCTGGCTCTGTCTCTTAATGCGCTTGTTCGCCAGTTTGTTTCCCCATCAAGTTTACTCTTTGTTTAGCTTCCTGTTTTTATCTTTTTTGTCTCTCTTCATTATCTCTGTTTCCCTCTTTCTGTCGCTCCCTTCGACTCTCTTCTCTTTCCGAATGCTTGTATACCTTTGAGACTGCACTCTCCGCCTCGCTTCATTCTGGGCTTCAGGCTGTTTTTAATGCACCAATTAGTCTGTTGTCTTGACTCATTCAAAGTGAAAAGAGCAGAGGGGGGAGAGTTGATTCTTTGGGACAAAACAAATCATCATAACCTCTTTTTCTTTTCTTTTTAAAGGAAGAACAAACAATTGACTGGATGGAAACAAGCAAATACAAAACAGCTAGCAGGACGTTTGTGAGTGGTTCATAATGAGTCAGAGCCCTCAACACGTGAGACAGAAGTTGAGACTAACCCATGAGCACATGTACGGAAAACAGAACCTCTGACCCTGGTTCTGCCAGGTGGAATTGATTTGATTGGCCTTTGGCCCCCAGCAGCCTCCCACCTGCCAGAGTCATCGCAGCATTGACCTCTGACACAACATGGGGCCTCTGAGAGTTTGGGATCCTCTTACAGAAATCTCTTGTGGTCTGCTGTCCAACAGAACCCTTGCTGAGGCAAGTTCATACCAAAGCTGTGACCTGCCCCCTCTCACATCCCAGCGGATACCTGCTGCTGTCGCAAATCTGCTCATGAATATTCAGTGCTCGCTTTCTCTTGTTTCTGATGGCATCTCGAGAAAGACGGCTCCACCGGCTGTTCCTCTCCACAGACTTAAAGAGGTGCCATATGCTTTGAAATGTCAAGGTTCAGTGTGCGGATCCTTTGACAAACCTGGCTGTTTAACAAACTCTTTTGGTTCAAAGACTTCGTAAAGCGGTGTTTGGTTGAAATGTGAAATATGCCAGTCGTTTAAATGATTTTACTAAAGTTAAGCGTTTTCCATATTTCCCCTCTTATCTCCTCCAGCCTATACTTTGATCGGGGAGGGCAGGTGTTCCAGGAGCTCAGGCTTCATTAGCTTTCAGAGGTTATGATTGCTGGGATAACCTTCAAGTTGACGGAGGTCTTAGCATGAAAGTCCTTTTTTTCTCTTCAGGCACTGCGTATGGATTATAAATACACAGAGAAGAAAACATTCTCTCATTCTGTCTTAAGATATGTATGTAACCTCGACTACATCATGTTTCTGTTCTCCTAAAACCCTTTACTCAAGCAATTATCATATGAAAGGGCATCAGTAAATAACATCTTGCAGATTCCTTTATTACCTATTCATTAAAACGATTCAGTGTTCGCCAGATATATTTAATTTACATGTAAATTATTCCTAAATAAATTATTTAACTTTTTTTCCCCTGTCTTTCATGTTCACTTTTCTCTTTCACCATTAAACCCTATTAAGACAACGCCTCCACTTGAATGGTATCAAGCAGTGGCTCGTTGGTCAGTCACCTTTCAGATCAGCTGTATACAAAGTTATTGACATGAGAGAAATAATGAGGAAGAAATTGGAATTTTCTGAGTTGCTCTCTACATTCTTGATACCTTTTGCACACAGATGTTTGTAAGACTGTTGCTTATATTTTTCATAAAATCTATGATTCCACATCCCTTCATATTTACATTCAGAGTACGAACAGGTCAGCTCCTGGCGAATCGTCTGCTGTGCTAAGCAGGGCGGTAGTTTGACTGTGCAACAAATATTTACCTTAACTCTCAGATGACGTGACTAGAATTTAGAGGGCAAATGTCAAGGTGACTGTAACCTCACTGATGAACACATTATCATAAGAACCCCTCGAGAATCCTTTGGCAAAAATATTACCTTAGACATACAGATTAACTGATTTGTGTGGTCAAGTTCACAGTGGCCTCACACACGATATCTCAGCTCTGCCTTGATGGAATATCTTAACATTTGACCAGTTGTCACATACAAATTCTTGTGTGCAAGAAGTTGTATGTGACAACTTACAACTACAACTCCCCATCACACTTTAACACAGGACAAGCTTGTAGTCTGTCACTTCCAAACTCCTGCAGGCCAGGTCAGACATCAGCCAGCAGAGACACTGAGGAAGGTGATGAAAGGAGGAGGAAAAGGAGGGAAAATTAACTGATGGTGAGTGCTCGGAGACCTTTCAAACCCCCCCTGTGTGTGGGCCTAACCTTCATGGCCAGATTTCATGCTCTGTCTCACTGCTGTGTCCTCATTATGGTCCATGGACTCAGTGTCTAGCCTGATTTTCGAATGTCTCGAGTGCACCAGCTGTATTGTCTTCACTTGTCAGCCCAGACTGAAATTCTTGAAGGAATATTTTGACATTTTTGGGAATTATGCTTATTCACTTCATGTGCTTGTCGAGAGGTGCAGCTGTAAGAACTACGAGTTGGACTAGTCAGGAGGACTATTGCTGTCCTGTCATAGTGTCCTCGCCACCACCACCAGGTGAATTAAAAAAAGACACCGACATTTCACATGTTTGAGGTCGATGTTTTTCCCTCTGTGGTTTAAGAGGGATTTACTGCACTTTACATAAGCTTTTTTTGCACTTAACATAATGAGTAGCCCGACCTGGTCCGCTTGTGTGTGTGTTTGACAAGGAACTGAGACACACAAATTACAGCAAAATACAGGAGAGACTCACCTTCAGCTGAAGTTAAACAAGTCAACGAAAAAATTGGAAAAGAAAATAAATAAAATATTCTGTTATTTTTACTCAAGAACTACTACTTAAGGTTATGGAAAAATCGAGTTATTGTTAAAAGTGAATAATATTGAATGTTGGGTTAACAGTGGTCTCCAATATTTTCCTTCACAGCCACAATAGGCTGTAGTTATGCTTTAGTCACAAAGACAGTTGCAGATATTCACCAGGAGTGAGTTACAGGATCTAAGGTGCATTATTTAATTCCTATTTTGTTTGTACTTGAAGATAAAACCAGAAATATATCAGTGATGTATCCTCCTGTAAGCACAACAACAGACCTGCCCCTGTCCTAATCAATCCCACACAAACATACACACACAGTGTTTCCGTGTCACCCAACAAACCCCAGCAGCCCGATTTTGATAACTTTTGTTGATGTCTTATACCCACTCGTCCAATGCTTTACCACCCAATGCATGATGGGGAAGGCTCAGTGTGTCGTGACCAAGAGAAGGCACCTGGTAAAAAGAATGAATCAACACAACATACATACACACACACTTCTGGACACACAAACATACACACACCTCGAATAAGATATAAAGTAATTGCTATTGAGAAGTGTTTCACTCTTGTGGAGGAGAAGAAGTAGAAAATGTATTACTTGGCTTTTAATTAACAGAAAAGGTGTTCTAGGTTGGCAGATGGAGTTTGTGTGCGTGTGTGCGTGTGTGTGTGTGTGTGTGTGAGTGTGTGTATGTGCTTATGTTTTTGTACTGCACATTGAAAGGAATGTGATGTGAGCCACATCAGTTAATGGCAACCAAGCATTTACCCTAAATACTCTCGCCTCTCAGCTCGTCTTTAATGTTTAAACACCAACATACTTTTCGTTTGATGTATTTGTACCCAACTAATTAACATACAGTGTGTATTTGCATATCTAAGATACATTTATAGTAACAATGCTCTTCTGCTTAATTAGTGAGGAAGTCTGTCATCCACTGGTCGGCGATGGACATAAAAGCACTCGAATTCATTAGCTTCAGATTGAAGCTTTGAGATTTCACTTACAAAAATAAGGGTGACAGCACGTGTGAAATGAAATATTATACTGTGACACATAGCTTTCACGTCAAGGCATCTTAATAGACAGTTATTTCTCTTAATGACACAGTGTAGGTTACAGCAGGTCCAGCTGTGAAGAGATGACTTTACATCTGCTCTGTTTGTTCAGTGGTGAAATGTAGACTTCCACATTTTTATATCCAGCAAGTTTCAAATATACAGTTTGACTTTAAATGGGTTTATTATATCCTGCGAGAAGTATTAACACATAATATCAGTAATAAGGTCAAACATAACAATTATATCTCTTCCTGTGTGTGTGTGTGTGTGTGTGTGTGTGTGTGTGTGTGTGTGTGTGTGTGTGAGTGTATAATTGAGTGCAATTTACAAATGTAGTAATTAAATAAACATGTCTCTGATGCTGCATACACCCCACCACTGGCGATGCATCTTTCCTTTCCCTGCTAATGAACAGTGAGTCGTGAGCTAGCTTTGTGTGTGTGTGTGTGTGTGTGTGTGTGTGTTTGCGTTGGATGTAGTTTTCAGATTGGTCCTCTTATTAAAGCTGAAGAGGAACAGACTCACACTTATTATGTTAATGCAGAAACATTCACAGCACTATAAACACAGGAGATCAGGGGTTCCAGTATATGAATATCTGTCATATCCCAGTGAGACTTACATACTCGTCATTGTCAGAATAAAAGTTGCCGAAAAATAATTACAAGTGAAGCCTAATTTGTTTTTTACACAAGCCATCCTTCTCAGCAGAGATTTTTTCCTTTTCCATACACTCTACTTATTATTTGAACTTGGATTGTCCTACAGTGTGTTGTTTTTGCAAAAAAATATGTATATTCCTGTGATGCAATCATAGTGAATTAATCTTTGGATCAAAGACTACCCACACTGAGTATTATTAAGGGATCTATTGGCAGAAATCTTATGTAGAATAATCCTCATGATGTTTTCACTAGTTCGTTTCATCTAAATTGCATGAATTGTAGTTTTCTTTACCCCAGAAAAGGCCCTTTATATTTAAATACTTTATATTTACAATGAGGGTGTCCTCTCTACGGAGGCCGCCATGTTTTTTACATTAGTCCAGACTGGACAAACTAAACACCTTTTGAGTTTTAATGACAACTGAAGGATACCACAGTTTCTTTTTCATGTTTAGAAGGGGAGGGTGAGATGAGGGGTGTTCAGCTGCAACATTCAATTTCAACACTAGATATCACAAAATTCTACACACTGAACCTTTATTGCTTTTTTTTTTCTTAATTACAAATTTATCCTTGTAATATTAAAACCATATTCTGGAAATATAGGAGTTTTATTTTCTTCTATTTGGCTTATAATTCTGTCTTTACAGATGAACCCTGAATTATGTTTTCTAACAGCATAACATTAAAATGACCTAAGCAACTATAAAAAACTGTTTTATTTTCACTGCACAAACACCTGATGGAGAAATAATTAACTGTGGTGTTTAACTGAGGTTTTGTAACAAAGGTTCTCATGATTTCTATATGTGCCGAATGTGAATTTATGGTGTGTATATGTCCTTTCTTCTATATATGTGCCATGGTACAAGAAGTAATTGTCATATTTTTGTTGCATGTTTGTGTTCATGTCTCTCTCAGTATCGTCCTGTGAATATATTGCTGTATTCATTTGATGAAATGAAATTCGAAGGGCGCACCACCCACATCCATCTGCCCATATGGCTGTTAGAGAGAACTTGAAGAGTTCACCTCACAACTTTTTTTTAAAATCCGAAAAGCAAACGTTGGTTACCACGAGGCACAAAAATGCATTTTTGTTCAAAGAAGACGAGCACTGTGTGTGCCGAGCATTGACAAGAAGAAAAATATACCGTAGGAGATAATGAGGTAAATATTGCTCTTGTGGTCCCGCAGTGCAGTTGTTTTTCATACAAAACATTTCTTGTCCTCTGCACTTGATGTTTGGAGAAATTTAATGGGCACTTTAAACTGTGCAGGGTTTTTAAGCTGTACACAGATTGTTCAGTTAACTTTAAGAGCTTGTGCTCATGCTGAAATAAAGTAACAGGGTCAAGTTCTTCTTGATGGCGGTCAGATTTACTTAAGATGAGTTTCAGCTGAGAGCAGAGTAAGTAAATATTGGCTCAGATATGATTTTTGTTCAGCATCTTCAGATAAGCGCATAGAGACACATCAAATGCACATGGGCCAAGGACGTTGTCTGCGGATTTGTCTCAGGAGATAGTTGAGCGTGCCCGTGGGACCGAAGGTGTCTGTGTGAATCCTGGTTACATCTGCTCCGGGCTTGGACAGGTCCCAGATCTGTGACTGGATGACAGGCTTGTCTGTAAGCCAACCTTGGCCAGCTGAGATGGGGGCTGTGGTGGGAGGCCGGGAGTGGAGATTAGGGAGGTGTCAGGCTTTGACAAGGGCAGACAGGACGGCCAAGTGTCAGAGAGTGAGCCTCTCTGCCTAATTCTCTCCCCTGCTTTGTCTCCTGCCTCCACTATTTATTATCAAACGAGAACACAGAGATGGATCCGACAGGCTCCCAGGAATGAGTAAGCCTACAGCTTGTGAACTTTTATATTCTGTGGAAATCTAGCATTAAATGTCCACAACCTAACAATGGTTTGTTTTTTTTCCTATCAAGAGCGTGGACTTTCAGTTTGAGAGCAGGACTCACTCAGATTTTGTCAAACTCAAAACCCTGTGTTCACACAGAGTACAGCCCCTGCTTGTACTCAAACTGTTTGCTTGCACTCACATCTTTTAGAATACCAGGTGTAGTGTTGACAAATGAAACTGTCTGGCCCTCATTTTGGCTTCTCCCATAAAACAAGGGGAGAAAAAGAAACAGGGCAAGATCAATTTTGACCACGTTGACCATGAAGGCGTTGTTTCTTCTTCAAGCACCCTGATGGGAAATCAGTGTAGTAATAAAGCTGTGGAGGGCGAAAGTGCATGAACCCAATGAAATCCACCAGTAGAGCCAAAGCTAGAGTGCATGAAATCCATCCAAGCAAAAACATGCCTGAGTGAAAGCGGACAAATCGAGTATAACCACAGCAAATCTACGCAAAAGGACTATTTGAGTGAAAGCATTCCAAAACTTGAACATGAAATCATTAAGTCCTGCTCTCAAACTGAAAAACCACGCTCTCGGATAAAGAACCCCCTCCTAACACTAACACTGCTTTTGAATGTATTTCCAACTTAAGCTTCTGTGAGTCACATTTTCATGAAAAGTGATTATCGCATTCAAATTTTTTCCGCTCCTGGAAGTGCAAAGTCATTATCAGTTTGCTTCAAGGAGAAATCCAATGTTAAACAACATTCAGCACCACAGCTCTGCCATACAGGCTTCAGCAATGTGCAGAAATAACAGTGAGAAGAAACACTGCCGTCATCAATCATATTGTTTCGCTTTCTCTTCTCTGCTTTGTCTCCTTTGTGTGTGTGTGTGTGTCGCTGAGATTAACAGAACATGTGTGCATAGTTAAATGTGTGTATGCGTCTGTGTGTTTAAATTTGTGTGTATCAGCTATGTGTGTTTGCGACTAATCTCTTTTCTTACTGTGAAACCCAAAGGCGAAGGCTCCCCGTTAACTCCAATAAAAGTGATTAAAAAAGACAGGGGTGGTACAGAAGCACCATGGAGCAGCTGCAAACCTCCCAAAAAGCTGTAATTACTTTTCCCTTCATCTTTCCCTCTTTCTCTCTCACTCACCCTCTCCCAGAGTCTGATTACTTACCTAGGAGAAAATCTAATTGACACAGCAAATTGGCAAACACACTCTGAGAACTTCAGCACCAAGCCCAGTCGATCCTGACTAGATAATTTGGAGGAATACAGCCTTGCACCTTTCTAGGCCTTTGTGGGAAGGTTTAAAAGGGGTATGTGATGTGGTATCTGTCTTTTTAGGCCGTTGATTAGAATCAAATAGCATCAGTAATTACAGATTGGAGCACCACTGGGAAGGCTAAAGACCCGGAAAGAAACAGGGTGAAGAGTTAACTTGTGAAGACTTCCTCCACTTTGCTTGTTAAGGAGCAGTAGTGTGTTTGCGGTCTGGAACTCAGTTTTTTTTTTATTGTTGACCAACTTTGAAGGAACAGTTGTTGCCATTAATTGAATGTAGATCTAAAATGTAAGATCATCTACAACGATCATCGTGGCTGCCTCCTGAAAGTTGACTTTTATGTACCATGGGCAATGTCCTCTGTCCTAAGAGGATGTGTCATAAAAAATGGTTTTACAATTTTACTGAAGGGATCTTACTCTCTTACTCTTACTGTCCTTGAAGTATTCTCCATATAAATACACTATCAACACATACGGTGTCCTGCAGCTTAGTTACTGCAAGCTGTAAAGAGCTGTACCACAGGCCAAGCAAACAGCCCACCCCAAATAGACACGTTTATAACGGGCATTGCACAGGTATGATATCATATTGAATGTGAGCATGAATGGTTGTTTTTCTCTGGGATATATCGGCGAGGTGTCCAGGCTGTACCCCGCCTCTCACCCAATGTCAGCTGGGATCGGCTCCAACCCCTCCACGGCCATCAAAGAATAAGCAGCTTAGATGAATGATATAATATTAGTTTCACTTGGTAAGAAATGTTTTTACAAAGCGGTTGTCAAACCTCTCCTGTATTTATCCACAGTTCTTATTCTGTGCCTAACTGTGACTTGCCCAACTCATCATAAACTGAATACTAACCGATGCTCTGCCTAAAAACATTTAAACAGTGTCTGTACCAACAGAAATAAACTCGTGAATTAAATGCATAATGAGGCCACTTACCTCAGTTTCACAAGGAATTAATGTTGAAAAAGACACATCTGAACACTCGATCATTCTCCGTGTTTGCTACATGCATTTTAACAACCTCAACTGCATTCATACAGGATAAATATTAGAGGGAGATGCACAGAATTAAATATTCACTGTGCTTAACTCATCATTTCATATGGCAATTTAACCATCTCGAAATTACAGGGTACAGTCTGTAATAGACAGGGATATGCAGTAGGGCAAAGCCATTTTAAATGAATGTCCATAAATCAGCATGGAAATCACAGAAAATGTTACAGAAATCATCCTATTTTAAATTTCGTGGCCGTGGCGAAGTAGTTACTGAACTATGATCAGCATAAACTGAAAGATGAAAACTAAATCAATGCTCCTACTGTATAGATGTCACCCTGCATCATGGCTGTTTTATAAGCCCTCCTGAAGCGTTTGACCTCTGGTTGCTCCCTCTGTCCCTCTGACTACACTGTGCGGCTCAAGGGGGGGTCAGCCCCATTGGTGCGGAGGTCTTGCACCTCTCCTACCCCTTCCTCCCAACATGTAAGAGCTGTGGCAGTCTGGCTCCTCGGGCCGGACTGCCCAGCACAGTGACCTCACTGACAGAGAGCGAGGGAGGAAGAGAGGGGAAAGTGCAGCTGAAAGATGGAAAAATGAGAGAGGGAATACGTGTGAGTGAGGAGGCAGAGTGCCAGAGTGTATGTGAGAGAAAGAAAGAGAGTGGATGGAGAGAGCGAGAAAGAGAGAGAGTAGGAGAGAGAGAAAGCCTGGCAAGAGGAACAGCAAGTGAAAATGAGACAGAGATGGAAAAAGATGAGTGCAGAGTACAGAAGAAGAAAGAAGAAAAGATACAGAGAGAGAAAGGTGTGACAACCAGACACTAAATCTAGAGAGACAAAGGACTGAAAAAAAATCGAGGGAGAGAGGAGTGAAGTGCAGACAGTAGCTGTGACTGCCACTGCAACGCACAAGGCTACAGGCCATCACAGACCAGTCCTCCAAATGTCAGCACAGTCAGGACCACCCTGGGAAGTCGGCAGGACCCCCTGGGACCTCCAGGAAAGCAGATAACAACTGACATTGCATGGCTGAGCTGCCCCTCGCACACACATCCAAGCAGAGAGCTGCCTCCTCTGGTACACCAGGAGCAAACATGCCAGGGATGGTTGTGTTGCCATGATTGAATTTGCTCCGTGACTTTGTTCTGGGTGGGTTACAGTCTCTGTGTTTTCAATTCTCTGGGACTTTTCTCCCCTGACATTGGCTGCAGCAGGGATGATAGGGTGATAGCAAAATGGCCTCATTCTTTCAGTCTTTTATTAATGCAGGGATGAAGGAGAAATGGAAACCGTCCAGTCTGGGGAGCTGTCAGAGAGCATGTGAAAGAAAGAGATGGCGTAGAGATGGAGAGGCACAGACAGAGAAGAAAAAAGAGAGAGACTACAAACTGCCCTCTCCCTGTTCAGGCTGGAGACAAAGAGAAAAATTAGAGCCAAAGGGAGAGAGAGAAGGGTAAAAGAAAAGGAGGCGAGCGGGAAAGAGCAGTCTGATTAATTGAGACAGAGTTAACTGACCGCAAGTCATTAAGCTGCCACTGGGCTGAGCGCCAGTCACTTTTCATTCTCCTCACTACCACTCTGTGCTCCTCGGCTCTGAGCCCCGTATCATCCCTGCATCACCTCCCTGCTTCTCTCACACACTCACTAACACATGGGCGTAATTCCTTCCAGACAGGAGGCTGCTCTCAAAAAAGAGCTTTTGTCTTCATTAGGCATCCACTTGGAGGGATGCCGTTTGGGAGGAGTGTGGGATGACAAATGATGATTGTGTGACCGCACCGAGACCAAAAAACAATGTGTTTTCTCCGTTCTGATGACATACAGGGGGCGGATGACATAACAAGAGCTTATTTTACACATTGGAAAATGGAACATCGCCGGTTTCTTTGGGATGTTTGTGTGCGACGTGTGGCTTTTGGAATTCATGCTTCATATCTGCTTCCGCACAATTACATGTTGACTCTTTTTGCGACATTATCATTCATGTGAGATCATTATTCGAGAACTGACACTAAGTTTCTCGCACCCAGACTGTTTGAATGACGACTTTGTGGCTCCTACATAGAAATGTACTGTTTGACATGATTCTTGTTTAGGTGGTAAAAGAAGTCAAATGCAAATTTCCTGCCTGCATCTGCATCTTGAGGAAAAGCACCATTGAAAAAACAAAAAATGTATGACACGAAAAGTGGTTTGCGACAATGAAATAAGAAATAGAAGCATAAAATGGAACGATAGATGGATGGATTTGTATTGTCAAATGAGAAAGTTGCGTTTTTTTGTTGCAAAAATCAACTCATCCCATCATCACTGTGATAATAGATTAATTCACGGGGAAGACGAACACGTGAACTTTGACACTGAGGAAAATGCAACATTTTCCAATACAAAGATGAGTTGAGTAGAGCGAAGCATGTGTCTGAAAGTGGCTAAAACTTATAATTTACTTGTGAAGCAACTGGAACAGGTTTGAAATTCTCAGGTCAGACATATCAGATTGAAGGTTCTTTAAAAAGTTCCTGATAATGAGCATATTCAAATTTTATTTTAACACATAGTTAGGTTTTTATTGATATTTTTTTAAATGTATACAGTCATATAGAACAAACTAAACAACTGCTCTGGGTGTTAAACCTCCTCAAGTCCATCCATTCTCTTAGTTTTCATCAGCTGATTCTGTCTCATTCATAGTCTTTGTCCATTTCGTAAAACTGTATTTCTTGTAATAAAGTTTATTTAAAATCGACAAAGGCAGATTTAATGTGCAATTGTATGAGCTTTAAATTATTTTCATGTTTTCAAATGAATCTGTTCCTTTAATGAATGGTTGTAATCACAAATACCTGAAAAATAACTGTGTAGTGTTTTCTTTAATAACCACCACATTTAAATCACCTGATTCCATTTTCTGATTAGAATCTTGAACAATCAAACATACAGCACAAATAATATGAGAATGTGTTAGAGCAGTAGGTGCAGCTCCAGTAATGGTGTCATGGATACGATGTCTCGGTCAACTCATCTACAAGTCGCTTCTCATCACATGATGAGTCAGATCCATTTTGCATAAAGTACGTCTAATGAAATGCTCCTTGAACAGTCCAGCGTAATTCACGTCTCGCTGTGGGGTTGAGCCTGACTAGAAAATTAGTTAGACAGGATGGTGTGTAGACAGTGCTTAGTTTTGGGGGCTGGCGTGCACACTCAATTTAGTCCATTTAGGTAGCTTTCAATCAGAGACTCTTGACAAGGCTGAACAGGAGGTATTAGCCGGAGTTTGGGTTTTTTTTTTTATTAAAGCCAAGAGCTCCCTGTGGGTCACGCTGAGTTCATGTGTCTCTTCTGTTCGTGGACTTGTAGAATCTAATGCTCAGAAAACATCTTCGATTAGATTGATGTGTTTATTGTATGACATCACCACACTGAAAGTTGAACAGTAAATAAGTGGATAGGATTAAGGCATTTTTGCAAACCTATTACTTTTTGGATGTTTGAGTTAAATAAACACAAGAGGCCCAGTAAACAATTTTGATCAAATGACCATAATAGAACTTGTTTATTTGTCTCCTGCTGCATCACAGTGTCCCACCTTTGACACCTACTTAAACCCATTAAACTCTCTGGACAATTGTGGAATAGATACACACACCAATGCACATGCACAGAAACTATGGCTGTAACTATTAAGTGAGAAACTTTGCTTCCCACTGAAACTTTCATGCACTCTCACTCTTTTTTTCTCTCTCTTTGTCACTCGCACACTCACAGGATGATACCACTTTACCCGCCAACTCAACATCAGGCTCGCATGACAGTTCCTTTCTCCCAGTCGCTTCCATGCACCTCCTGACACTCGCACTTCCTGCCTGCACACCCAAACAATGAGAGAGAGTGGGAGGTGGAGATCCACTCAAGCTTACTGAAACACTAAATGATATGGAAACATTGTTCCGGAGTATAAGTGTCGAGCCTTGTGCTGATGAAAAATGTATTTTTCTGTTTCCTGCCTCATGTGATGCCGCCCTATGATTATCATCAACTCCAGTGACAGGAGGACAGGTTCTAAAGATCTGCTCCATTGTTGTTTGGCTCAATATTTTCCATCTCTTGTCCGATGGTTATAGATCAGGTCTAGGACAGTGTTGTGCATATTCATGTTCCCCTCGGGTTGAATTGAAATCACTTTTTCTGACCTTCGAACCCTCCATGACATTAGCATTTAGTTCAAAGTACAGTCTTACAGAGCTGCTAGCATGGCTGCTCTTGTTCTTTCATAATTTAATTGTCAGTTGGTGGATGTACCCGTTCTATAAAAAAAGGTGCATTTGTTATTTAAAGCAAATGGCTTGTGCACAATGGCATTATTCCACATTAAATAACAAACGCAGTAAAGTTTTCTCTTCAAAACAAAAAGCCAGATCAGAGTTCATCCCTCATGCACAGACAAAAACTAAAACTGAAAATGTCAGATACCTATTTGTTCAGATGAGCTCCGGTGCACTACGCCTGGAGCGCAGCACGGCAGCTTCACAAATTCGTATGGCTTCTCCCTCCATCGTGACATTTTGGTTGCTATGAATTTATTAAGCAGGGGAAATCAAGCATCGTGTGTACGTCTGTGTTGTGGTGAAATTCTCCAATGTCATTTCTGGTATGTGTGTTTACGCTGTGTGTGTGTGTGTGCACTGTGATGCTGCAGCTGTGTTTCGGCCTGTCTCTCCATGTGTCAGTGGAGGTGTGTGGGTGGAGGTGTCTCATTACGCTGTTGTAGAGGCTTGTTCTTCTCTCTCCCATCCTGCACCTCAGGAGTGGATCCTGTTACTAGCTAATGACCCTTACCCACCCCACTGGGGACGACCTGACCCAACCCTGTCGTCTATCTTTTGGCATTTTTGATTTTTAATTTTCTCACATGGTTTATGTTTTGTGCTGTGACTGAATTTTCATGCCTGTGTGTTTAAATGATGCATGCATATGCCTGCTGTTTATCCTAGATTAATCATCTAAACAGAAAAAGTCTGGCTGCTTTTTTTTTTTCTTTTTCTAATGAATCTTTAACCTTCCTCTTTGTATCATAATTCCCACCCACTGTTTCAGGATGTTTAGCCCTCATATGGCAGCCATCAGGGAGCCACTGACGCACGCACTTTATACAATCAAGGCTCAGCAGTTTAAACGTATAGACATCAGGACCCGTCTATTATCCCTCCTGTCTTTGTGGCTGCTGCTCTTATTGCTGTTTACGTGGATTAAATACAGACACTGACAAAGCAGCTTCATAATGAAACTGATCTGTATCATTATGTTCCACAAAAACACAATGTTGAATAGAGTAAAGAAGGAAATATAGGAAATGTGTTATATACTGTATAATAATTATGACAAAGCAATTATAAGAAAATATAACTGATCATTTTCTAAATAACCAAAAACCAAGCAATAATGTATTTTCTTATTTTATACAGATGCACTTGTTATCCACAAATACATTTCAGAAAGAGGTTTATACTGTGCACTTGCCGCTGACCCTTTTAAATCAGTCACACTTAAAAACACTTAGCAAAATGTCACCAAGCACTTTGGGTCTAAGGCTGATTAACTGCGCAGGAGAGCATTTTTACATTTTACTGAAATGCATCGAAACTTCATAATTCTTCTTTAAAATATGCCGCATTATATAATGTGGCATTTGAAATGCAAAATCTGTGGGAGAAAAGAAGCCTCCATCTTCCACATTTAACTCTCTCTCAAAATGCTCTTCCAAACCTGCTTTCAGATTTAATGACCATCAGTCTTTAATTGTCCTCAGTTACTCCAATCAGTTCAGCCAAGTTCTTGTCAGTATTACAGTTAACAGATAATCACAAGCAAAAATACCTGCTCATTAATTCATGCTCTCATTTTCTAATACAGTGCTGACAAAGACGTGTTTCAGTTTTGAGCTCAAAATATATTTTGTTTTGTTTTTTACCTCTAAGGTTTCCTGCTTATGCAGAAAATATTCTCTCAGAGTTTTTACATAATATTATAAACATATTTTTTGTGTCAGTCAATAATAATTCTGATTTCATGCAGTATGCACACTGAACTATTTTACAATGAAAGGCACCACAGCTGAACGCACCGGTACATGGAAAGTGTCAATAAAAGTATATTTCAGATTATTCTGATGAAAAGTCTGAATGCATAGGTTGAAACAACTCACCAAAGTCACACACTGAAGGTTGAACTTTTCTCACCAGTTGACAGTCAAGATATTCTGTGATCTTCCCAAACTTAATGATTCAGAATAGTTTGTGAGTCAAGCATGCTGTTTGTTTTTATGTTCAATGTCAAACAGTGTTGAAGAAAGAGGGGAAGTTACATTCTGCTCAGAGGAAGACTGAGCTCTCTCTGTCTTCTACCTGTATCATGTTGCGTGGTGATGATTGCTTCCTTGCCACTTAAAATATGTACCTTAACTGCTCTTATTTCACATTCCTTCCTCTTCTTACTTTCCTTTGTGAAGCTCCTACGGATGTTCACTTGTTGGATCCTTATAACCAAACTCTGATGTATTTCTTTTTTCCTTTTTACAGTTTTTCTTTATTACATCAACACAGGTGATATTTAAGAGCACATCCAGAGGTTATAATTGAAATGCTAGAACACTCTTACTCATCCTTTCTCCGGTTCCCTCATTAAAGCAGTAGAATAAGTTCTCTCAGCAGCTAATGGCAGCTCATTTCATTATCATCCACAGGATGTACATCCACAGCACAGCCAAAACGGATAACCAGCACAGGCTTCTTTATTTTCTTTGAATCCCTGGATCAAGTGGTAAGACTTGTGTATTTAATGCTTCAGCGAGTAGTCAGGACCCCTGGGTAAGACTCCTCGCAGCTGTCTGCTCGCTGTAAAGCTCTTTGAAATGAAAGTGAATTCCCCCTTCTTTAACAGCCTGAGTAAATAGCTAACTAATAAGGACGGAGCAGGATGGAACGGAGCAGAGATGTGTCAGGATAATACGTCAGCGCCAGAATTAAGTTGGTCTTCAAACCCCTCGGGATGTAGTTTCTGTGTCTTTCGGTCCCACTGTCTCTCACTCATCATGTTTCACTCCTGTCCTTCCCTCTGCCATCTTAGACTATTGCCCACATGGAGCCATCCAGTGTTTTTGGTGTAACCAAAGAGTACATTTGCAGAGGTTTTATCGGTGTAGTCAGTACCATCACCAGCCCACACTGTGTGCCAAGTAGGCATTTTCTCACACGGATGTTAGAGATAATCAGGGACTGGAATTGCTGACTCACTAAACTTCTGTGGGCCTGTGTGTGTGTGTGTGTGTGTGTGTGTGTGTGTGTGTGTGTGTGTGTGTGTGTGTGTGTGTGTGTGTGTGTGTGTGTGTGTGTGTGTGTGTGTGTGTGTGTGTGTGCTTGTGCATTGGTGAACTACATAAAACATATTTAGACAGAAGATAATATTTACTCAACCTTTTTTCAGCCTGGGATTAAAATATTATAGTGCAACAGTGTTGACAACAATAACTAAATAATAAAAACAGTCCATTAGTGATCCAGATGTTTCTACCTGAGGACTGTTAGGATTATCTGATGCCTCCATGGGTCACTGGCTGGTGGTTCTCTGTCAGCTAAAGCTTGACATTTTAGGAAACAGTCACATGAGGATATTGATGCCTCTTTTGAAATCTGTCGATCAAACAATAAGGCTACAGTCAACATCTGTTAAGCTTAGCTTAGCGTAGCTTGGTATATAATCAAGGCTCTAGGTAACAAAAGGCTGTTTCAGCTAGAGCTCTAGTTATTTATTGATTGGCTGATAAGAAAAAGCTATAGAAAATTGTTTTTTCATTAGGTTTTCACTACAACATCTAAGAAATCATTGCCAATTTTATTTTTGAATATTATATACCATTATTGTACATTTATATTAGTTTAAGAAAGCCTTAAATGTTTTACTCCAGAAGATGATTATCAGTATCCCCCTCCCAAAAACAATTCTATATCAGAAGAATTAAAGCTAATTAATTTATGAGTTATCTCTCTCTCCTTGTTTCGTGTGTGCAAAAACTAAGGAGAAAAAATAAATGTTTCTAGAATTGTAATTTTCACACTTTGGTTTTTGTACTAATACCAAAGAAGTGACCTTATCACTTAGTGAAATTTCATACACTAGGTTGTCAGTGGAGGTTAGCTGTTTTCCCCGGTTCAAGTCTTTATGGTAAGCTAACCTTATGTTGGCTGTAGCTTCCTCCTTAAGTGACACGATGGTGTTATCAATTTTCTCTCAGCAAGAAAGCAAGTATTAACAAAATGTTAACTTATTCCTGTACAGTGATGAGCGTCTATCGCTGCAGTCCCAACGTCTTTATAATCAAATTGCTCAGTGGGTGTCTCTGTCTGTATCATTCATTCCCACCTTGTCTTTGTCTCACTCCCACTCCATCACCATGGGAAGTATTTTAGGATCATTTAGAGGAAGTTTTTGCCCCCTGTGTAAATCAGACAGCATTAATAGCTCTCCTTAACTATGGTAGTGATTTGAAGGTCATAGGCGGCTTGTCGAACAATGGATGGCTTTTAATTAAAAGCATACATTTCCACCAGGCGGCCCATTAGGACCGGGTGCCGAACGACAACAGATTAATTATTAAGATAATAAAGCATGTCCAGGATGCCCCCGGTCTTGTTTTGAATTAATCAGCACGGTTGACACTAAACAAAAAGTCTGAAATCATGACAAGCCGCTAATGATGACTTGAGCTTCTTTAATAATAAGAGACATTAACATTAATTGTATTCAATAATTTGAGAGCACATGCAGTTGTGACCGTGTTTATTTATACCTGGGAGATCATAGGGTGAGATTAGCTTGTTTCTTTCATTACAAACTTTTGTTAAACCACATGTATATTTTATCTTTTGTTTAAAGGTCTTACATTCTGCTGCATTCACATGTGTTCAATAGCAAACTCGTGCCAACAAGTAGGAAAAAATAGCTGCAAACGGAAAAGTTGAGCCAATATTCATACTGAAGTAACTTCACTGCATAGTTGTAGTACAGCAGAGACTCTATGACAGTTGCAGCGATGTTTATACTGTTCGGCAACAGTGTCATTTTTTTTAGGTGATGTGACACTCTTCAGCACACACACACACACACACAAACACACACTTGGTACAAGCGCCTGGGTTCCCAGTAGGTCTATGTGATTCAGCAATACATATTGTGTCACTTCATAGAGAGAGTCTATGGATGAGAGTCACTATAGGACAGTCAAGTCCTCAAAACTTAATTTGGCAAAGAATGATGAAGATGGGAGGATCTAATGGCTGCTGTTGCAACTGAAAAGAATATTTACACAGTTGAGAGATGAGTAGATATAAAGAGCTGTCTGGTTATAAAAATGATTCTTTCGGAATATGAGATTTCAGTCATATTGCACAGCCCAAGTTCCCATAACAGTTTTCTTCTGAAAAGGCAGTAGTTTGAAATCCTGATAAATACAGAGGTCTCAGTTCATGAACTTCAAGCCCACAATATGTGGAAATAAATCCAATTCCAAATCGCTACATCACCCTGACAAGACTTCTTGTATTTTCCATTACCATTCGTTCCCACAAACCAAGTCCCTTGGAAAACCAGAGCAAAACATAGTAAATAGTACATATTATTAAACAATAACAATTACATCTAATAAACATTTAAGAATTGATCAATAGTAATTAAGGCCTATAGCGACGGGATATCCGATGAGAAGTGTGACTATGGCTTTTACCGAAGTGGGCCTTCTTATGTCTGAGCGACCTGAACCTAAGTCCTAGCATTGTGGAAAAGTGGCAGTTGAGCGATGACCTTATCGTTGAGTTCAGAGAGATTGATTGTGGAAAGACCTTTTACTTTTGTAGCAGTGTGGGTTACACATGTTCTCGTAGCTTTAAATAGAATGTGGTGATGGTGTGAGCTTCCCTTTAATGGGACACATCCACAGCAGTGTTGTCTCGCACCATCTGAGCCAGGAAGAGTGTCTGTCACACGACGTCTGCTCTGCTCTGGGATTGTCAGGTATTGACACAGAGCCACACCAGGGCAACATGTTGGAGATGTGTAATCCATGTGAGGAGTGCAGGAGAACATTATCCCTTTTTTTTATATCGAGGACCCGGGGTCCTACTTTATGTCTAACGTGCATGTGCATGTCTAAGTGACAATTAAACTAAATCTGAGATGAGAAAACCAAGAGTAAAATAAATCTTCAGTCAATTGTTGCTCTCCTGAGAGGAGTGATACACATTGCCCATGATAAGGGAGCAATAAGGGTAGAAAATACACAATACTGTCAAGCTTTTTGTATGAGATTCTCTCTCATGAACATAGATACATTCTTCTTCTCGTCTCATAATCTGCTATCCCATTCCATGCAATGAATTCATAAGACCTTTAGCAGGTTGAATAGGAAAAAAAGGCCTCATTATAATCCCTGGCAGAGGCATTCATGAAAGGTGCCATTTGTATTCAAAGTCAAAGTGCATTCACCAACCAAGAGTTGTATTGAGTAAATCCAGTCGTCTCTACTTCATTTAGGTAATAGACAGATAGAGAGCAGAGAAGATTAAGGGAATAGAGAGAGAGAGAGGGGAAGAATTGCGAGATAAAAAAAGTCACCTCTGGGGATTAGAGCTTTTATATAGTATGCCTACTGCAGGTTAACCATTTAAATATTACTTCCCCTGCTAATATAACATTAATGTTAACACTTTGGATGCACGTGTCTACATACTGATGTAACCACAAGCTCTTTAATGCATGCTCCCTCAGCTACTGCTACGCCTATTAGCATTTCTGTAAAAATTGAGGGCTGCTCAAGTTACAATTGCCAACTTTTCTGCTCAGTCATGCCATTAAACACATGCAGGCATTAAGCCCTTTTTCTAAGCCCAAGCATCGCTCCCAGTTTCAAGATGGTGCAGGAATGACTTCTAACCCATCGCTCACACCAAAACTTTACGCTGTGATTGTTAACACACCGAGTCCCATTCCAGCCGAAGGGAACAAAACCAGACTGTCAAGAAAAAGTGCTTTCCTGACAACTCTTTTGACAAATACTCAGAGTGGCCCCCTTGTCTCCCAGGCCCCACGAAGTTGACTCTACTTTGTAAATTCCCATCAAAGACGTCAGCAGGTTTTCCAAACTAAATGAAAGGACTGTTCTACAGTCAGCTTTGCACTCTGGCTTCTTAAAAGGGGAATGAAAAAGGCAGCATATTTGTCATTTTCTATTTAAAAACTTTAGAGCACTGCTGCAGAAGAAGATAAAAACTGTAGAGAGAGAACAAAGTGAATATAATTAAAGAGGAAACAAACAGTAGCACCAACTGAAACACAAAGAAAATTCCCCATGATGTACAACATGTAAAACATGATACGTTTGCAGCAAATTCCCATCATGTCGACTCATTATCTATTTTTCTTGTTCTTCCTCTCGTCTTTCTCCATATTTTAGCCTCTAAATAATGAGATTTATTACAAATTTATTACATTCAGTCCATATTAGAGAGAATATTGTTTGACAATATTTGACAGAGGTCAGAACATGTTACGGCTGCACATGAGGTGCAGCGCTTTTTCTTTTAGTAACAGAACACACCCATGATGCACACATAGTAAAGTTGTGGCTTCTTGTGATGATTATATAACCACTGTCCCTGCAGTGGCCAGTTTACATACGTCATCTATAACTGACCAAAAGACTATATGGACTCACTTAATCTGTAGTTTCATGATTGAATACCATGGATGAATATTGTATTCAGCATGGAATCAAGCAATACTGTGGCATAGACACAAGCTGTTTGTGTTTTACATTGTTTTAATTGCATGTGCTGAGAAAATGAAAAAAAGATAATAATGGATAATGGATAATTGAATCTGTCCCCTCACTACCAGAGTTAATCGTTCCTCAGTTGCCCCAGAGCTGCTTCCTCATATCAAAAGCCAAAACGAGACATTCCCTCAGTGATTGGCTTAAAAAACGAAGGCCTGTGTCACTTGTGCTCCATCTCCACGATGAGGTAATATTGATGTTTTGCTGAGCCTCAGATCAATGGCTTGTCACGCCTCATTAGTCGCACCTCACGGTAGAAATGCTGTTTACTTCGTTGGGTCTGTGGAGTCTGTGACCGTAGCGCATCTGTGTGATGCATGCTAACAATGCAGGTCTCACGGGTGGCGGCACAAGGTCAGGGCGCTATCACTCGGGTCTTGGATTAACTACCCTCCTGAGGTTTCTCATCTCTGAGAAACAGAGAATATACAGTACACTTCATTGTTTGACCTTGCAGGAGGTTGTTGTCTGCCCCTCAGGATCTGACAGCATGATTTCAAAGCTGTGGTCAGTGGCTCCTTATCCAAGGTGAATGTTCAGGAAATGACCTGGCAAAGTGAGATAAATTCTCCAATTTCCCACAGCGACGGTACAAGGCTTGTTTGTGTCATACATCTGAACAACCTACACACATTCTTATACAAATCTATTGATTGCTTTGCTTTAAAAATATGAGCTGGGAATTGTTGTCCCCAGTTCTTTGTTCTAAGCCCGACTGTCGAAGGCAAATAGTGCCACTCACCAGACATTCTGTTGTGGATCAGCTGTTCTTAAAGGATCAAGTGTTTGTCATACATACAAGATACTTGTGGTAAAATTCCTCAAACAATCTGTTCTTCCTGTGTTGTTCAGTTTTTGACATTGTTTCATCTTCTTTAAACAATAAAGAATCAACAGACTATTGAAGCTGTTACATCTGAAGATTTCATTTGATTGATTAGCGTAACATAAAGTCTTGGCACATTTTGAGTTGATATACTTGCACTTTACTTATACACAACATATTTGACTGTTTTTATTTTCTTTCAGAACTGATTCACAGAAACTCTGTCAACTGTGTGACCTTCTGAATATCATTTCCCTTCCAATACTAACTAGAGCCTTTATTCAACTGTAGAAGCTAAAGGGGCCTTTAATTTTATTTATTAGTCAGGAGTCCTGTTTTGATAGACTCCCAAATTCCCTTTTCAAAGTTGCTGCATTAAGCTGTACTTACTTCCTGTGATTACTTCAAATTAAAGGCCCCTTAGAGTTTCAGTGGACACAATTCCTAAATTTCTTAAAAGGGATTCTGTTGTGAAATATTTAACATTGTGAAATATTAACAGACAAACAGCAAGGGTGATTGAAATAGGACAGTAATATTTATGTTGGATAATCAAGGACAGCAAAGTAGCGTGAATTTATTTATGACTTCATGAAATTAAGGTGATGAAAATTTACATTGGTGTGCACATTAGTCGACAGTCACCAGGAGTTTATCCACCCTTGCCTTTTGTCCGAGGGTCTGCATTTTTTAAATTATTTTTTGATCATCGACCACAGGCATTTAATGGTTGTTGTTTGTTTTTTTTAAGTTTTAAGAAACAATAGATTGTTTAGCCTTTCTTCTCTTTATTTCATGGCATTATTTTAATCACTAATTGACATGTTTTTCTGAATTTGCCAACAGCCAGTTCACCATTCACCATAACATTAAAACCATTAAACCCTACTTGAGTCACGCTGGATGAGGTTTCAGTAAGGAAACTTTGCCAGATGGTTTTCTGGGAAAGGATTTCTTGTTAATACTGCTTTATAATATGTCTCCTTCATCCACACTGTTTCCTCTCATTGTTCCACTCACTCACACAGCTTCTGTGCTGTTCTACTGTATGTGTTTAATTACCATGACGCTCTGATAAGGCTGTCTGCGTACTATATTTTATTACATCCCACTGAACTAGATAGCATCACTGTGTAATTGTATAGCTGGGCATTCCCCCTCTGTGTCTGCAGTCATACACACACCAATGATAAATGTAATTCTATTCATGCCATCTCTGCCTATTGTATTCATATCTATACCCAGCTGCGGCAAAAAGACTGACACACATAGATAAACAGAGACACAAACACACACATGCTAACACACACTGTGACTCTCTAATGGGCTGCTAGGGATGATATTCAATGACTAATCAATCAACAATAGAAAAAAGAAAAAAGTTGGGGTTTAAACGTTAAACCATAGACTGTATATAAAGATGGATGACATGCTTTGGTGAAACCAAATCACCTTGATGTCCCTGTGGTGGCTGGAGGCAGTAAAGGTAATAAATCCTGCCTCCTCCATGTTAATGATAGAAATGGACCAAAAAAACAAGGTAAAGGTCAAATAAATGTTTCTCAAAGATGATTTCTGTCGTTGGTTAATTCTTATCATGTTGTTTGCCTTTAATAAGTTATTCGATGCGATAATTCTTGAATATTTTGTCTTGATTTCTTGATATTAAGAAGACGTTTTTGTGACACGTCATGACACTAGACTCCAGCACAGATGTATTAAAGAGAGCAATAAAAAACCTTTACACAAGGTCATATGCTGAGACTTATTATCCTGTATATTAATTGTAGATTGTACAAGAAAAAATCATAATCCTCATTTTCAGAAAGAAACAACATAAACTTTACTTAGTTAGTTGATTTTGTCACACTCAAATTACCACAAGCATTTACAACGTTCATCCTCAGTAAACCAAATTGATAAAAATGATTATTTTGTGTTTTTTTTGCAGTTTGTCTAATAGATTTATCTTCAACATAGTCACGATGGATTCAGTTTGCATTATTTAACGAGATTCATTTGTAGCAGAAACATGCAAACAGACAGACTGGCAGTGGAGCCTTGTTGAAGCACCAGTCATGCTTGCGTGTGGAGGATTACCTCTTCAAGGTCAGAGTAGTTATCTTTCTCTGCTTCCTACCATTCTTATCCTCCACCTCTCTCCTTCTCTACCTCCAAGCTACAAAAAAGGACGACCCTGGCTTGAAGGAAACAGAATAAAAGATGAGATTATTATTTAATATATTTTCTGATTGATCTCTATTGCATGATAGGAATCAGATGCTTTATCCTCTTGTAAAGACTCCACATTATTTATAATTGGATACAGGAAGACACTCCATTTGTTGTTGACATTGTCAGGTAACGGAATGGCGACAGTATTTTATTATCTACGTGATATATGAGGCAGCGAAGGAAGGTCCCTGGGTAGTTTTGCTGAGATGCAGAGATTGTATATGCCACCGGTATGTGTATGCACTCTAGGCTGCATTTGTGTTTCAGTGAAATTGGCTTTTTGAGGCAGGAATCAGATTGTATACATCACAGATTGGCTGTGATGACTGTCAACCTAATCTTTAGTCTCTACTGAGTGACACAACAGCAGACAGTCAAATTCTGATGACCATAAGGACGAATTACAACAGAGTCATCCCCACACCATTTGTTATCTACCACTGACATGAATAAATAGCTTTTTATGAACGAGATGAATTCATTGGTTTTGTTTTACCGACGCTGTTGTTCAGCTATTTAACCAAGAGTCTCAATACATCAGCACTGAGTAGCTACAGGAATAGACGTGGTTTGGATAAGAAGGAAGGAAATCTTGACAAAGCTAAATCTACACATTTGAATCAAGATGAACAACAATGTCAACAAAGACAAAGATGGATAAGCAAAACAACATGCAGCCATTCTGTCTTATGCAGCTGTGCTCAGCAGAAGGTGTATGAGAACAGGACATGTAGTGTTTTGTGCTTTTAAATGTTATGTTATTATACACTATATTATGTTATTATACATGCAGAATTACAAAATCACTATAACATCTATTTATTGAGGTTTAAAGTTTTCCTACATTAAGAATGTAGTTTGTGTGATTGTACCTCTATCCATCTATGTGTCACATTCTCATGAACCTGATGTGTCCAGTTCAGTCCTCAAATTTAGCACAAATGTTAACTTGGACTAAAAGTAACTATTTTGATTTTGGTGGTCAAACATCAATATCACACTGATGAAAGTGTGTGCCACAACACACAGGACAATTAAAAAATATATACATATTTTTGCCAAGCATTATTCACACAAATGAAGTTTTTTCTTTTTTCCGAAGCCCAAGTTAATTTATGTTTGTATGGAAGTTTAAAAAATCCTGATTAAAATACCTTCCTTCCCTGTACAAGGCATACCAACCAAATATACCCTTCTTTTCCCCCATCGTACAAAAAACGCCTGAGGTTGGGGGAAAAGAAAACCACCACTCTGCACTTGTGTGTTAACACGACACTGAAACATTGTTGTGAATTAACTCTGAAACAGAATTCAGGACAGAAAATCCTCATTAGTGTCACATTCACGATTGAATAGCCATCTCAACACTCCTTAATACCCAATTTCTACAAGCAGGATGTTGACTGTTGCTCATAATGGAGGAATATCATCAAAGCCTTTCTCTCTGCAGCATGTGAGTGAAGCCTCCCGGGCACCGGCTGGTCCCTGGGGTCCTGGCAGGTTGACAGCCCAGTGAGTCCTGCAGGCTTCTTCCCAAGGCCGAGGCATTTAACTAGACTTCTTGTCTCAGCCATTATGCCTTGCTGCTGTCTCACACACACTCACACACACAGACTTGAACAATGGCGGTATGTACTAATGTACACAAACATAGCTAAACATAGACACAACTCTAACGTAATAAAAACATAATACTTATGTTATATGTGTTTATATGTATATTTATATGCATTATTTTATATTTCTAACACACAGACTAACACATCGTTATCTTCCATCTACATGTGATCCAGGCAAATCCAGGCTCACCAGCTCTGCCTCTGCACATGTTCTTCTCTCCCTCAATCCCCAGGCTTCGAGCTGATTATAATATGCCCTGCTTGGGAGAGGAAGAACTTCATACATAGCATGCAGACACACACACACATGCACGCACACTGTACACAAGTACAAGCACACACACTTTCCTTTCATGTTCCCCTTAAACCATCTTCTCATCTATCTCTTAATATAAAGCATGGCCTCTCGCAATTTGTTGCCATAAACATCATCCATAAAATGTACTTAAAATAGCAGCCAGTCAGTTCTTTGTATTCCTGTACAGAGCTGACGATGGCAGCTGTGGCCTGGAGCAAAGCCAACAGTGACCCGTGTTGCTTGATCGGTTTTCTTGTCAGAAAAAAAACATGACAAACAAAGACATGATCCAAAACTTCATCATCCACAGGAATGAAATAAAGAGGACACATGTTCATTATCACTGTGGAACTGAATAAGAACTTATTTTTCCTACTTTGCAAACCAAAGCATTTTTGGTGACCACACTGCAGGGACAATGTTGAAGGGAAGGACTTGGGACTCAATAGTTGGTATGATGCTTATGTAAATAGAAAAGTAAGGACA
The DNA here is from genome assembly GCF_024713975.1 of Paralichthys olivaceus. Lineage (NCBI taxonomy): Eukaryota > Metazoa > Chordata > Actinopteri > Pleuronectiformes > Paralichthyidae > Paralichthys > Paralichthys olivaceus. The sequence continues at coordinate 15,008,518 of NC_091097.1, read as the reverse complement.
TTTTTATTACGTAAAACTTTGCTGCTGCTTTGACTAGACAGAGGGTGGAGATCTAAAAGTTACGGGTCCACGGCTGTCCCAAGGTTGTGTAGGTGGCTAAATGCTGATTCCCAGCAAAACATCGTTGCTTTCATCTGATGTGAAGTGGTGCCAGGGCTTACGATATAAGACGAGCCATCTAACACCATTGATCAGCGCTTTGTGCTGAACACGCTAAAAGTGGAGAAAAAGTTTTTGCAGGGATTAACTCATTTGATCCCCCCTCTTTTCTCGAGAGGGGAGGTGAGGGAACAGATTGCGAGAGTCTGCTGTTATCCATCACAAATATGTGTGACACTGCGGGGGTCCAGCTAGCGAGTGTTTTCGCCATCTTCTGTTGAAGGCGTCAGCATAATGCAATGACAGTCGCTCCTCAGGGTTCATTTTTCGCATCTCATGAATGTTGCACAGGACTCTTTTGAAGGATCTGCAGTAAGGTACTTAAACACAACAGCAACAAATGATATCTGCTGTCCACTTCCACACATGGTGGCTTTCTGTCTCTTTGCTTGCACATTTGTCGATGCGTGTGTTAGTCCGATACATTTTTACATCCATGTGCATACACATCCACTCCACCACTTTTCATCTCATGCACAGAAACACATTATATAAAAAATATAACACAGTAGATACCACTAAGTCTTGCTTATTTCTGTTCGTACTTATGTAGGAGGTAATAACTGCTGCAATTAAATTATTAAAGAAATGTTGAATAAGTTAATATCTCAAGGTTTGATAATAATAAATCTCTCTCAATTTTAGAAAAAAAGTAGTGTTGCATCGCCCAGACAATCTTCTACACTTACATAATGTGATTTTTAAAGAATGTTGCCCTTGAATCTTTACCATGCTGGGGGAAGAGTTCAAACAAACTTTAATATTGTATCAAGCATTTATTATTTAATTTCTCTGCTATTCTCCAGAGTTGCCTTTGAGTTTTCATGAGGAGGGAGTGGAAAGGTGTGAACGCCTACTGCCTCCAAGAAATAATCTCTGAAGTGGAGTCATAACCGCGCTGAGAGTTTGTGATAAAACAAGATTCTGTCACAAACAAACACCCACATTTTCATCTAGTTGCAAGCTGAATCATACTGTTCTAATTTTCCTCCTGAATCCAAACATGATATCTAATTACTGTGCTTGTCCTGAGGAGTTTGAATTTAGCCTCCTCTCCTCTTTGTTGTGGAGTTCTCATTGGGACTCCAATCTTTTCTATCTTGTCCTCATTTGTACATCTTGCAGATTCAAGCAACTTTAAGTGTAAATTACCCTAAGGGCGCTGGAATATGCACCCAAATTCTTCCATTGCAAATAAAACAGAATTCATGAACATATGCCGATGGGCCGACTTGGCTGCTGCGTAATACAATATAAAACATTAAATTATTGTTTCCTAACTGCAGCTGTTGTTGCTGGATGACACATTTTAATCAGTGCATCAGTTTGTGAAAGAGCTTTCCTCATACTCTAGACTCTGTGATTGTCTATTAGTCTGATGAGTCTGAGTTGTTCGTTTGATTTATAATCTTCTAAAAGCCGATGAAATGTAATAGATGTGAAGCAGCTGTGCTCATACGTGTGTGTGCAGATGGGTCTATTTGGATGAAAGGCTGCCAGATATGGGATTAAAACTGTTTTTTTTTTAATGTTTTTGTATTGTGGTCACAATAACCCAAATGAGTTATTGACTTTCAGCTATTAAATTAATTTCATGCAGAAGTGAGCTCCACCTTGAGCTGAACCTGTGGTAACCTTGGTGACTTGTAGCAGGATGAGAGACACATCAGACCAATCTACCAGAGTCCCTCACCTCAGTATCTTCACTACCACCCTCGCGTGCTCCAACACAGCTAATCCATCACTGTTTGACTAGACCCAGCTGAGCACCTTGGATAACAGCAGTCATTAGATTCCAAGTTCATCAACAGGTTGTAAAAAGTCTGTCTATGCCCTGAATAACATGATGAATCCTTAATGATCCCAGCATGGGGTTAACATTAAGACATGACAAGTGAATAATAGAGGTGTCTATGATTTCCCACTGTGCCATGGATGAAATTAATATCCTCTAGTGTGAGCTAATTGGCTCAGAGCCTGGGGCTTTGAAAAACGAGCAGGATGAGGCGTCAGGCATGTTGGTGGGTTTCCATGTGCTCAAGCTTGTTTGTGATCATAGATTTGGATTCATTTCCATCAATCTGTCAAATGTGTTGCAATGCTTAATGCAAGTCTGTGTTTGCACTTACCCCAAACAGAGCAAAACAACATTTGAGTCATAAAAACTTGAGTTACCTTTTTTTTTTACCGAAATTGCTTGAGTGCTTTTTTTTTTGCTTGTAGTTAAAAAAAATCCTTCTGTGCCTTGGAGAGCGAGAATGTGAAAAGTATAGAAGAAAGAGGGAGCATACATGTCTCAGATTTCCATTCGCGACATCAGTGATCCTCTCTGAATTCCTCAACAGAGCATAATCATCAGCCAGTGGGGAAATGTGAGAAACTTCAGAAAGTAATTTACACTGTTTTCCCGAAGAATAGCAATGGGACAGAGTCACATTTTCCTTATTTTCTAAGATAATACCACGAGGATTACAATGAGCTCTATCAACTAAGTTCTTTTTTTCTTGTATGAACAGCATGCTCAGAATAGAGAAGTACCATCTGGCTAAATGGATAGTTTTCTAAACTAAAAACTGTAACAGCTACACGTTTGGAGGATAATTAGAAGATTACTGGGCTAATGTTTACGTTGCACTTTTATTGTTATTTGTTGTGTAAAATAATGTTTCCCATCTTCAGTGTTCTCATTTATATTCACTATAATTATTATTCTAAATAAATGGAAACCAATGGCTAACAGCTGCAGTAACACCATTTGCAAACTTTTCTAAAAATTCAAACTGCAAGGCAGATGGTCTCGTGCAACAGGTTGGTGAACATTTCAGTTTTGTTGCTTTTTATCCAGTGAAAGCATCCAATGTGTTTTAGAGGTACACGTTCTGGCTCTTTGATCTTTAGAAGACGATCAGTAGGAAGTTTAAGGTAACGGCATGAAAAACACTGCAGGAGACAGTCTGATAATGTCCGAACCGTCAAGACTTTATCCGGAAAGGCTGACATTGAAATTCAAAGGTTTTGGGTCTATTTTAAAGAAATCAATGGCTACCTGACACTGAAATGTGTCTGACCCATGAGAACATTTCTAAAAAAAATTATTAAGTTCTTGATAATGTGTTGATTCTCTTGCCGTGTTGACATCCACTGACCCACAGGAGATATTGTATTGTGTGTAATACATGTATTGTAAATTGTCTTTTCTTTCACTTTCAACTCTTAGTCCCTCTCTTGATCTCTCTCTCCCTTGCCATGTTTCCCCTTCTGTCATTTATCTCTCCCTTCTCCACAGTTCTTCTGCCCCCTTATCGCTTTTCTCTCCTCAGGCCATCCCTACCTCTCCCTTCCCTCCCTTTACCCCCCTCCCATCCTGTGTGGCTCTCTGTGCTTCATCGCCCTTTATGACCTGTAATCCATGCTTATTAAACAAGGTGCCTGTGCCATTAAGAGTGGAAAATGAGCCCTAATGGCAACGCTGCTGGCAGTGTGCACTTTCTCAATGCCATTTCGCACTTATGGGCAATGCTACATTAGCACCCTAATTCAAGTGGCCTTGCATCGTTGCCTCTGAAAATATTTTTATATTTTACCTCCACCAGACCTCAGCTGGGTCCAGATTGGTGGGGATGACCATGCTGGATTGTAAAATAGATCCTCCCTGTAGCATATGGCCTGAGGGCAGAAAACAGGTCAGACCAAGGTAAAGCTACTTTATCAAGATGAGTCTGTCAAGGGGAAACACTATGACTCTTTTGATTTTAACCTCCCATGCCCCATAACGACCTCAGTGAATCATGTGTAGTGGTAGTGGTGAGATTTGAAGGAGCACAAAAAGTTGAAGGTTCCCAATGTTGGCAAATTGATTTATCTTGTAGTCACTTTTTCTTTGGAGGACAAAGCAGTGAGGACGTTGGAATAATTCTGGGTACATGGACTTGATCATTACAGGAATGTTCCTGTGCCTCATCTTTGAGGCATCTCAGGGGTGTTTCAGAAAATTATTGACGTCTTTACTTCAGACAGCTTTGAATTATATTTCATCTTTGCATGTGAATGTGAACCAACATTTGATTGCGATTGACTCTTGTGTCTGGATTGTTGTGGATTCCCGTTTTCCCCTTGGAGCCTCTCAGGAAACCGAGAGCATCAGAGGAGGAGGAGGTTTAGGTATAGTTGGATAGGTCAACACATCCTTGGAGTTTGTCAAAGGATGCAATGGTTGGCATCATATCCCCAAATGACACTAGTTTGTTTCAACCTTGGCAGTATGCTAGTAACTGGAACCTACCTGGTATCTTAGTGGTTGAGGTAGAATGGTCGTAGTATTTTAGAGAATTAAGATATTTTCCTTGTATTGTTTACACTATTGTGTATTTTGATTTCATTTCCCTGCAATTACACACAGTGTGAAGAGTCTGTTGGCTCTTGGTGAACAGCCCCTACAGCTTGATTGGATTTTGTTGCTTAATTCTGTTTACAATGTATTAGATGAGTATATCGCTGCTAGCAGGTAAAGTACCGTGGCACATTAATTACAGTTAATAGGCAGCTAAGGGAGAGGCATGTGGAGGCTCCTGTCAAACAAACATGGCAATGAGGTTGTGTGAAAAATGCTAAGAGCAAAATGCATCTCGTCTTTTTATTTTCCTTCTCACAGACAGACGCACACACTGAGACACACAGACAGACAAACACTGAGACACTAGTAACTGTTTCTAACATAATTACACTCTGTTTGTGGCAGGATCTGACCTGTGTATGTGTGTTTGTGGGGTGTACTGTCATAGATACATTTTCATATAATACCATATATCATATCATATACCAGTCCCAGGACATGTTTGCATCCCGGTAAAGAGATGGACAGGGACTGTAAAATCTCTCTGGTTCAGCAATGTGGTGGGTTTTTTCCAGGTGCTCCTTATGCCCAGACCGACTATGACGGATGGTTGTGTTGGTGATATGTCAAGAGGGAAAGCAGGGCAAGACAGTCAATGCAGGATGCCACAAATAAATCATTGAAAAAAAAAGATTGGTTTATATCCTTGGTTCATTATGAAACTGTGGCGGGACAAATTAAACAGTGTCAGGGCACCACAGTCAAGTTAATTAATGGGAAACCCTTCTGGCCCAGGGTAACGGAGCAGCAGGTTGAAAGTGGGCAGAAGTTGTGAAATGAGTCATGTGGTGCCGGAGGCTCAGTGTGCATGTGTGTGAGTACTGTATGTTTGGGTATAGGTGAGAATTTGGCCTTGGTTAGCGTGGGAGTGTCAGTGTGTGAAACAGTCTTTTAGAATCATGTGAATTCACGTTATTTTTGCTTCAGATTTACTGTATGTGCACAGCAGTGTGTAGTTCCCTCCATAGTTTGAAGGGAAATACAGCAATGCCGTGATGACTTCTGACATTAAAGATCAGACCACTGGTGGAAGATGATGTGTCCCAGTGAAGGAGCTTGGACCATGAATCCCAGAGCAGATGCATCAAGTACACATGTATTTTAAATGATGCGAAATATAAAACAAAGCCCTAAACAGAAGGCATGAACCTTTACTGTTGACTCTCAAGTCTTGTACCATCACATGATCATTTCAATATGGAACTTCTTAATTTAATTTTGATAATCTTCCTGACAATAAATATAGTAGGTTGTGTATATTCTATTGTATTGTCTGGTATTATTTGCCAAACCAAAATGAATGTGTCAAAACGTGTGAAATAGCAGAAGAGGCCTTTCGTAGAACTCTTTTGGAGAAGTTTAGAGTCACTGACTATATATTTGCTCAAAAAGAGTCTTTAAGAGAGTGTGTTTTTAAATATTGTCTTTTGAATTTCAGGTTGCAGATGCTCTCACACTGTTGATATACTGTTTGTGTAACACAGCATACACTTCATGCTTATAAAATGTACATATCTAGTGTACACGTATGTGACCACTGGTGTGGACTGACCCCAGGTTCACAGTGTATGATAATGCTCATGTTCTCAGTGATATTTCCAAAGCATTTTGCAGCCAGGGAATTGCATTTATACATTCCCTCTATTTCTCTCTACCTATGGCTCTCTAATGAATGAGCCTCTATATGGAGGACTCTCCCTCCTCCAATCCGACTCTCACTGACCCTTAGTGATCTACATCATGCAGCCGCTCTCTTGCATGCCATGAAATATTTATAGGGCCTCCAAAGGGTATAGTGTACAGTACATCTGGGCTGCTAATCGTTCTATGGGAGGACCTCAGAGCTCCTTCATCTGCTTGACCTGAACACAAACAAGAGCTCTTGACACACTCTCGTCTTCATTTTTTGGTAAGTTAATGCTTTAGAATTGGAGGTTATCTACTACAATTAGAAGGGTATTTGGAGAATGTATGCTTAAAGGATCTGCCCCTTTATCTGGATCCCCTCCAAATTGAAATGCTGTTTTGCAAAATTGTTCAATAGCAATATCTGTTTTGTTCATTGTGCAGAAAAAGGCCATTGAATAGAAAATATGTTCGATGTGTTTCTGCACATGCAGGCACCACTGGCATGCAGTTTCTGTGTTTTCTAGCTTGACCGATTCAATCAATTCTTTATTATCCTCAGCAATTAGGGCACCTTGCAATGATCATCGATCCAATGAGCTTCTCTTTAGGTTCAGTTGAAGCTGTGTGCTTTATCTTTCTGCCTCTCTTTATTCATGTGCTTAAATTACACATTTGATTTGCCTGCCTTTAAAAGAAAATAATATTCATTAATTAGTCTTAATTTTTTTTATTTTGGCAAAACAGAAGTTCTGACACATTTTAAACATCACAATTTATTCTGTAACTTAGTTGAGTATAAACCACAGTCCTCTGTTGCTGTAAACATGTTAAAAGAAATATTATATATGAAAGCCTTGAACAAATCATCCAGCTCCAGTTAGTTTAGGGTGAAAAAGCTGTATTGAAGGTAGAAAGAGAAACCCTAACCCACTGCATCTGCTGTTTATCTGATATGTGTGTGTGTGTGTGTATGTGTGTGTGTGTGTGTCTTTCCCTGATCCATCCCTATGAATTAGTAATCAGAAAATACCAGTGGTGTTAGAGTAAATATCTCAGCTCTCTCCCAGAGGATTACATTACAACCATCTGAAAAGCCACACATTTCCCAACAGGGAGTCGTTATACTGAGGAAGGAAAAGGGAAGGAAGGTTTGCATGCAGATGTAGCCAGCAGATTTTTTCTTTTTGTACTTTCTTGCAGCATTTCAGAAATATTATCTCGGGAAAAACTTGACCTGATCATTGCATTTATGCAGGTAGGGTCACCAGTTACCAATAGCTTATTATTTCGTATTGCTTTGTCAATCCATGTCATCCAGATAATTGGCGTACAATATAAGAGCAAGTAAGATATACATATGTGTAGGCTGTGTGCTTGTGTTTGCATATATTCATGTTAAGCAGCTTTACTGTGGCCCTCATGGAAACAATAGTTCCTTGTGCTCTTGATGGAGGAGCCTCCAGTATTTGATGCTTTATTTATGGTATAGAATTCTGAACTCAATGATCAATCGTCTTAGCTCTAGTATAAAAGGTCCAGTGTGTATCAGTTGGCCGAAATGGAACATAACATTGAACATTATGTTTTTGTTAGTTTGTTATCTTCTGAAACTAAGAGTTACTGTCAGTTCTTTAAATTAGATTGAGTCCTTGATGTCTACATAAGTGAGTCCTCTTCCATGTTGCCTCACCCAGAAGAGACAAACCAAACACTTGGCTCTGGACAAGGCCTTTTGCAGTTTTATGTTACTTTAAGGCAATATAACCATTAGATGCCACAAAGTTATGCAAATTCGTTGTGTTAATCCACCTCTTACCTATACTTCTTATCGTGTAAGCATTTATTTAGAGTCGCTTATCTGTACTGGACAATTTGCATGTCTTCAAACTGTGGTGACGACTGAGTTCCCAGAGAAAACCCATTCAAACTCCTGATATTGCAAATGTTATATAACTTAATGTTGATTTAAATTCAAGGTTATCGTCAGCTGAGTAAACATAGTTGACCTTGTACTTGCATATTTGCTACCAACAGGAATTTTACTTGCTTACATTTTCCAAAAATGACAAATTCGATCCATCTCACTCTGATTTACAGGAGTGCCCAATGAACCAAGAGTTACACTGAAAGAGATTGGCGACGCAATGCAGTGAATTGATCATCCCTTCCTAGTGTTGTGGGGGCAGTGGGGGTTAAGTGTTTCTTTGCTACCAGGTCTTTCCCTCCTGCTCTTTAAAGACTCCATTGTTCCCCCAATTCAAGACATCACTGATCTTTTCAAGTGATGTCTCCTTGAATACACAGGACAAATACTAGCCACGTGTTTTTTTTCTTTCCCCCCCGAGGCAAGTAGACAAACTTTGTTCATTACCATAATAAGGTAAATCAGACTGTAAAGTGTTGCATTGCTTGAACGGTAGCCCTGAAGAAAACTGCTGACAGAGGTGTAACGTGTTGGCAGATCTTCAGGGGGAGAGAGCTTGTTTGTAATTGCCTCGGCTACAACACAGTCCCCGCCTTTGAAATATAGACTCCACTTGACTCCTCTAAGTAGAGTCGATCCGTGCAGTTTGTTGCTTTGATGAGAAAGTGGTTCATAGTAAGTGGCCCACAAGGTCCGCAAGTTAGTGAGTGTGGGCCTCAGAGGAGATGAGTTAAGTGAGAAAATAAGGGATGGAGATCAGATTTCAAATTTTTGACTTACAGTTAATTTTCCTGACACAGAATTAGATTGAACTAATGCAGTATTCATTCTAAACCTGTATGTTAGGAATGGGCTGTTTGTTTGGCCTTTGGTGATGCTGGATATATTTTTTCCATCTGAAACTAATAGTAACCTGCAGTACTTAAGCCAGGACTCAGTCCACAGAGCCCTGAAGCTGCAGCTGCCATCGCTGCTGCACAAAGAGCTGTTCACCTGTTTGTTCAGTGAAGCTCGACACAGTACATGAAACCCTGAGGTGGAGAATCAGTTGTCTTCGCCCTTATGAACACACTGTTGCCATGATTGACAATGTCACATTGATAAGCTGCTGGTCGTCTACTTATTCAAAGTTGTTAGTATTGAACATATTTCGTGTACAAATCACACCAAATTAGATTAATTTGACTTTGACTTGGGCCAGGACCATTTTCCAGTTGTGCGAGGCAAAGTCAGAGATTTTTTGGGTTTATTTGATATAGACAGAAGCAAACATATCTATATATATATATATATTTCTAATTAGTCCAAGATTTAGTTACAAGTACTTATTCACAGCAACCTTTAATGGACTGACGTTAGTCAAACAAAACATGAAACAGATACATGATGTAGACGGTTCGTCAAAGCTGAAACCTAGTGCCAACAAAGACAGAAAATACCCAAAAAATATGTTAATCATCTTAAGCATCGCCATCTGTGCTACTGGACGCATCCCTAGGAATGAGCAGTGAGGAACCCACGCAACAAACAAAACCTTTTCATGGTCAGATTTAGAGCCAGTATGCAACTTCAGGAATTATGTAATGTAAATTACCGTGGATGAACTATGGCTGTAAACATTTTCTGTGGGAAAAGGTTGATAGGATTGAATATTTTTATAATTAATGGAAACAATACTCTACGGTTATTTTAAAGCATTTTTGTAGTGTTGTGTTTTTTATTTAAAATAACACCATAGTTGCTTTGTTTTTATTATCAATGCATATGTTGTTTTCTTTAAAATGTGTTGAAGAGCAAAGTATCAAGAACAATACAAAGACTATAAACTTGATCACATTTGAAAACTCCATTAGAGCAGTTCATTATCATAGTTATATTTACTCCACATAAAAACAGGTACAAATTCAGCATCCATTACTTACAACATTAAAGTTTCAGGCAAAGAAAGTCTTTGCCAGCCGGGTTTTCATTCAGACAGAACCAGATAAATCTGCAGAGCAATACCTCCAGAGAAAAGGACATTTTTTTACCCCATACCAGGCACAGTTACACCGCACTGATACCCCTCCTCTCAGACCTCACTTTGGAGACCTCTCGAGGGTTCTGACTCATAACATCCTGCTGATGGAGGGAAAGTGATCCTGGTCTGACTGCAGGCAGCTTGGCCACTGAGCCGAGGCTGATGACTCACATCTCTGGAGGCTCCCAGAGGCTGTTCTGTACCTGCACTTCCCCAACTTACATTTCGGGGGCTGAACTAAATCCCCCTGTTCGACCGTGTAGAGGAAAAGGTTCATTTGATGTCTGATAATATTGTAAAGGTTGGTGACAATTAATGTGATGCTCTAATGTCCGACAGTAAGAGTTTACAAGAAAGATGTTTCACAAGAGAAAGATGTTTCACAGGATGATGATAAATATGAAACAAAACATTAAATAGAACTCTTTGACATTGCGAGATAAAGTGTTTTTCCACATTTGCGTTAATTTCTCAGAGAATAATTAATTCATCTTAAAGTTGCAGACAAATAATACCAAGAAATGAGCTGAAAGATGATTTATTTTGTCACCTTCCACTTTACGCAAAATAATCTGACCTTAATCTAAAAAAGGATGATTGCAGCTAAATAAGAACATGCTTTAATCTTCAGTTCCTCCCAACTGAATGGTAATGTTTGTTTTCTTTCAATTTAGCTCAGAATGTATTTTTCAACATCCCGTGCATTCTAAAAGAAGTCACAGTTTAAGAGAAATATATAGGATTGCAAACAAAGGTATTGGTTTTGCTCCTAGTTGACAGTGCTCTGAATTATTCCCTAAATAGTGTATGGATTAGCATTAAGCTGCAGTGTGTATAATTATAGAAAAACAGACCTGTATCCCTCAGCCTCCAATTCAGTGCAGTGAGAAAAGGAGAGAGAAACTAATCAGATTTATCGCAGGCTAGCTTTATAATTATTTACTCCATTAGCCATTAGTGGTCGACACAAAGTGCACTGGCTCGCAAAATTAGAATCCTTATCTGAATGTTGCAGAACCTTCACTGTATTCTGAAAGAAAGTGTAAATGCAGCAGGACGTACTCTAACCAGGAAGCAGTGTGTATACAAGGACATTTTGAGGACGTGTCTGTATGTGGCATGGAGATGTTGTTGCAGGGCAGCGGGAGACTCCAGAGTTACCGTGGTGGTTTTCCATTTGCATTGAAACTGTTTTTTAAGAGCAAATGTCCCTTTACTGAAAGCTTAAATCATGGGTGTGGTGATATGTTGTACTTAAATAAAATTACTCATGGAAGAATAAATTACTGCAGCATAGCAAACAACTGATTTGGACTTAATATTAATCTTCTCCCAATGATTGCATCTTTTTTCAGCACCATCACCGACCATTTCAATATATTTTGCCGAGGAGATGATCAGCACCATACCGGGCAGCTTCTGAGTCCAGCTGCAGGTTAGAGCTGAGAAAACATCAGGGTCGGAGACAAATCCCACATAATGCTTGACTTCCCATTGACATGGAAGGCTTCCACTGGCTTCCACTGACTTCCTCTGGGACTTCACTGGGAATTTGACCTTTCCACTCGGCTGGGAGCATAATTCAGACAGGGACTGTGGCATTTCTACAGAGCAGAGCCCCTAGCTTGATCTACAGTACCTACAAAGTGCTCTGTCCCTCTTAAAGCCATGTAATGGTTTCAAAAGCTGTTTGCAGGTAGCCCATATTCAGCTTTAAAACATAAATAATAAAGAGGAAGAAATTAGGTGTAACTGTTGGAAAAGGAAGCACTGACAAATTTTAAATTTGAGAGTGTGTTTGAGAGAAACAAGTTGAGTTGGCTGAGTACATTATAGAACCAACAGAAGTCTTCCTGTAGGTATAGAGGAAGCAAATGGCAGAGGAGGGCATTTCATATCTCGTGGGAACAGCGACAAAAGGACATCCAGCTCCGCACTCGACAACGACACACTGATAGAAACGTATTCACCGTCTGCGTCTCTTCCTTTTTCTCTGCCAGCCCAGGGAAACGAGCAAGTTCCTTGTCGGCTCAAAGTCTCAAGTGCAGCTGTAGTGGGATAGTGCAATCTTCTGCAATTTCTGAATCATATTGCAGAGTTTGCAGACAACCTCTTCTGTGGCTGCTTTTACACTTAGAATAACTTAGGAGATGGGATTTCAAAAGTTCACTTCAAAGGTTGAAATGGTTGATGGTTGTTATAATAAGGGGATTTGTGGTTACACAGGGAATTCAAACGACACTATTAAAAGAGCAAACTTTTCCGAAACGAGAGATCTATACTTTTTTAATATATTAAAGGTTTGATGGATGTAAAATGGATTTTAGCATAGCTTACTAAAAAATCACACAACCGCTCCCCATTGGGATGAGTGAGGTTTTGCTACAGGAGGTATGAAACACATTAAAAACCTTTTTCAAATAGCATGTGTTGTGGCAGTCGGAACTTGCTGCTGTTGGTTGCCCACTGACAAAGTGTTGGACACGTGAACAGTAAAGAGTGAGGCTGATGTGAAAGAGAACAAATTAAAAACGCTAACGATGGATGGTATGTGTGGCTCCTTTCTTATATATCCCTCTAGCAAACTCCACTTTTTGGATGTGATGCAGGCTGTAAACAGATTGAATGGCTATGACTAGAAAAAAGCATTGAAAAGTGTCTAAAGTGAAAATATAACTGTGAAACATGTTGTGTGATTGCAAAAATGAATCCTTTCCATTCAATAATGTCGGAATGAAACAGCATATTACAGAGAGTGCATGAAGTCGAGTGAGGTATATAGCTATTGCCTGCCAAGGTTATGTCTGTTATTGAATTCCACAGAAAGCATAAAATTGACACCAGGACTCAAACTCAAATGCTATCAAACAAACAAGCATCCTTTGAATGAAACATCTGCAGCCTAACGTCTACATGAACATGGTTTTCAGATATCATGTTTGAATGTAGCATATACTTGCATTGTAATGGTTCCATTTAATTTCATTTGCCTCTCTTGAAGCGTCTCCGACTGGCTTGATGGAATTTCTTCTGCTCATTGTTCAGGTGTTTCTACGTTCAGGTTCTGTATCGGGAAGCTCTTCTGAAAAGGCCTTTGTGAAAGCTCGCTGTGCATCTGTCAACCACACGAGGCAGAATAAAAAAAAAAGAGCCACATAGAGGGAAGCTCATGTAAAAAAGGGACTGTGTTGCCCTTACCACATGGCACCCACAAGGGAGCTTTAACACTGCGGCTAAATGAAGGCTCCGTCAGACAGGCATTAAATGGGAACACAGTAAGTCCTTCTCCATCTCGGTATCCCCCCCGAGACACACTGCAATCAGTGTGTGTTCCTCGGTTTCTGCTCCATATCCACAAACACCTTCACTTATGCTTGCATGACACACTGCAGACTCACACACACGCACACGTGTACTGTGTGCAAACAGTACATTCTACTATCTCTCTTTCACACATTAGCAAGCATGACAGCTACTTTCCCTTTATTTTTGCTCTTTCTCTCATCTTTCATACCTTGTATCAGCAGCGACATGCTCAAACAGTTTCAGGGGCAGTGGTTCAATTTGTAGGAAAATAAGGTATCGTCTTCCCTCCTTTAATGTACTCGCACCTCCTCCGGAGGCCAAAGGTTAAAAAAAAAAAAAGAAGAAGAAAATGCATATATTAGAATGTATATATAATATTCTGGAGCAATCAAACTGAATCTGATACTGTGAACTAGAAATGGAAGTTGACAGAATCTAATAGCATGTGTGATTTTTCACAGGTGATGTACATGTCTATGTGTACAGTGTTATCCCTATGTACACAATATAATTGTTCCTCCAACAGTTTATTCCACGTAGATGTATATGAATGTTAACTACAGTTTCAGTTCAGGCAAACAGAAGGGAGGGCAGTTAAATTAAATATTGCACAAACACCTGCTCATAGGCTGCACAGCCGCACTCAGAGAGGACACCGTCAGACTCTACAACCTTGAGAATTTAACCTCCAAAGTATTCTGTTCTCTCGTGGTTAGATCTCTCGGGCGACCACTTAACCTACGTCTTGTCCTCGAGGGAACACGTGACATTTCAGGGACAGAGCAAACACCCACGGTAACCATCCCACAGAGCCTTTGCAGCGGGAGCGAGAGCTGTGATTAAAACAGTGACAACAGCAGATGCAAAAAAATAAAAAATAAAAACACAACCACCCTGCTGAAGATGATCAAATAGACTAAACCAAACAAAAGATTCCAGATAGTGTATAGACAATATTTTTCCATGACATGTACTTTTTATCATTTTGTGCAGACTTCAGGAGTTTGGACACTTTGTGGACTTGGTGAATGTTTACTTTTCCACTAACAGTAGAAATTGTCTGTGGTGACAGGCTAAGATGTGGTTTACATCCATACAGCAGTTGCTTCAAAAGCATTTTTTTTTTTTGCCAGCTTTGCATCATCTCTTCACATATCATGGCACTTTTTTATTTCTGCCGCAGATTTTTTTTTTTGTCTTCAGAGGTACAATCTTCATCCAGAATTCATTATAACTCTAAACTCTGGTTTCAAAGTCACTGTCCTGTCTTAACAGATTTGTATGACGTCGAAGGCAGAATGCTTTCAAAGGTAGCTATGGTTTTGCTTTGCCTGCACACAACAGACTTTGATGTTAACACGCCATTCCCCACACAGCTCTCAGCGATGACTCAATTATCCCCAGATTGCGCCATTTTCTCTCACACTCAGGTGCATCATATGGTCCACACATTACTCACTCCCCTGTTGCCCATGACCATCAGATTGAATATTCACAGTTTCAGTGCAGGAGAAGAGCAAGCAGATGTCCTATTTTGGTACATATGCTATGTTTTATCACGTTTAGATTTGCAGCAAGGGGACATTCGTCATGTCTGAAGTAGAACAAACCAACAGAGCCTTGTTAAACCTCCCGCAGTGGTCGCAGTTCCTCCCACACAACACATTTGATGGTAATTTGTTGCTGTGAATGTCTGTGCAGTGATTAGTGCTTTTAATTTTGTGTTATGGTCACTTCAGTTGAAACAAACAACTTCCCTCTGGAACGTGAAAGAACTGGTCCACGTGTTTCATCCACCTCCACTTACAGACCTCAATTAGACTCTGGACCTTTTATTTGACATAACACAAAGTATGATGGATTATAGATGGGTTACAAGAAGATTGATTGGCATTCATATTGCTGTGAAGAACAGGTGAAACGAACTGTCTGCCAAGTTCACTTTCACCGAAAGGAAATTGAGTTTCCTTGAACAGTTTTTCATCCCGTATTTAAATCTAAGTATTATACTGAAAGTAATCAGCTCTGTGTCAAAGACAATGACAGCGACTGCACCAATGTGTCACTGTATATTTATTTTTCTTATACATAAAAATGAAAGGAATGAGAATTCCCTTAGGCCATCGCTCAATCAAATATCTGGCATTCAATACTTTCATTTCATATCTCCCTGAAGCCCACACATCCACATAATACCTTCATCTCACACAACACAGTCTCATTATTTATACAGTACCTGTCTGGGGAAGAATATTGGAGATCGGAGTAAATAAGCCTTGCAGTGTGGGTCTAGAGACGGGCGGCACATGAGCATTTACTTTCAAATGCTCCTGTAGAGGACAGCTGCCAGGAAGTGAAAGTGATTCAGTAATGGCCTTCATAACAGGAAATCCATCCCTGGTACCTGACATTTACACCATGGAGGACAGATGCCTCTCGCCGCCTCTCTGTCTGTGGCCCTGTCCCCCCTCCCTCTGAACCACAGATGTGTTTTGTCTCCGTGCCATGGAGCTCTCTGGGCTAAATTTTCCTTTAACATCAAGGATCTTGTGACAGTGTTAGACAGCTTAACCTTTAGCATTTGCTTGAGCAAAAATCGATTTGGAGCTTTTGTATAAATCACACTCAATATCCAATCACATTTCAGAAATTGATGTAAAGGGCAAAGCATCATTTGTCCACTGAGGTCTTCAATGCTGAGAAACTTTAATGCAAAAAATAAATGTTTATTCCCATGTTCTAAATAATTGTTTCATATAAATGTATTGGGTATTTATTTTCTGATCACCTCAATGCAATCCTGATGAAGAAATATATTTCTTTTTTACTGGAAAAAACGTAAATTAGCCCTCAATATAAGGCATTGACTCCAAACCCCGCTTGTAACCAGCAAAGGATGGATGGATGGATGGATGGATGGATGGATGGATGGATGGATGGATAAAGAGATTGACTTCTTTCATTTATCCAAACTGTTCTAATGTTGAGTTGCTGTTATTATTGTAAATTATAAGAGTAGGGGGTATGAGCACAATCAGAGTTTTGCAGAGGCTCTATACTCATAAACCAAATACAACATTTAAAAAAAAAAAAAGGTTAATAAAGTCTGTTTAAACAGTGTGTACTGTATGCTACATGAAGACCACCACAGAATCCACAGAAAACTGTTGTGCAGAGGATGAGCTTGTCTCTGTTCCCTCACTGAGGCTGCAGAGGAAGCCACTCGGGAGTTTGACGCAAAAAAAAGAAGCTCTACATTTTGTGTTGTGTCTGTTGTCTGTTGGAAGGCTTTGATTTCAATTGTTCCTCATTAGTGCCTCTATTCAGCAGAAATTGCGTTGGCTATGAAATATTCATTAGTTCCAATGCGAGTTGAAACAGTATCTTCGGGAGCATTTTTTTCTTTGGATCCAAACAAGTTTCGGGGCATATTTCACTGTCTACTCTCGAGCAGTCAGAGTTATGTGCTGTGTTTTTGTTTTGGGTGATATCATACAGCCAGCTTCTCTCTGAGGGTGTGAATCAGCCACTGAACGTAAACTTCAATACAACGAGAGATCCTGTCAAACTGTAACATCCGATCAAGTCCAGTTCATCTGTAAAACGTCTGACGTATCTGATCTCAAATGGTTTTTGATGTCAAGAAAATATTCTTTATACAACCTGAGGATATAAAGACACCCTTCATTTTTAACATTACACTCCTTTTGCTGATTTATTCATCCAGTATAAAAACACACAGAGGAAAGAACACATGAACAATATGTGCCAAATCAGACAGGGCCACTGAGAGAAGTCGATAAGCGAATTACAGTGTATTTCTTTATTAAAATAGGACAATACATGCCGTGTAAATGGCAGAGAGAATTTATCCAAATGACATTTCCTTGATTTGAATACCATAAGTGGCTCTGTGTAAGCAAAATACTCTCGTATAAGCTAATATTAATGTTTTATTAGCTGCCCGAGCTTTGTTCTTACTATGAATGTATATTATCTTGTCATATGAAAATAATCACTGCAATGCCCAGAAACAAGTCCAATAATATTCAGCTTGTTAATCTCATATTCGGTTTTAAGGCACACACTTTAGATTCCCAGTTTCCATATTCTGCAAAGCCATTTTCATATTAATGAATAGAAGCTGTAGCAAATAGCTGGAGAATGTATTTCAGTATGCATATGGGGGAAACTTGCGTCAATGCAAATGGCCTTTTAGAATTAATCTGATTATTTTATGGATTTATCATATTCCACTTCATTTTGCTACAGCCAATAAAGGTGGTGAATGGACATGTGCTTTTGATAAGAAATGAGGCAGGAGTGAGGTTGCAGAGCTGGAGGAGCACTTTTCAAACTCAAAGCCTTCACTTAAAGAAATGAAAAAGCAAAGGAATAACTCAACCGAGGGCCACTTCAACACAACCTTTACATTTGATGCAACAAGAAATGTAGCTCTCACATACTTTCATATTTTTGTAGTGAACAAGTTAAAGTGTGAGGGACGAGGTGTGATGATGCAGCACTGTGTAGGCTAGATACAAACTTATTATGGACATTTGATATGATTTCAACGCAAGAAAAAATAACAAATATAGAGAAATGGAATAATATATATATTGATTATGAAAAATCTAGTTATTTTTTCATTACAGCACTGAAACCTGCTCATATAAAATATTATTAAAAAATGATCCTTGAGAGGTGACAAAGATATTTCACCTTACTCTTGTATTGGTGACTCACTGTCTGCCTGTCAAGTTTTAAAAGATTTTACTATAGAATATTTGAGAAATGTAAAGGCAAAGTTGGCTACTTTGTCATTATGGCACTCAAAACTTGATTTTAAAGATTATTATGAGAAAATCCTTGAGAGATGACACAGATCATTCTTGTTCATTGTGACTTTCACTGTCAGTGTGTGAAATTTCAGATTTCACTGTAGAAATTTTGAGGAAATGAAAGGCAAAGCTAGTCATAATGGCACTCACAACATGCTCATATGAGATATCTGTCAGCTCTCAAGGACTTTTTTTGACTTTGACTAATATTTCAAATGAGCAAGTTTTGAGTGCCATAATGGAAAAAGTAGCTAACTTGCCTTATTTTTCCCAGAAATCGTTGTGTAAAATCTTCTGAAAGCGAGATAGGGCATTAGCCTTGGCGGAGGTATGAACTAGAACGCCCTTCTATTTATGTTTAGGTTCAATCAATAATATGTGTGGTACAGTATGTGTGCATTAAAGTCTAATGTAAACTCTTTCACAGTCAAGTGCATCTCCTTTAGGCGTCGTAAATATAATAAGCACAAAAAGAGACACTTTTCCAGCCCAATTCCCTCAGTGGCAACAGAGTGCACCGATCACACCACACATTTAAATGTAGCTAAACACAAAGCTCCGCTGCTCACCAGTCTGTCCTCGGGCCCTCCAGGCAATTAGGAGTACAAGCCCGAGGGAACGCATGACACACATGAGAATCTGTGCAGCTAATAGGGATTTGTTTACCACCAGCTCTTTTTGTAGCATCTGAAGTGAAAAACACTTTGAATCTCATCTCGACATCTGTCCTCTCTCTTTTGCTCTGTTTTATGCTCTCACATACACACAGAGTCAATGAGGTTGATAATATCAGAGAATAAAGGCTTAAATTATCTTCTTTTGTGCAGATTGCATAAGAGGTTAACAAAGTCTGACCCCTCAGTAGGAAGTAATCACAGGTGATATGCGAGAACAAGTCAATCAAAATGTGAGAAACCTGTGAAAAAAGTAATTACAGGAATATGCTGCAGTGGGCCAAGACCGTCTCTTTGTTTTACTTTTCAGTGCTTTCATCTGAATATTCTGTTTTTCATTTCATACCGAGGTCATCGGTCCTTAATCTTCATAAAACCTTGGTAAAAGATGGGTTGTATGGCTGTATTCTTTGAACAGTGTGCGTTCAACAAAGACAATGAAAAAATTCACCACCGATAACACAGTTGATGCTGACGCTGCTCAAAGTGACGCACTCGCCTCCCTGTGGTGTGAATAATTTACAGAACATGCAACACTTCAAGATCTGTCAGGGCTGCAAGGTCCCAAGCACAGATTCAAACCAGCATGGGGCCCCTGGGTGTTTATCTTTAATTGGCCCTGACAAACACTGTACCCTGAACCCCACAACACAACATTCATGTCCACGCACACACGCATATGTCATATAACTGGTTAGCAAGAGGACGCCATTTCTCTAAAGTGGCGCTATGATTGAGACACCTGTCAATCAAAGTAGCCCTCACCCAAAGCAGGAATTTGGAGCAAAACCTTTTCGCTTCAACCAAGACTCACAACAGAGTTTCGTCAGCATTTTAGATTCTTAGATAGATTTTCTTGACTTTATTTCAAGAGTTAAGTTGGTGATGTCTCTGTTGACCCAGTATCTGATATATATTAAATATCTGGAGCTATACCGGCCATCAGAAGCACTTCTAGGCTGTCGAAAAGCAGCTTTAATCAATATTTTTATATTCATGTTGGATCAAGTTACTACATGAAATGTAAAAGAGGTTGCTTTTAGTGATGAACCCACACACCTACACACCTTTTAGTACCTTTTAGCTCATAGTTTTGTTTTTTTGGCTCACACCTTTACCAAATTGATTCATTCACAACTGTCACGGTTAGGTTCAAAAATGTATCAACATCTTTTCAATCATGATTATATTTGACTGTAATTGGATTTGGCCAATAATAGTCCAAGTACAGATGATATTTTGTGCTTCTGAATCCCCAGCTAGTAACTCCACACTTACAGGTGTTTCTATTCATTTGTCCAACCCATTCAAAACAATGAGGGATGCATAATGAAATCAATTTGCACTCAAATGATCATACACTTCAATCAACACATGTTTAACATGTTTAAAAGAAAAGCAGGACATTGAAGACTGGAGGAGGATTTATTGTACATGTTCCTAATAAACTGACAAATGAGTGCATCTGACTGAACTTGTGCTAATCAGAAGTTGCCATACATTACAAGAGTCAGTGCCCTGTAATTATGCAGTTCTTATTGAGTATGTCAGTAATCACGGCTGTCACAATGCAACACAGCAGAGAGTCAGAGAGTCAGTGGGTTATTTATATAGGTCCCTAAGTTGCTCTGGCGGAAGCTGACTTGTTCTGACAGCCTCTTTATATGGCAACACTCAGACATCAGGGAATGGACTGACCACATAACAACAGGACCGCGCTGCCAGCAAGTACTCCGGCTCCCTTTTATCCTTCTCCCTCTTTCACTCTGTCATTTCTCCCCGGGCTCTCTTTTTCATTTCTATCATTCTGTTTTTGTTGTTGTTTCTGTCCATCTCTGAGTTAGGGATACACATGTACAAAAGATGAAATAAAGTGTATTTACTATTAGAGGTTCTGTATAATAATGTCGAGTCTGGCAAAGTGCAGTGCACTCTGTGTATCTAGATGACAGATACAGAGGAGGGAAGAGAAGGATTATCAACAACATGCTGCTCTCCCTCTTTCTCTCTCTCTCTCTCTCTCTCTCTCTCTCTGTCATCTCTTCCCATCTTTCTTTGAGGCCCATAATAATACAATACAATCTGCAACTAAGCACATCAATCCCCAAACTATACATCCCTGGAGGGAATGACTCACCTTGTTTTTCAAGGCCACACTCGTCATGATGGACATGTCGACACAACTCGCTGTCCCCACAGACGTTGAATGACACATTAACTGCACAAAGACTTCCATCTATAAAATCAGGACGATAAACTTCTGTTGTGCACAACAACTTTTTTAAATTTTCACATATATGATGCAGATTCATCATGACACAAACTTAAAGGTACACTGTGTAGAATTCAGTGACATCTAGTGGATAAATTGCATGTTGCAGCTGAAAACCCCTCACCTCACCCTCCCCTTCCAAACATGACAGAGAACCCGTAGCAGCTTTCACCTAAAAAAGTGTTTAGTTTGTCTTGTCTGGAGTACTGCTAAAAACATGGCGGCCTCCATAGATAGGACCCCCTCAATGTAAATATAAAGTATTTAGATATAAAGGGTAAAGAAAAGAACAATTCAGTGTAGTGAAAACATCATTAGGATTATTTTATATTCAATTTGTGCCAATAGATCCCTTTCACCTAAATCTTACACACTGAACCTTTAACTGTGGCAGGTGAACATATCAATACAGATACTGAGGTGAACTCTGATTTGTTCAAGCTGACGGTGTCCTTGAATAAATAGTTTATACTTTGTCTTGCTTGTCAAATCTGCAGTCTTTTTTATTTACAGGCATTTTTAGAGGTCCCTCTCTCAGAAGCAGCATTAATATCTGGACCTCTGCTTTAGTGAAGTAGACCAGGCATGGAGCACCACATTTCTTTTCTGTTGCAGCAGCCTCCAGATGAGCTGTCGCCTCCAATACCATCAGAAATAGACGGCAGAATCAATGGGGATTGGTTCACTGAGCAAAGGACCACTCAAATTCAATTTCAAAGTAGAGAGAAAGACCCTAGTTTTCCAGTCACTATCTCAGTCTGAAGGAAGATGAGCAGGGAACGGCTTTTGACAATGTGATCTGCAAGACATGGTGTAATAATGTATATACATTGACACTTATCTCATGCAGAATCTGTGAATTTCATGTTTAATGTCTAATAATTCTCACTTCATATTTTTTTTTAGAAGCATCGGAGGAGGGACAAACCACTGCAATAATCCAGAATAGAAAAGTCTGTGATGGCAGATATCCCACATGTCCCACCTCTCCCTCGAATAAGCCACTCGTTTGCCTTATAAAGGTATTGTGGCTTCCAAGGATGGTTAAAAACAGTTTGGATTTTTTTCATCGTCCTCTGGGCCACAGATGCGACAGAATTTCTCCCTGTTTTCACTCTGTGTGTGTGAGAGAGAGAGAAATTGCGAATTTAAGGGATGATGTCATAATTATGCTAATTGGTAGCTCAAGCAATATTTCACAATTCTTAAATCACTTCATCAGGCTTTGGCTATGTTTCATTGACAGTGTTTGTTAACAGTGCTTCCACCGCAATTCCTTTTCAACTACGCTATTAATTTTTCCTACTGACCATCCACGAAGATGGTCTTCACTGCTTGTTCTCGCTGCTGAGTGTTGACAGCTCTCAGAGAGACACGCTGACGTGCGACTGCAAGAAATGGAACAACATCCTTCAGAAAAATCCATCAGCAGCTGACTGCTCTCATTGTGTCCGGTGTAAAGTCTGAATGGAAATGAATCGCCGCTCTTTGGAGGAGGAAAATTACTGGTAATAACAAAACTGTGGTGCATGAATGTTTTTTTCTTCCAGTGTATGTAAAGTGTTTGTGAAAGAGGCAAGAGCACTTCCCACCTGCATCACACTGTCATCCCGCTATAGGAGAGCTACATGCCCTCTTCTATGTCTACGCGTTGAGGCTGAAAGTGATTTATATTTATCTCATTAAAAGTGATTAATATTTCTCATCAACATAAGGTCATTAGGGGTCTAACAAGCAATCCTGAATAGCAGTGTTGTCATACCTGCCTTCTGTATTTCCTGCAGATGATTCCACTTTAATTACAATCTCTGAAAATAACTCTTCACCCTTTTATATAAACGGTGCAAATACAATTTTAATCAAACAAACAGTTTTTCACATCTTCTGAGCTCTGTAATTTTTTTCAAGTTTTCACAGATGCATGTTAATTGTCCTCTAGGGAGACATTTTGATCAGCTCCTTCACTATAGGAATTTGTTTAGATTGCTTTTTTCATTTCTGTATATCTTTTAGAACCCATGTCTTCTGCCAAATAAAATGTTTTATTTACTCAAACCACTTTTTAACTCAACATTTGATAATGTTATTTTTAATGTGACAAATGTGAGTCTCTGTGCTGCTGTCCCCTTTTTCCCTTCACAGCTCACTATGGGGCCCTTGCTAAAGGACATTACCCAGATGCAAAGATGAGATCAGATGTAATATTTTATCCTGATGTCAAATGCTACCAGTAAGTAGCTGCAGTAGCTGTCGAGTATGTGCTGCATATAGCACAATAATGAACTTAAATCTATGCAGAGATATTAAAGATACTCATCTGTTTAAAGCAAATTTTTTAAATTACCTTGCATCTCCCCTGTAATACTTGTAATACTGGGACTGAGCTTAAATGATTAAAAACAGTTTTCTCATCACACAGAAAAAAATTCATTATTTTTAAATCTCCCCTCATGGTGGAGGATGGGCTCCCACTCGATTACTCTGTCACTTAAACAATGAGGCAGTAAGTGTGCCACTGAAGGTCTGAAGGGTATAGCGCCGTACATTTCATCTTGTGGTCATTAGACTTGCAAACAATGTGCTTGTTTATCATAATAGCCAAGGATGCCCCGGTCAGACAAGCTTGTTTATTTCTCCTTGTCTTCAGCTGAGTGTCCTCACTTGATAAATACCCCATTAACTTCTGTGTTCCACTTAGCAGTCTGACCATGTGAGTATCCTGTTTGGTCTCTCACACACACACACACACACACACACACACACACACACACACACACACACACACACACACACACACACACACACACACACACACACACTTACACTTGTGTTCATCTAAATGTTCATGTCAACCGATGGACACCTGGGCCAGTAACACAAATAAAGATCATTACCCATCATTCTCTGTCTCGCAGCCACACACACGATCATACACACTGCATCCTGGTATACTGTGTATAGTTTGGATATCCACTGGTTCTGCTTGGACACCTAATTAGCTTGGATTGTGCTTCACCTGCAGGAGAATAAGTCAGATCTTTCACTCACCTTCACTATTCCCCATAACCACCCCACCAAGGTCTTTTGTTAGCTAAGCAACTTGAAATAATATTAGAAAAAAGAGTGTATTCCACCAAGAGTCACTGCGCTCATTTATCTTTCATGCTGCCCACAGTTTAGGAATAACTGGAGAAATTGATTTAGTCTCTCTGTCACGAGAGCACCTCAAATTCGGCAGCAGCAAACACACTCTGCTCATTTATTGCTTTGTATTTTTTTTTTGTGGCTCCGGTGTGTTTGAAGAAGATAGGGGAGAGCCCCGTAAAGAAGAAGGGAGGATTAGAAACCTTTATTTATCTCTATGGAGAATGGAGGTTGTAGGAAAAGTCAATATTGCGCTTCATAAAGAATGATGATGAGGGAAAGAGCAACATACGTCACAGCTGGATAATTATGTGAGAGTTTGATGATAAATATACTCGTTGGAGTACATTTCAGTTTCTGTATTAACTTTATGAGAGTGGGGCTGGATTCAGATGTTGCAATGATGTCTGGGTAATTGTGGTCAGACTTACTGATTGTCCCCTGCTGCTAAACAGTAAAGTCCGTGTACTAATACACACAGTCAAGGCTGAAATATATTTGCAGTGGTGTCAGTGCATCTTGTGTAAAAACAACAGCTGATCATCTACCGGTATGTAAGCGCCAGATATTGCATTCGATTTCCTAGAGAAATTGGCAGAGGGACAACACTCCCATCCATTATTACATAAAATAACTTAACTTAACATAACTTTGGTCCAGATGCATAAATAAAAGGGTTGAAAATATGTAATGTCAGATGATTAAAACCTGCGTGACATCCACCCATCACCAAAGTTAATTCACACATATCACCGTTCTCATTTAATTGATGTTACATTTTGCTCAATGGTATCTGTGTAAATTTTCTTTTTACAGCATGAAGCTACATGTATTAACATTTTCACTGTTTCAATCAGAAACTTTGAATGTAACTTAGCTCAGCTGAAGTTTTAGCACCAGATACTGTAAGTATTGAGTTCACTGTGCTGCACATACACGCCTCAGATGCATCTGTCTCACAATCTCATTAAGTCCAACAGGGAGGCTGTGTTTTCCATCTGCTTTTATTTGCTTGTTAGAGGGATTATGTAAAAACTACTGGTTGGATACTGAAAGGATGTAATGTGGTTCAGGGAAGTCCCCATTTAAATTTTGGTGCAGATCTGGATCCAGGCCTTTTTTTCACTTTCTTTACATGAAGAGATAGGAGGGCTTTGAACCTTATCAATGATTTCTCTTATAGCTCTGATTTAGAGGCCTGGTTTTAATGAGTGTGAAAAAATGTTTGTGCCGATGTGAATTCAGTCAAATATGAATGCAGGTCTGGTGGTTGGAAGCAGATGGAAGGAGACAGTACAGGTCAGGAGGAGGATGGAGGAATTTCACTTTAACATCGCAATATTTGTTCAGAGTTTTTTGATCAATTGATCACTGATTTTAAAGGGAGTAATTCATGGAGTGTAAGTTTGTGCCATTTGGGGCAGCTTGATTGAATTAAATATTGACTATTGGGCCCTGGCAGATGTATATACTCTACTGAGTACGGTTCTAGTAAATAAATTAGGACATGTGTTTGTTCCAAAATAACTGATATCAGTGCGTGTCATCAGGCAAATGATTATTTTAGAGCATTTGGGTCGACCCCTGCTTGCTAACATAGTGCCACTTTAGTCCCGCCTGAGGATAAGTCAGGATTTTTCTCTTTTCACCATTTGCCTCTCTCATTTTTCACACCCAAATGTGCACATTATGACATTCATTTATTTACTAAATATGGCTGTTCCATGAAACATTATCAGTTTACATGCAGAGCTGCCTGCTGTTTCATAATCACTAAATGTTTTGTCCTTTCAGAAGACATTTTTATTTCTGCTGGCATTTCTTTGCTGATGTTTAAATAAAATAAAACAGGATTGCCAGCAGCAAATATTTGCTGCAGAGGCAAAGGTTAGAAGTGTTCTGCTGGTATGCACAGCGTTCACACAGACACAGTGAGAGCACCAGTGGAAATGCACAGAATCTCCTACAGGTTCATATCAGCGCTGCACATGTGAGTGATGGGAGGATGCACACATATGTTATTGTTAGGGTTGCAGCTGTGCACATGTGGGGGTGAATGTGACAGTGGGAAGGAAATGTTTCAGCATTGCTTCCTTCCTTTGCTCATCACTGAGCCCACTAGGGCATGAGTCCCCTTGTGTGGCAATTTAGTCTGACAGATGTGGTCAGAATGCTGAATAGCAGCATTGATCTGCTGTAATCTGATTGCATTTCCATCGGGCTGTCATTTATACGGCCATCCCATCAGTAATGTGTCTTTTTGGGTGAAAATGCAGCAGATCATTAGGCTTATCAGTGGGGGAGCCTTGCACAGAGCCTCTGTTCCCTGCCATCACAGGGTACTGCCACATTTCACTCCAATTAAAGCACATTTTATTGGTTTCTCTTGTTGTTACCAAGCAAAGCCCAAATTTTTTTCTGCATGTAGATGGGGAATATTATCTTTTCAGCAGGTTTAGGCCCAGAATGCCTCAACAGGTAGGCAGTGAAGGTGGCAGCCAAATCGGACTAGAGAGAGAGCACACTGGCTCTTTTCAAGGGGAGCATCGTAAAAATCCATATAATAAGAGACTCATAGTAAATCCATAAACACAACCTACACATCAATGTATAAACACATCAAAGATGTTTTCATAGCCAACTTCAGTACAGTGAAGCAAAGTGATATTGATTACCCGTTGGCTGCCCGGCCTTTGCCCCTGAATTCATTTGCCAGTAAGTTTTTCTTCTGCCCCTGAGAAATCACCTTGGTCCTTCCTTTATCAGCTGTCAGCAGAAGTGGCAAACATGCATGTTTAAAACACAATCAGCTTGACACTCCTGGTGTATTGTAAAATGCCTTAATTGAAAATGCACAAATCCACACACAGAAACGGACACACAAGAGACACACCACATAAAGTTACTGTTGGCTGCACACGCATGGGTCGTGTCTCTAATTCAGTACAGTCTTGGGAGTATAAGATAAATTGGAACCATTCTTCAACTTGCACAGGCAAGGTGTCAGAGAGAGTCAATGGTCTGCTAATTACATGGTGTTAGAAGTCCAAGTCTAGCACAGTGCGTTTGGCTGCAAATCATTACTGGAGCCACAAATGCACCGTAGATATATTGGCATGTGCTCCTGACATGGGGATTAGTTCTGAGTGCCTGTGAACACTGGGGAGCTGTAGGTTACAAGACCACTTCTCTCTGTGTTTGCGAAGAGGGAAAATGTAATTTTGTACTGTGCTTAGAGGCTGTCATGGTCTGCGAGACACTGAGGTGTCCTCACTTGTGTGTCCACTCTCTCTGAGATTTTTTGAGAAATTATAATGAGAAAAACAATAAAATTAACCCAGTTATTAATAATATATACCATCATTATTAATATTTATAATATAGATGTTAGCACCATTTTCTAGAAACAAGTTTGTTTATTGTGCTTCATTCCTGTGTATTTCCTTTTTACCTCTGAACACCACTTTGTATGTGAAACCTTTTTTACTGTACATCCGTGGTTTTTACCACTTGAGTTGTCCATATAATGTGGTTGTGTGTTAAAGATGTAAGTTTAGATAAAGTGACAATATGTAATAACTGCTATTTTTGACAACATAGTTTTCCTGTATATTCCAATAGCTTACTGTTTCGAAAAGTACAAAGGAATTAAAGTCAGGCTAGTTTTAGACAAGGATGCTCTTCAATGTCAAATATTTATTCCATCAATCCGCTGCAGCCTGGGTCAATAATATCACACTACTGCCTCCTGTCCTGAACTGTCTGATATTTGTTGATAGAAAATAACACATACACAAAAAAAAAATCTTTGATTTAGAAAAATGTCAAAGTGTTATAATTCTACCACTCTACTCATTTATAGAGGAGTAGAGTGGTAGATTATTAAAGATTATAAAAGATTATTGAGGTTGCATAATAGGCAAGAAAATATAAAATGCATACAATCATTGTTTATTTATGAAATAAATATATTTATCAAACTGTGTCTGCAGAACTAAAGTTGTTTTTGATGGTTTTGAGTTCTCTTACCAAGGATGGGGATCCGGTGAGGATATTCAAGGTCACTGCAGCTCATTTTATCTTTGTCTTACAATCACCCAGACTGGTTTAACTGGTACATTTTGCTTTCTACTATCGATCGGCAAGAAATATTATACTGCACGGCCTCTGTTGGTGACGTTGGGTAGACTTGGGATCATATTCTCTGAAGACATCAATCAGCCACAGTACGATCAATCACGTGTCCACTACACCTCAGTGGCTATCACCTCATTGCATCATCAATCACATATAATTGCATGCTGTGTTTGTGAGCTGTGGTCCATTAATTATCCGCTAAAAGTCCTTGCAAGATGTGACGAAAAGAGACAAAACCCCTCATAGTGTTCTCAGAAATAGATATGCAGTGGAGGACAACATTTACTCAAATATTAGTGTTACTCACCTAGAGTGAATCCTTAACGATTCTGATAGAGGTGAGTCAAATTATTTGAAATAAAAAACACCTGCAAAAAAAATGAAAAAGCACGTGTGGGATGGAAAGGGGGAGTAGGGTGGGTTAGGTGTGGGTTAAATCCATGTACACAGCCCCAGAGAGAGGAGGAGGAGGAGAGTGGGAGGACTAATTGTCTTTGTAGAGGCTCATAAAGTGTAGGGTCATTAGTGCTAATCATGCTGTGCCGTCACCTAGGCAGCTGTGATTATCTGACTTCTATTACTGCTGCTGCTGCTTCTGCTGCTTTCATCTACCTCACACTGTAAATGTTCCAGCTCTTTGTTCCCCGACTAGACATCTCTCCTGTTCACCTGGCTCTCTGTTGTTTTTAGATTATAAAGTGAGCGGTCTCTCACAACCTTACATGCCAACGTCAATTTGTCACTTCTGTCTCTCTCTGTGTGCAATTACATGTCAATGTGAATGTTGACCTAAGTGCAGGGTATTTGTTAAGCCAGTTGCACTGGTTGATTGATCCACCACAGATTGCAGTTCATGTCTGTGGTTGAGCATTTAAAGCATTTTTCATAACTAGTGGGAGTGACACGTATCTACATTCAATTTGGTATTCATACAGTTTAATTTGTATTCAAATGCATCCCTGACCACACCTGTAATTTTGATGTCTGTATCCACGCTGCTTAATTTCCATTACAACCCTCTTCTCTCGCTCTCGCTGTGTCAGGAAAGTTTAGGCGTTTCACATTAAAACTGACATAGTCGTTCATAGCTAATGTTAAAGCTAGGGTTGGTAATCCTGGAAAAACTAGCAAAAGATGGCTACATTTTTTAAAAGTGCAACAGATGATCTTCAATAACTTTTTTTTCTAGGTCCTAGAGACTTGGACATTTAATGATTAATAAAGGGTAGCCTGTCACGAGACCACACCAAATTTCAGCACGTTTCGAGCAAGCAGCGCAGAGTTATTCACCCTATGGTGAATATGGGTTAGGGTTGCAATTAGGGTTAGGGTTAGGGTTGTGATTAGGGTTAGGGTTAGGGTTGTGATTAGGGTTAGGGTTAGGAATGAATACACATTGGAGATCAAGATATTCTTCAATAACTTTTTTTCGGAAGGTCATAGAGATTTGGAAGTTGGTTCCATCTCCACTAATGTGGGTATGCCCGATCCATTGGTACCACCCCCGAGCTTCTACGACCTTTGGAAGGGGTAGGGTTAGGGTTGTGATTAGTGTTTGGTTTTTGGGTTGTAATTAGGGTTAGGGTTAGGGATGAAAACCTATAGGAGTTCAAGATATTCTTCAATAACTTTTTTTCTGAAGGTCATAGAGACTTGGAAGTTGGTTCCATCTCCACTAAAGCAGCTATGCCCGATCCATTGAGACCATCCCCGAGCTTCTACGACATTCGGAAATGGTGAAACCACCAAATCTAAAAAAAAAAGTACAAGATATTTTTGAATAACTTTTTTTCCGAAAGTCATAGAGACTTGGGCATTTCATGATTAATAAAGGGTAGCATGCCACACAACCACACCGAATTTCAGCACGTTTCGAGCAAGCAGCGCTGAGTTATTCACCCTATGGTGAATATGGGTTAGGGTTGCAATTAGGGTTAGGGTTGTGATTAGGGTTAGGGTTAGGAATGAATACACATTGGAGATCAAGATATTCTTCAATAACTTTTTTTCTGTAGGTCATAGAGACTTGGAAGTTGGTTCCATCTCCACTAATGTGGGTATGCCCGATCCATTGGGACCATCCCCGAGCTTCTACGACCTTCGGAAATGGTGAAACCATCAAATCTATTAAAAAAAGTACACAATATTTTGGAATAACTTTTTTTCTGAAAGTCATAGAGACTTGGGCATTTCAGGATTGATAAAGGGTAGCATGCCACACAACCACACCGAATTTCAGCACGTTTCGAGCAAGCAGCGCGGAGTTATTCACCCTATGGTGAATATGGGTTAGGGTTGCAATTAGGGTTAGGGTTAGGGTTGTGATTAGGGTTAGGGTTAGGAATGAATACACATTGGAGATCAAGATATTCTTCAATAACTTTTTTTCTGTAGGTCATAGAGACTTGGAAGTTGGTTCCATCTCCACTAATGTGGGTATGCTCGATCCATTGGGACCATCCCC
Organism: Paralichthys olivaceus; assembly: GCF_024713975.1. Classification (NCBI taxonomy): domain Eukaryota; kingdom Metazoa; phylum Chordata; class Actinopteri; order Pleuronectiformes; family Paralichthyidae; genus Paralichthys; species Paralichthys olivaceus. The sequence continues at coordinate 14,977,555 of NC_091097.1, read as the reverse complement.
GAGCTTCTACGACCTTCGGAAATGGTGAAACCATCAAATCTATTAAAAAAAGTACACAATATTTTGGAATAACTTTTTTTCTGAAAGTCATAGAGACTTGGGCATTTCAGGATTGATAAAGGGTAGCATGCCACACAACCACACCGAATTTCAGCACGTTTCGAGCAAGCAGCGCGGAGTTATTCACCCTATGTTGAATATGGGTTAGAGTTGCAATGAGGGTTAGGGTTAGGGTTGTGATTAGGGTTAGGGTTAGGGTTGTGATTAGGGTTAGGGTTAGGGAGGAGTACCCATTAGAGATCAACATATTCTTCCATAACTTTTTTTCTGTAGGTCATAGAGACTTGGAAGTTGGTTCCATCTCCACTAATGTGGGTATGCCCGATCCATTGGTACCACCCGCGAGCTTCTACGACCTTTGGAAGGGGTAGGGTTAGGGTTGTGATTAGTGTTTGCTTTTTGGGTTGTGATTAGGGTTAGGGTTAGGGATGAAAACCTATAGGAGTTCAAGATATTCTTCAATAACTTTTTTTCTGAAGGTCATAAAGACTTGGAAGTTGGTTCCATCTCCACTAAAGTGACTATGCCCGATCCATTGGGACCATCCCCGAGCTTCTACGACCTTCGGAAATGGTGAAACCATCAAATCTAATCAAAAAAGTACACAATATTTTGGAATAACTTTTTTTCTGAAAGTCATAGAGACTTGGGCATTTCAGGATTGATAAAGGGTAGCGTGCCACACAACCACACCGAATTTCAGCACGTTTCGAGCAAGCAGCGCGGAGTTATTCACCCTATGGTGAATATGGGTTAGAGTTGCAATGAGGGTTAGGGTTAGGGTTGTGATTAGGGTTAGGGTTGTGATTAGGGTTAGGGTTAGGGTTGTGATTAGGGTTAGGGTTAGGGAGGAGTACCCATTAGAGATCAACATATTCTTCCATAACTTTTTTTCTGTAGGTCATAGAGACTTGGAAGTTGGTTCCATCTCCACTAATGTGGGTATGCCCGATCCATTGGTACCACCCGCGAGCTTCTACGACCTTTGGAAGGGGTAGGGTTAGGGTTGTGATTAGTGTTTGCTTTTTGGGTTGTGATTAGGGTTAGGGTTAGGGATGAAAACCTATAGGAGTTCAAGATATTCTTCAATAACTTTTTTTCTGAAGGTCATAGAGACTTGGAAGTTGGTTCCATCTCCACTAAAGTGACTATGCCGGATCCATTGGGACCATCTCCGAGCTTCTACGACCTTCGGAAATGGTGAAACCATCAAATCTATTAAAAAAAGTACACGATATTTTGGAATAACTTATTTTCTGAAAGTCATAGAGACTTGGGCATTTCAGGATTGATAAAGGGTAGCATGCCACACAACCACACCGAATTTCAGCACGTTTCGAGCAAGCAGCGCGGAGTTATTCACCCTATGGTGAATATGGGTTAGAGTTGCAATGAGGGTTAGGGTTAGGGTTGTGATTAGGGTTAGGGTTAGGGAGGAGTACCAATTAGAGATCAACATATTCTTCCATAACTTTTTTTCTGTAGGTCATAGAGACTTGGAAGTTGGTTCCATCTCCACTAATGTGGGTATGCCCGATCCATTGGTACCACCCGCGAGCTTCTACGACCTTTGGAAGGGGTAGGGTTAGGGTTGTGATTAGTGTTTGCTTTTTGGGTTGTGATTAGGGTTAGGGTTAGGGATGAAAACCTATAGGAGTTCAAGATATTCTTCAATAACTTTTTTTCTGAAGGTCATAAAGACTTGGAAGTTGGTTCCATCTCCACTAAAGTGACTATGCCCGATCCATTGGGACCATCCCCGAGCTTCTACGACCTTCGGAAATGGTGAAACCATCAAATCTATTAAAAAAAGTACACAATATTTTGGAATAACTTTTTTTCTGAAAGTCATAGAGACTTGGGCATTTCAGGATTGATAAAGGGTAGCATGCCACACAACCACACCGAATTTCAGCACATTTCGAGCAAGCAGCGCGGAGTTATTCACCCTATGGTGAATATGGGTTAGAGTTGCAATGAGGGTTAGGGTTAGGGTTGTGATTAGGGTTAGGGTTGTGATTAGGGTTAGGGTTAGGGTTGTGATTAGGGTTAGGGTTAGGGAGGAGTACCCATTAGAGATCAACATATTCTTCCATAACTTTTTTTCTGTAGGTCATAGAGACTTGGAAGTTGGTTCCATCTCCACTAATGTGGGTATGCCCGATCCATTGGTACCACCCGCGAGCTTCTACGACCTTTGGAAGGGGTAGGGTTAGGGTTGTGATTAGTGTTTGCTTTTTGGGTTGTGATTAGGGTTAGGGTTAGGGATGAAAACCTATAGGAGTTCAAGATATTCTTCAATAACTTTTTTTCTGAAGGTCATAGAGACTTGGAAGTTGGTTCCATCTCCACTAAAGTGACTATGCCGGATCCATTGGGACCATCTCCGAGCTTCTACGACCTTCGGAAATGGTGAAACCATCAAATCTATTAAAAAAAGTACACGATATTTTGGAATAACTTATTTTCTGAAAGTCATAGAGACTTGGGCATTTCAGGATTGATAAAGGGTAGCATGCCACACAACCACACCGAATTTCAGCACGTTTCGAGCAAGCAGCGCGGAGTTATTCACCCTATGGTGAATATGGGTTAGAGTTGCAATGAGGGTTAGGGTTAGGGTTGTGATTAGGGTTAGGGTTAGGGAGGAGTACCAATTAGAGATCAACATATTCTTCCATAACTTTTTTTCTGTAGGTCATAGAGACTTGGAAGTTGGTTCCATCTCCACTAATGTGGGTATGCCCGATCCATTGGTACCACCCGCGAGCTTCTACGACCTTTGGAAGGGGTAGGGTTAGGGTTGTGATTAGTGTTTGCTTTTTGGGTTGTGATTAGGGTTAGGGTTAGGGATGAAAACCTATAGGAGTTCAAGATATTCTTCAATAACTTTTTTTCTGAAGGTCATAAAGACTTGGAAGTTGGTTCCATCTCCACTAAAGTGACTATGCCCGATCCATTGGGACCATCCCCGAGCTTCTACGACCTTCGGAAATGGTGAAACCATCAAATCTATTAAAAAAAGTACACAATATTTTGGAATAACTTTTTTTCTGAAAGTCATAGAGACTTGGGCATTTCAGGATTGATAAAGGGTAGCATGCCACACAACCACACCGAATTTCAGCACATTTCGAGCAAGCAGCGCGGAGTTATTCACCCTATGGTGAATATGGGTTAGAGTTGCAATGAGGGTTAGGGTTAGGGTTGTGATTAGGGTTAGGGTTAGGGTTGTGATTAGGGTTAGGGTTAGGGAGGAGTACCCATTAGAGATCAACATATTCTTCCATAACTTTTTTTCTGTAGGTCATAGAGACTTGGAAGTTGGTTCCATCTCCACTAATGTGGGTATGCCTGATCCATTGGTACCACCCGCGAGCTTCTACGACCTTTGGAAGGGGTAGGGTTAGGGTTGTGATTAGTGTTTGCTTTTTGGGTTGGGATTAGGGTTAGGGTTAGGGATGAAAACCTATAGGAGTTCAAGATATTCTTCAATAACTTTTTTTCTGAAGGTCATAAAGACTTGGAAGTTGGTTCCATCTCCACTAAAGTGACTATGCCCGATCCATTGGGACCATCCCCGAGCTTCTACGACCTTCGGAAATGGTGAAACCATCAAATCTATTAAAAAAAGTACACAATATTTTGGAATAACTTTTTTTCTGAAAGTCATAGAGACTTGGGCATTTCAGGATTGATAAAGGGTAGCATGCCACACAACCACACCGAATTTCAGCACATTTCGAGCAAGCAGCGCGGAGTTATTCACCCTATGGTGAATATGGGTTAGAGTTGCAATGAGGGTTAGGGTTAGGGTTGTGATTAGGGTTAGGGTTAGGGTTGTGATTAGGGTTAGGGTTAGGGAGGAGTACCCATTAGAGATCAACATATTCTTCCATAACTTTTTTTCTGTAGGTCATAGAGACTTGGAAGTTGGTTCCATCTCCACTAATGTGGGTATGCCTGATCCATTGGTACCACCCGCGAGCTTCTACGACCTTTGGAAGGGGTAGGGTTAGGGTTGTGATTAGTGTTTGCTTTTTGGGTTGGGATTAGGGTTAGGGTTAGGGATGAAAACCTATAGGAGTTCAAGATATTCTTCAATAACTTTTTTTCTGAAGGTCATAAAGACTTGGAAGTTGGTTCCATCTCCACTAAAGTGACTATGCCCGATCCATTGGGACCATCCCCGAGCTTCTACGACCTTCGGAAATGGTGAAACCATCAAATCTATTTAAAAAAGTACACAATATTTTAGAATAACTTTTTTTCTGAAAGTCATAGAGACTTGGGCATTTCAGGATTGATAAAGGGTAGCATGCCACACAACCACACCGAATTTCAGCACGTTTCGAGCAAGCAGCGCGGAGTTATTCACCCTATGGTGAATATGGGTTAGAGTTGCAATGAGGGTTAGGGTTAGGGTTGTGATTAGGGTTAGGGTTAGGGTTGTGATTAGGGTTAGGGTTAGGGAGGAGTACCCATTAGAGATCAACATATTCTTCCATAACTTTTTTTCTGTAGGTCATAGAGACGTGGAAGTTGGTTCCATCTCCACTAATGTGGGTATGCCCGATCCATTGGTACCACCCGCGAGCTTCTACGACCTTTGGAAGGGGTAGGGTTAGGGTTGTGATTAGTGTTTGCTTTTTGGGTTGTGATTAGGGTTAGGGTTAGGGATGAAAACCTATAGGAGTTCAAGATATTCTTCAATAACTTTTTTTCTGAAGGTCATAGAGACTTGGAAGTTGGTTCCATCTCCACTAAAGTGACTATGCCCGATCCATTGGGACCATCTCCGAGCTTCTACGACCTTCGGAAATGGTGAAACCATCAAATCTATTTAAAAAAGTACACGATATTTTGAAATAACTTATTTTCTGAAAGTCATAGAGACTTGGACATTTCAGGATTGATAAAGGGTAGCATGCCACACAACCACACCGAATTTCAGCACGTTTCGAGCAAGCAGCGCGGAGTTATTCACCCTATGGTGAATATGGGTTAGAGTTGCAATGAGGGTTAGGGTTAGGGTTGTGATTAGGGTTAGGGTTGTGATTAGGGTTAGGGTTAGGGAGGAGTACCCATTAGAGATCAACATATTCTTCCATAACTTTTTTTCTGTAGGTCATAGAGACTTGGAAGTTGGTTCCATCTCCACTAATGTGGGTATGCCCGATCCATTGGTACCACCCGCGAGCTTCTACGACCTTTGGAAGGGGTAGGGTTAGGGTTGTGATTAGTGTTTGCTTTTTGGGTTGTGATTAGGGTTAGGGTTAGGGATGAAAACCTATAGGAGTTCAAGATATTCTTCAATAACTTTTTTTCTGAAGGTCATAGAGACTTGGAAGTTGGTTCCATCTCCACTAAAGTGACTATGCCCGATCCATTGGGACCATCTCCGAGCTTCTACGACCTTCGGAAATGGTGAAACCATCAAATCTATTAAAAAAAGTACACGATATTTTGAAATAACTTATTTTCTGAAAGTCATAGAGACTTGGACATTTCAGGATTGATAAAGGGTAGCATGCCACACAACCACACCGAATTTCAGCACGTTTCGAGCAAGCAGCGCGGAGTTATTCACCCTATGGTGAATATGGGTTAGAGTTGCAATGAGGGTTAGGGTTAGGGTTGTGATTAGGGTTAGGGTTGTGATTAGGGTTAGGGTTAGGGAGGAGTACCCATTAGAGATCAACATATTCTTCCATAACTTTTTTTCTGTAGGTCATAGAGACGTGGAAGTTGGTTCCATCTCCACTAATGTGGGTATGCCCGATCCATTGGTACCACCCGCGAGCTTCTACGACCTTTGGAAGGGGTAGGGTTAGGGTTGTGATTAGTGTTTGCTTTTTGGGTTGTGATTAGGGTTAGGGTTAGGGATGAAAACCTATAGGAGTTCAAGATATTCTTCAATAACTTTTTTTCTGAAGGTCATAGAGACTTGGAAGTTGGTTCCATCTCCACTAAAGTGACTATGCCCGATCCATTGGGACCATCTCCGAGCTTCTACGACCTTCGGAAATGGTGAAACCATCAAATCTATTAAAAAAAGTACACGATATTTTGAAATAACTTATTTTCTGAAAGTCATAGAGACTTGGACATTTCAGGATTGATAAAGGGTAGCATGCCACACAACCACACCGAATTTCAGCACGTTTCGAGCAAGCAGCGCGGAGTTATTCACCCTATGGTGAATATGGGTTAGAGTTGCAATGAGGGTTAGGGTTAGGGTTGTGATTAGGGTTAGGGTTAGGGTTAGGGAGGAGTACCCATTAGAGATCAACATATTCTTCCATAACTTTTTTTCTGTAGGTCATAGAGACTTGGAAGTTGGTTCCATCTCCACTAATGTGGGTATGCCCGATCCATTGGTACCACCCGCGAGCTTCTACGACCTTTGGAAGGGGTAGGGTTAGGGTTGTGATTAGTGTTTGCTTTTTGGGTTGTGATTAGGGTTAGGGTTAGGGATGAAAACCTATAGGAGTTCAAGATATTCTTCAATAACTTTTTTTCTGAAGGTCATAAAGACTTGGAAGTTGGTTCCATCTCCACTAAAGTGACTATGCCCGATCCATTGGGACCATCCCCGAGCTTCTACAACCTTCGGAAATGGTGAAACCATCAAATCTATTAAAAAAAGTACACAATATTTTGGAATAACTTTTTTTCTGAAAGTCATAGAGACTTGGACATTTCAGGATTGATAAAGGGTAGCATGCCACACAACCACACCGAATTTCAGCACGTTTCGAGCAAGCAGCGCGGAGTTATTCACCCTATGGTGAATATGGGTTAGAGTTGCAATGAGGGTTAGGGTTAGGGTTGTGATTAGGGTTAGGGTTAGGGAGGAGTACCCATTAGAGATCAACATATTCTTCCATAACTTTTTTTCTGTAGGTCATAGAGACTTGGAAGTTGGTTCCATCTCCACTAATGTGGGTATGCCCGATCCATTGGTACCACCCGCGAGCTTCTACGACCTTTGGAAGGGGTAGGGTTAGGGTTGTGATTAGTGTTTGCTTTTTGGGTTGTGATTAGGGTTAGGGTTAGGGATGAAAACCTATAGGAGTTCAAGATATTCTTCAATAACTTTTTTTCTGAAGGTCATAAAGACTTGGAAGTTGGTTCCATCTCCACTAAAGTGACTATGCCCGATCCATTGGGACCATCCCCGAGCTTCTACGACCTTCGGAAATGGTGAAACCATCAAATCTAATCAAAAAAGTACACAATATTTTGGAATAACTTTTTTTCTGAAAGTCATAGAGACTTGGGCATTTCAAGATTGATAAAGGGTAGCGTGCCACACAACCACACCGAATTTCAGCACGTTTCGAGCAAGCAGCGCGGAGTTATTCACCCTATGGTGAATATGGGTTAGAGTTGCAATGAGGGTTAGGGTTAGGGTTGTGATTAGGGTTAGGGTTGTGATTAGGGTTAGGGTTAGGGTTGTGATTAGGGTTAGGGTTAGGGAGGAGTACCCATTAGAGATCAACATATTCTTCCATAACTTTTTTTCTGTAGGTCATAGAGACTTGGAAGTTGGTTCCATCTCCACTAATGTGGGTATGCCCGATCCATTGGTACCACCCGCGAGCTTCTACGACCTTTGGAAGGGGTAGGGTTAGGGTTGTGATTAGTGTTTGCTTTTTGGGTTGTGATTAGGGTTAGGGTTAGGGATGAAAACCTATAGGAGTTCAAGATATTCTTCAATAACTTTTTTTCTGAAGGTCATAGAGACTTGGAAGTTGGTTCCATCTCCACTAAAGTGACTATGCCGGATCCATTGGGACCATCTCCGAGCTTCTACGACCTTCGGAAATGGTGAAACCATCAAATCTATTAAAAAAAGTACACGATATTTTGGAATAACTTATTTTCTGAAAGTCATAGAGACTTGGGCATTTCAGGATTGATAAAGGGTAGCATGCCACACAACCACACCGAATTTCAGCACGTTTCGAGCAAGCAGCGCGGAGTTATTCACCCTATGGTGAATATGGGTTAGAGTTGCAATGAGGGTTAGGGTTAGGGTTGTGATTAGGGTTAGGGTTAGGGAGGAGTACCCATTAGAGATCAACATATTCTTCCATAACTTTTTTTCTGTAGGTCATAGAGACTTGGAAGTTGGTTCCATCTCCACTAATGTGGGTATGCCCGATCCATTGGTACCACCCGCGAGCTTCTACGACCTTTGGAAGGGGTAGGGTTAGGGTTGTGATTAGTGTTTGCTTTTTGGGTTGTGATTAGGGTTAGGGTTAGGGATGAAAACCTATAGGAGTTCAAGATATTCTTCAATAACTTTTTTTCTGAAGGTCATAAAGACTTGGAAGTTGGTTCCATCTCCACTAAAGTGACTATGCCCGATCCATTGGGACCATCCCCGAGCTTCTACGACCTTCGGAAATGGTGAAACCATCAAATCTATTAAAAAAAGTACACAATATTTTGGAATAACTTTTTTTCTGAAAGTCATAGAGACTTGGGCATTTCAGGATTGATAAAGGGTAGCATGCCACACAACCACACCGAATTTCAGCACATTTCGAGCAAGCAGCGCGGAGTTATTCACCCTATGGTGAATATGGGTTAGAGTTGCAATGAGGGTTAGGGTTAGGGTTGTGATTAGGGTTAGGGTTAGGGTTGTGATTAGGGTTAGGGTTAGGGAGGAGTACCCATTAGAGATCAACATATTCTTCCATAACTTTTTTTCTGTAGGTCATAGAGACTTGGAAGTTGGTTCCATCTCCACTAATGTGGGTATGCCTGATCCATTGGTACCACCCGCGAGCTTCTACGACCTTTGGAAGGGGTAGGGTTAGGGTTGTGATTAGTGTTTGCTTTTTGGGTTGGGATTAGGGTTAGGGTTAGGGATGAAAACCTATAGGAGTTCAAGATATTCTTCAATAACTTTTTTTCTGAAGGTCATAAAGACTTGGAAGTTGGTTCCATCTCCACTAAAGTGACTATGCCCGATCCATTGGGACCATCCCCGAGCTTCTACGACCTTCGGAAATGGTGAAACCATCAAATCTATTAAAAAAAGTACACAATATTTTGGAATAACTTTTTTTCTGAAAGTCATAGAGACTTGGGCATTTCAGGATTGATAAAGGGTAGCATGCCACACAACCACACCGAATTTCAGCACATTTCGAGCAAGCAGCGCGGAGTTATTCACCCTATGGTGAATATGGGTTAGAGTTGCAATGAGGGTTAGGGTTAGGGTTGTGATTAGGGTTAGGGTTAGGGTTGTGATTAGGGTTAGGGTTAGGGAGGAGTACCCATTAGAGATCAACATATTCTTCCATAACTTTTTTTCTGTAGGTCATAGAGACTTGGAAGTTGGTTCCATCTCCACTAATGTGGGTATGCCTGATCCATTGGTACCACCCGCGAGCTTCTACGACCTTTGGAAGGGGTAGGGTTAGGGTTGTGATTAGTGTTTGCTTTTTGGGTTGGGATTAGGGTTAGGGTTAGGGATGAAAACCTATAGGAGTTCAAGATATTCTTCAATAACTTTTTTTCTGAAGGTCATAAAGACTTGGAAGTTGGTTCCATCTCCACTAAAGTGACTATGCCCGATCCATTGGGACCATCCCCGAGCTTCTACGACCTTCGGAAATGGTGAAACCATCAAATCTATTTAAAAAAGTACACAATATTTTAGAATAACTTTTTTTCTGAAAGTCATAGAGACTTGGGCATTTCAGGATTGATAAAGGGTAGCATGCCACACAACCACACCGAATTTCAGCACGTTTCGAGCAAGCAGCGCGGAGTTATTCACCCTATGGTGAATATGGGTTAGAGTTGCAATGAGGGTTAGGGTTAGGGTTGTGATTAGGGTTAGGGTTAGGGTTGTGATTAGGGTTAGGGTTAGGGAGGAGTACCCATTAGAGATCAACATATTCTTCCATAACTTTTTTTCTGTAGGTCATAGAGACGTGGAAGTTGGTTCCATCTCCACTAATGTGGGTATGCCCGATCCATTGGTACCACCCGCGAGCTTCTACGACCTTTGGAAGGGGTAGGGTTAGGGTTGTGATTAGTGTTTGCTTTTTGGGTTGTGATTAGGGTTAGGGTTAGGGATGAAAACCTATAGGAGTTCAAGATATTCTTCAATAACTTTTTTTCTGAAGGTCATAGAGACTTGGAAGTTGGTTCCATCTCCACTAAAGTGACTATGCCCGATCCATTGGGACCATCTCCGAGCTTCTACGACCTTCGGAAATGGTGAAACCATCAAATCTATTTAAAAAAGTACACGATATTTTGAAATAACTTATTTTCTGAAAGTCATAGAGACTTGGACATTTCAGGATTGATAAAGGGTAGCATGCCACACAACCACACCGAATTTCAGCACGTTTCGAGCAAGCAGCGCGGAGTTATTCACCCTATGGTGAATATGGGTTAGAGTTGCAATGAGGGTTAGGGTTAGGGTTGTGATTAGGGTTAGGGTTGTGATTAGGGTTAGGGTTAGGGAGGAGTACCCATTAGAGATCAACATATTCTTCCATAACTTTTTTTCTGTAGGTCATAGAGACTTGGAAGTTGGTTCCATCTCCACTAATGTGGGTATGCCCGATCCATTGGTACCACCCGCGAGCTTCTACGACCTTTGGAAGGGGTAGGGTTAGGGTTGTGATTAGTGTTTGCTTTTTGGGTTGTGATTAGGGTTAGGGTTAGGGATGAAAACCTATAGGAGTTCAAGATATTCTTCAATAACTTTTTTTCTGAAGGTCATAGAGACTTGGAAGTTGGTTCCATCTCCACTAAAGTGACTATGCCCGATCCATTGGGACCATCTCCGAGCTTCTACGACCTTCGGAAATGGTGAAACCATCAAATCTATTAAAAAAAGTACACGATATTTTGAAATAACTTATTTTCTGAAAGTCATAGAGACTTGGACATTTCAGGATTGATAAAGGGTAGCATGCCACACAACCACACCGAATTTCAGCACGTTTCGAGCAAGCAGCGCGGAGTTATTCACCCTATGGTGAATATGGGTTAGAGTTGCAATGAGGGTTAGGGTTAGGGTTGTGATTAGGGTTAGGGTTGTGATTAGGGTTAGGGTTAGGGAGGAGTACCCATTAGAGATCAACATATTCTTCCATAACTTTTTTTCTGTAGGTCATAGAGACGTGGAAGTTGGTTCCATCTCCACTAATGTGGGTATGCCCGATCCATTGGTACCACCCGCGAGCTTCTACGACCTTTGGAAGGGGTAGGGTTAGGGTTGTGATTAGTGTTTGCTTTTTGGGTTGTGATTAGGGTTAGGGTTAGGGATGAAAACCTATAGGAGTTCAAGATATTCTTCAATAACTTTTTTTCTGAAGGTCATAGAGACTTGGAAGTTGGTTCCATCTCCACTAAAGTGACTATGCCCGATCCATTGGGACCATCTCCGAGCTTCTACGACCTTCGGAAATGGTGAAACCATCAAATCTATTAAAAAAAGTACACGATATTTTGAAATAACTTATTTTCTGAAAGTCATAGAGACTTGGACATTTCAGGATTGATAAAGGGTAGCATGCCACACAACCACACCGAATTTCAGCACGTTTCGAGCAAGCAGCGCGGAGTTATTCACCCTATGGTGAATATGGGTTAGAGTTGCAATGAGGGTTAGGGTTAGGGTTGTGATTAGGGTTAGGGTTAGGGTTAGGGAGGAGTACCCATTAGAGATCAACATATTCTTCCATAACTTTTTTTCTGTAGGTCATAGAGACTTGGAAGTTGGTTCCATCTCCACTAATGTGGGTATGCCCGATCCATTGGTACCACCCGCGAGCTTCTACGACCTTTGGAAGGGGTAGGGTTAGGGTTGTGATTAGTGTTTGCTTTTTGGGTTGTGATTAGGGTTAGGGTTAGGGATGAAAACCTATAGGAGTTCAAGATATTCTTCAATAACTTTTTTTCTGAAGGTCATAAAGACTTGGAAGTTGGTTCCATCTCCACTAAAGTGACTATGCCCGATCCATTGGGACCATCCCCGAGCTTCTACAACCTTCGGAAATGGTGAAACCATCAAATCTATTAAAAAAAGTACACAATATTTTGGAATAACTTTTTTTCTGAAAGTCATAGAGACTTGGACATTTCAGGATTGATAAAGGGTAGCATGCCACACAACCACACCGAATTTCAGCACGTTTCGAGCAAGCAGCGCGGAGTTATTCACCCTATGGTGAATATGGGTTAGAGTTGCAATGAGGGTTAGGGTTAGGGTTGTGATTAGGGTTAGGGTTAGGGAGGAGTACCCATTAGAGATCAACATATTCTTCCATAACTTTTTTTCTGTAGGTCATAGAGACTTGGAAGTTGGTTCCATCTCCACTAATGTGGGTATGCCCGATCCATTGGTACCACCCGCGAGCTTCTACGACCTTTGGAAGGGGTAGGGTTAGGGTTGTGATTAGTGTTTGCTTTTTGGGTTGTGATTAGGGTTAGGGTTAGGGATGAAAACCTATAGGAGTTCAAGATATTCTTCAATAACTTTTTTTCTGAAGGTCATAAAGACTTGGAAGTTGGTTCCATCTCCACTAAAGTGACTATGCCCGATCCATTGGGACCATCCCCGAGCTTCTACAACCTTCGGAAATGGTGAAACCATCAAATCTATTAAAAAAAGTACACAATATTTTGGAATAACTTTTTTTCTGAAAGTCATAGAGACTTGGGCATTTCAGGATTGATAAAGGGTAGCATGCCACACAACCACACCGAATTTCAGCACATTTCGAGCAAGCAGCGCAGAGTTATTCACCCTATGGTGAATATGGGTTAGAGTTGCAATGAGGGTTAGGGTTAGGGTTGTGATTAGGGTTAGGGTTAGGGTTGTGATTAGGGTTAGGGTTAGGGAGGAGTACCCATTAGAGATCAACATATTCTTCCATAACTTTTTTTCTGTAGGTCATAGAGACGTGGAAGTTGGTTCCATCTCCACTAAAGTGACTATGCCCGATCCATTGGGACCATCCCCGAGCTTCTACGATCTTCGGAAATGGTGAAACCATCAAATCTATTTAAAAAAGTACACAATATTTTGGAATAACTTTTTTTCTGAAAGTCATAGAGACTTGGGCATTTCAGGATTGATAAAGGGTAGCATGCCACACAACCACACCGAATTTCAGCACATTTCGAGCAAGCAGCGCAGAGTTATTCACCCTATGGTGAATATGGGTTAGAGTTGCAATGAGGGTTAGGGTTAGGGTTGTGATTAGGGTTAGGGTTAGGGTTGTGATTAGGGTTAGGGTTAGGGAGGAGTACCCATTAGAGATCAACATATTCTTCCATAACTTTTTTTCTGTAGGTCATAGAGACGTGGAAGTTGGTTCCATCTCCACTAAAGTGACTATGCCCGATCCATTGGGACCATCCCCGAGCTTCTACGATCTTCGGAAATGGTGAAACCATCAAATCTATTTAAAAAAGTACACAATATTTTGGAATAACTTTTTTTCTGAAAGTCATAGAGACTTGGGCATTTCAGGATTGATAAAGGGTAGCATGCCACACAACCACACCGAATTTCAGCACGTTTCGAGCAAGCAGCGCGGAGTTATTCACCCTATGGTGAATATGGGTTAGAGTTGCAATGAGGGTTAGGGTTAGGGTTGTGATTAGGGTTAGGGTTAGGGTTGTGATTAGGGTTAGGGTTAGGGAGGAGTACCCATTAGAGATCAACATATTCTTCCATAACTTTTTTTCTGTAGGTCATAGAGACTTGGAAGTTGGTTCCATCTCCACTAATGTGGGTATGCCCGATCCATTGGTACCACCCGCGAGCTTCTACGACCTTTGGAAGGGGTAGGGTTAGGGTTGTGATTAGTGTTTGCTTTTTGGGTTGTGATTAGGGTTAGGGTTAGGGATGAAAACCTATAGGAGTTCAAGATATTCTTCAATAACTTTTTTTCTGAAGGTCATAAAGACTTGGAAGTTGGTTCCATCTCCACTAAAGTGACTATGCCCGATCCATTGGGACCATCCCCGAGCTTCTACGATCTTCGGAAATGGTGAAACCATCAAATCTATTAAAAAAAGTACACAATATTTTGGAATAACTTTTTTTCTGAAAGTCATAGAGACTTGGGCATTTCAGGATTGATAAAGGGTAGCATGCCACACAACCACACCGAATTTCAGCACGTTTCGAGCAAGCAGCGCGGAGTTATTCACCCTATGGTGAATATGGGTTAGAGTTGCAATGAGGGTTAGGGTTAGGGTTGTGATTAGGGTTAGGGTTAGGGTTGTGATTAGGGTTAGGGTTAGGGTTGTGATTAGGGTTAGGGTTAGGGAGGAGTACCCATTAGAGATCAACATATTCTTCCATAACTTTTTTTCTGTAGGTCATAGAGACTTGGAAGTTGGTTCCATCTCCACTAATGTGGGTATGCCCGATCCATTGGTACCACCCCCGAGCTTCTACGACCTTCGGAAATGGTGAAACCATCAAATCTATTAAAAAAAGTACACAATATTTTGGAATAACTTTTTTTCTGAAAGTCATAGAGACTTGGGCATTTCAGGATTGATAAAGGGTAGCATGCCACACAACCACACCGAATTTCAGCACATTTCGAGCAAGCAGCGCGGAGTTATTCACCCTATGGTGAATATGGGTTAGAGTTGCAATGAGGGTTAGGGTTAGGGTTGTGATTAGGGTTAGGGTTAGGGTTGTGATTAGGGTTAGGGTTAGGGAGGAGTACCCATTAGAGATCAACATATTCTTCCATAACTTTTTTTCTGTAGGTCATAGAGACTTGGAAGTTGGTTCCATCTCCACTAATGTGGGTATGCCCGATCCATTGGTACCACCCGCGAGCTTCTACGACCTTTGGAAGGGGTAGGGTTAGGGTTGTGATTAGTGTTTGCTTTTTGGGTTGTGATTAGGGTTAGGGTTAGGTATGAAAACCTATAGGAGTTCAAGATATTCTTCAATAACTTTTTTTCTGAAGGTCATAAAGACTTGGAAGTTGGTTCCATCTCCACTAAAGTGACTATGCCCGATCCATTGGGACCATCCCCGAGCTTCTACGACCTTCGGAAATGGTGAAACCATCAAATCTATTAAAAAAAGTACACAATATTTTGGAATAACTTTTTTTCTGAAAGTCATAGAGACTTGGGCATTTCAGGATTGATAAAGGGTAGCATGCCACACAACCACACCGCATTTCAGCACATTTCGAGCAAGCAGCGCGGAGTTATTCACCCTATGGTGAATATGGGTTAGAGTTGCAATGAGGGTTAGGGTTAGGGTTGTGATTAGGGTTAGGGTTAGGGAGGAGTACCCACTAGAGATCAACATATTCTTCCATAACTTTTTTTCTGTAGGTCATAGAGACTTGGAAGTTGGTTCCATCTCCACTAATGTGGGTATGCCTGATCCATTGGTACCACCCGCGAGCTTCTACGACCTTTGGAAGGGGTAGGGTTAGGGTTGTGATTAGTGTTTGCTTTTTGGGTTGGGATTAGGGTTAGGGTTAGGGATGAAAACCTATAGGAGTTCAAGATATTCTTCAATAACTTTTTTTCTGAAGGTCATAAAGACTTGGAAGTTGGTTCCATCTCCACTAAAGTGACTATGCCCGATCCATTGGGACCATCCCCGAGCTTCTACGACCTTCGGAAATGGTGAAACCATCAAATCTATTTAAAAAAGTACACAATATTTTAGAATAACTTTTTTTCTGAAAGTCATAGAGACTTGGGCATTTCAGGATTGATAAAGGGTAGCATGCCACACAACCACACCGAATTTCAGCACGTTTCGAGCAAGCAGCGCGGAGTTATTCACCCTATGGTGAATATGGGTTAGAGTTGCAATGAGGGTTAGGGTTAGGGTTGTGATTAGGGTTAGGGTTAGGGTTGTGATTAGGGTTAGGGTTAGGGAGGAGTACCCATTAGAGATCAACATATTCTTCCATAACTTTTTTTCTGTAGGTCATAGAGACTTGGAAGTTGGTTCCATCTCCACTAATGTGGGTATGCCCGATCCATTGGTACCACCCGCGAGCTTCTACGACCTTTGGAAGGGGTAGGGTTAGGGTTGTGATTAGTGTTTGCTTTTTGGGTTGTGATTAGGGTTAGGGTTAGGTATGAAAACCTATAGGAGTTCAAGATATTCTTCAATAACTTTTTTTCTGAAGGTCATAAAGACTTGGAAGTTGGTTCCATCTCCACTAAAGTGACTATGCCCGATCCATTGGGACCATCCCCGAGCTTCTACGACCTTCGGAAATGGTGAAACCATCAAATCTATTAAAAAAAGTACACAATATTTTGGAATAACTTTTTTTCTGAAAGTCATAGAGACTTGGGCATTTCAGGATTGATAAAGGGTAGCATGCCACACAACCACACCGCATTTCAGCACATTTCGAGCAAGCAGCGCGGAGTTATTCACCCTATGGTGAATATGGGTTAGAGTTGCAATGAGGGTTAGGGTTAGGGTTGTGATTAGGGTTAGGGTTAGGGAGGAGTACCCACTAGAGATCAACATATTCTTCCATAACTTTTTTTCTGTAGGTCATAGAGACTTGGAAGTTGGTTCCATCTCCACTAATGTGGGTATGCCTGATCCATTGGTACCACCCGCGAGCTTCTACGACCTTTGGAAGGGGTAGGGTTAGGGTTGTGATTAGTGTTTGCTTTTTGGGTTGGGATTAGGGTTAGGGTTAGGGATGAAAACCTATAGGAGTTCAAGATATTCTTCAATAACTTTTTTTCTGAAGGTCATAAAGACTTGGAAGTTGGTTCCATCTCCACTAAAGTGACTATGCCCGATCCATTGGGACCATCCCCGAGCTTCTACGACCTTCGGAAATGGTGAAACCATCAAATCTATTTAAAAAAGTACACAATATTTTAGAATAACTTTTTTTCTGAAAGTCATAGAGACTTGGGCATTTCAGGATTGATAAAGGGTAGCATGCCACACAACCACACCGAATTTCAGCACGTTTCGAGCAAGCAGCGCGGAGTTATTCACCCTATGGTGAATATGGGTTAGAGTTGCAATGAGGGTTAGGGTTAGGGTTGTGATTAGGGTTAGGGTTAGGGTTGTGATTAGGGTTAGGGTTAGGGAGGAGTACCCATTAGAGATCAACATATTCTTCCATAACTTTTTTTCTGTAGGTCATAGAGACGTGGAAGTTGGTTCCATCTCCACTAATGTGGGTATGCCCGATCCATTGGTACCACCCGCGAGCTTCTACGACCTTTGGAAGGGGTAGGGTTAGGGTTGTGATTAGTGTTTGCTTTTTGGGTTGTGATTAGGGTTAGGGTTAGGGATGAAAACCTATAGGAGTTCAAGATATTCTTCAATAACTTTTTTTCTGAAGGTCATAGAGACTTGGAAGTTGGTTCCATCTCCACTAAAGTGACTATGCCCGATCCATTGGGACCATCTCCGAGCTTCTACGACCTTCGGAAATGGTGAAACCATCAAATCTATTTAAAAAAGTACACGATATTTTGAAATAACTTATTTTCTGAAAGTCATAGAGACTTGGACATTTCAGGATTGATAAAGGGTAGCATGCCACACAACCACACCGAATTTCAGCACGTTTCGAGCAAGCAGCGCGGAGTTATTCACCCTATGGTGAATATGGGTTAGAGTTGCAATGAGGGTTAGGGTTAGGGTTGTGATTAGGGTTAGGGTTGTGATTAGGGTTAGGGTTAGGGAGGAGTACCCATTAGAGATCAACATATTCTTCCATAACTTTTTTTCTGTAGGTCATAGAGACTTGGAAGTTGGTTCCATCTCCACTAATGTGGGTATGCCCGATCCATTGGTACCACCCGCGAGCTTCTACGACCTTTGGAAGGGGTAGGGTTAGGGTTGTGATTAGTGTTTGCTTTTTGGGTTGTGATTAGGGTTAGGGTTAGGGATGAAAACCTATAGGAGTTCAAGATATTCTTCAATAACTTTTTTTCTGAAGGTCATAGAGACTTGGAAGTTGGTTCCATCTCCACTAAAGTGACTATGCCCGATCCATTGGGACCATCTCCGAGCTTCTACGACCTTCGGAAATGGTGAAACCATCAAATCTATTAAAAAAAGTACACGATATTTTGAAATAACTTATTTTCTGAAAGTCATAGAGACTTGGACATTTCAGGATTGATAAAGGGTAGCATGCCACACAACCACACCGAATTTCAGCACGTTTCGAGCAAGCAGCGCGGAGTTATTCACCCTATGGTGAATATGGGTTAGAGTTGCAATGAGGGTTAGGGTTAGGGTTGTGATTAGGGTTAGGGTTGTGATTAGGGTTAGGGTTAGGGAGGAGTACCCATTAGAGATCAACATATTCTTCCATAACTTTTTTTCTGTAGGTCATAGAGACGTGGAAGTTGGTTCCATCTCCACTAATGTGGGTATGCCCGATCCATTGGTACCACCCGCGAGCTTCTACGACCTTTGGAAGGGGTAGGGTTAGGGTTGTGATTAGTGTTTGCTTTTTGGGTTGTGATTAGGGTTAGGGTTAGGGATGAAAACCTATAGGAGTTCAAGATATTCTTCAATAACTTTTTTTCTGAAGGTCATAGAGACTTGGAAGTTGGTTCCATCTCCACTAAAGTGTCTATGCCCGATCCATTGGGACCATCTCCGAGCTTCTACGACCTTCGGAAATGGTGAAACCATCAAATCCATTAAAAAAAGTACACGATATTTTGAAATAACTTATTTTCTGAAAGTCATAGAGACTTGGACATTTCAGGATTGATAAAGGGTAGCATGCCACACAACCACACCGAATTTCAGCACGTTTCGAGCAAGCAGCGCGGAGTTATTCACCCTATGGTGAATATGGGTTAGAGTTGCAATGAGGGTTAGGGTTAGGGTTGTGATTAGGGTTAGGGTTAGGGAGGAGTACCCATTAGAGATCAACATATTCTTCCATAACTTTTTTTCTGTAGGTCATAGAGACTTGGAAGTTGGTTCCATCTCCACTAATGTGGGTATGCCCGATCCATTGGTACCACCCGCGAGCTTCTACGACCTTTGGAAGGGGTAGGGTTAGGGTTGTGATTAGTGTTTGCTTTTTGGGTTGTGATTAGGGTTAGGGTTAGGGATGAAAACCTATAGGAGTTCAAGATATTCTTCAATAACTTTTTTTCTGAAGGTCATAAAGACTTGGAAGTTGGTTCCATCTCCACTAAAGTGACTATGCCCGATCCATTGGGACCATCCCCGAGCTTCTACAACCTTCGGAAATGGTGAAACCATCAAATCTATTAAAAAAAGTACACAATATTTTGGAATAACTTTTTTTCTGAAAGTCATAGAGACTTGGACATTTCAGGATTGATAAAGGGTAGCATGCCACACAACCACACCGAATTTCAGCACGTTTCGAGCAAGCAGCGCGGAGTTATTCACCCTATGGTGAATATGGGTTAGAGTTGCAATGAGGGTTAGGGTTAGGGTTGTGATTAGGGTTAGGGTTAGGGAGGAGTACCCATTAGAGATCAACATATTCTTCCATAACTTTTTTTCTGTAGGTCATAGAGACTTGGAAGTTGGTTCCATCTCCACTAATGTGGGTATGCCCGATCCATTGGTACCACCCGCGAGCTTCTACGACCTTTGGAAGGGGTAGGGTTAGGGTTGTGATTAGTGTTTGCTTTTTGGGTTGTGATTAGGGTTAGGGTTAGGGATGAAAACCTATAGGAGTTCAAGATATTCTTCAATAACTTTTTTTCTGAAGGTCATAAAGACTTGGAAGTTGGTTCCATCTCCACTAAAGTGACTATGCCCGATCCATTGGGACCATCCCCGAGCTTCTACAACCTTCGGAAATGGTGAAACCATCAAATCTATTAAAAAAAGTACAAAATATTTTGGAATAACTTTTTTTCTGAAAGTCATAGAGACTTGGGCATTTCAGGATTGATAAAGGGTAGCATGCCACACAACCACACCGAATTTCAGCACATTTCGAGCAAGCAGCGCAGAGTTATTCACCCTATGGTGAATATGGGTTAGAGTTGCAATGAGGGTTAGGGTTAGGGTTGTGATTAGGGTTAGGGTTAGGGTTGTGATTAGGGTTAGGGTTAGGGAGGAGTACCCATTAGAGATCAACATATTCTTCCATAACTTTTTTTCTGTAGGTCATAGAGACGTGGAAGTTGTTTCCATCTCCACTAAAGTGACTATGCCCGATCCATTGGGACCATCCCCGAGCTTCTACGATCTTCGGAAATGGTGAAACCATCAAATCTATTTAAAAAAGTACACAATATTTTGGAATAACTTTTTTTCTGAAAGTCATAGAGACTTGGGCATTTCAGGATTGATAAAGGGTAGCATGCCACACAACCACACCGAATTTCAGCACGTTTCGAGCAAGCAGCGCGGAGTTATTCACCCTATGGTGAATATGGGTTAGAGTTGCAATGAGGGTTAGGGTTAGGGTTGTGATTAGGGTTAGGGTTAGGGTTGTGATTAGGGTTAGGGTTAGGGAGGAGTACCCATTAGAGATCAACATATTCTTCCATAACTTTTTTTCTGTAGGTCATAGAGACTTGGAAGTTGGTTCCATCTCCACTAATGTGGGTATGCCCGATCCATTGGTACCACCCGCGAGCTTCTACGACCTTTGGAAGGGGTAGGGTTAGGGTTGTGATTAGTGTTTGCTTTTTGGGTTGTGATTAGGGTTAGGGTTAGGGATGAAAACCTATAGGAGTTCAAGATATTCTTCAATAACTTTTTTTCTGAAGGTCATAAAGACTTGGAAGTTGGTTCCATCTCCACTAAAGTGACTATGCCCGATCCATTGGGACCATCCCCGAGCTTCTACGATCTTCGGAAATGGTGAAACCATCAAATCTATTAAAAAAAGTACACAATATTTTGGAATAACTTTTTTTCTGAAAGTCATAGAGACTTGGGCATTTCAGGATTGATAAAGGGTAGCATGCCACACAACCACACCGAATTTCAGCACGTTTCGAGCAAGCAGCGCGGAGTTATTCACCCTATGGTGAATATGGGTTAGAGTTGCAATGAGGGTTAGGGTTAGGGTTGTGATTAGGGTTAGGGTTAGGGTTGTGATTAGGGTTAGGGTTAGGGTTGTGATTAGGGTTAGGGTTAGGGAGGAGTACCCATTAGAGATCAACATATTCTTCCATAACTTTTTTTCTGTAGGTCATAGAGACTTGGAAGTTGGTTCCATCTCCACTAATGTGGGTATGCCCGATCCATTGGTACCACCCCCGAGCTTCTACGACCTTCGGAAATGGTGAAACCATCAAATCTATTAAAAAAAGTACACAATATTTTGGAATAACTTTTTTTCTGAAAGTCATAGAGACTTGGGCATTTCAGGATTGATAAAGGGTAGCATGCCACACAACCACACCGAATTTCAGCACATTTCGAGCAAGCAGCGCGGAGTTATTCACCCTATGGTGAATATGGGTTAGAGTTGCAATGAGGGTTAGGGTTAGGGTTGTGATTAGGGTTAGGGTTAGGGTTGTGATTAGGGTTAGGGTTAGGGAGGAGTACCCATTAGAGATCAACATATTCTTCCATAACTTTTTTTCTGTAGGTCATAGAGACTTGGAAGTTGGTTCCATCTCCACTAATGTGGGTATGCCCGATCCATTGGTACCACCCGCGAGCTTCTACGACCTTTGGAAGGGGTAGGGTTAGGGTTGTGATTAGTGTTTGCTTTTTGGGTTGTGATTAGGGTTAGGGTTAGGGATGAAAACCTATAGGAGTTCAAGATATTCTTCAATAACTTTTTTTCTGAAGGTCATAAAGACTTGGAAGTTGGTTCCATCTCCACTAAAGTGACTATGCCCGATCCATTGGGACCATCCCCGAGCTTCTACGACCTTCGGAAATGGTGAAACCATCAAATCTATTAAAAAAAGTACACAATATTTTGGAATAACTTTTTTTCTGAAAGTCATAGAGACTTGGGCATTTCAGGATTGATAAAGGGTAGCATGCCACACAACCACACCGCATTTCAGCACATTTCGAGCAAGCAGCGCGGAGTTATTCACCCTATGGTGAATATGTGTTAGAGTTGCAATGAGGGTTAGGGTTAGGGTTGTGATTAGGGTTAGGGTTAGGGAGGAGTACCCACTAGAGATCAACATATTCTTCCATAACTTTTTTTCTGTAGGTCATAGAGACTTGGAAGTTGGTTCCATCTCCACTAATGTGGGTATGCCCGATCCATTGGTACCACCCGCGAGCTTCTACGACCTTTGGAAGGGGTAGGGTTAGGGTTGTGATTAGTGTTTGCTTTTTGGGTTGGGATTAGGGTTAGGGTTAGGGATGAAAACCTATAGGAGTTCAAGATATTCTTCAATAACTTTTTTTCTGAAGGTCATAAAGACTTGGAAGTTGGTTCCATCTCCACTAAAGTGACTATGCCCGATCCATTGGGACCATCCCCGAGCTTCTACGATCTTCGGAAATGGTGAAACCATCAAATCTATTTAAAAAAGTACACAATATTTTGGAATAACTTTTTTTCTGAAAGTCATAGAGACTTGGGCATTTCAGGATTGATAAAGGGTAGCATGCCACACAACCACACCGAATTTCAGCACGTTTCGAGCAAGCAGCGCGGAGTTATTCACCCTATGGTGAATATGGGTTAGAGTTGCAATGAGGGTTAGGGTTAGGGTTGTGATTAGGGTTAGGGTTGTGATTAGGGTTAGGGTTAGGGTTGTGATTAGGGTTAGGGTTAGGGAGGAGTACCCATTAGAGATCAACATATTCTTCCATAACTTTTTTTCTGTAGGTCATAGAGACTTGGAAGTTGGTTCCATCTCCACTAATGTGGGTATGCCCGATCCATTGGTACCACCCGCGAGCTTCTACGACCTTTGGAAGGGGTAGGGTTAGGGTTGTGATTAGTGTTTGCTTTTTGGGTTGTGATTAGGGTTAGGGTTAGGTATGAAAACCTATAGGAGTTCAAGATATTCTTCAATAACTTTTTTTCTGAAGGTCATAAAGACTTGGAAGTTGGTTCCATCTCCACTAAAGTGACTATGCCCGATCCATTGGGACCATCCCCGAGCTTCTACGACCTTCGGAAATGGTGAAACCATCAAATCTATTTAAAAAAGTACACAATATTTTGGAATAACTTTTTTTCTGAAAGTCATAGAGACTTGGGCATTTCAGGATTGATAAAGGGTAGCATGCCACACAACCACACCGCATTTCAGCACATTTCGAGCAAGCAGCGCGGAGTTATTCACCCTATGGTGAATATGGGTTAGAGTTGCAATGAGGGTTAGGGTTAGGGTTGTGATTAGGGTTAGGGTTAGGGAGGAGTACCCACTAGAGATCAACATATTCTTCCATAACTTTTTTTCTGTAGGTCATAGAGACTTGGAAGTTGGTTCCATCTCCACTAATGTGGGTATGCCCGATCCATTGGTACCACCCGCGAGCTTCTACGACCTTTGGAAGGGGTAGGGTTAGGGTTGTGATTAGTGTTTGCTTTTTGGGTTGGGATTAGGGTTAGGGTTAGGGATGAAAACCTATAGGAGTTCAAGATATTCTTCAATAACTTTTTTTCTGAAGGTCATAAAGACTTGGAAGTTGGTTCCATCTCCACTAAAGTGACTATGCCCGATCCATTGGGACCATCCCCGAGCTTCTACGATCTTCGGAAATGGTGAAACCATTAAATCTATTTAAAAAAGTACACAATATTTTGGAATAACTTTTTTTCTGAAAGTCATAGAGACTTGGGCATTTCAGGATTGATAAAGGGTAGCATGCCACACAACCACACCGAATTTCAGCACGTTTCGAGCAAGCAGCGCGGAGTTATTCACCCTATGGTGAATATGGGTTAGAGTTGCAATGAGGGTTAGGGTTAGGGTTGTGATTAGGGTTAGGGTTGTGATTAGGGTTAGGGTTAGGGTTGTGATTAGGGTTAGGGTTAGGGAGGAGTACCCATTAGAGATCAACATATTCTTCCATAACTTTTTTTCTGTAGGTCATAGAGACTTGGAAGTTGGTTCCATCTCCACTAATGTGGGTATGCCCGATCCATTGGTACCACCCCCGAGCTTCTACGACCTTCGGAAATGGTGAAACCATCAAATCTATTAAAAAAAGTACACAATATTTTGGAATAACTTTTTTTCCGAAAGTCATAGAGACTTGGGCATTTCAGGATTGATAAAGGGTAGCATGCCACACAACCACACCGAATTTCAGCACATTTCGAGCAAGCAGCGCGGAGTTATTCACCCTATGGTGAATATGGGTTAGAGTTGCAATGAGGGTTAGGGTTAGGGTTGTGATTAGGGTTAGGGTTAGGGAGGAGTACCCATTAGAGATCAACATATTCTTCCATAACTTTTTTTCTGTAGGTCATAGAGACTTGGAAGTTGGTTCCATCTCCACTAATGTGGGTATGCCCGATCCATTGGTACCACCCGCGAGCTTCTACGACCTTTGGAAGGGGTAGGGTTAGGGTTGTGATTAGTGTTTGCTTTTTGGGTTGTGATTAGGGTTAGGGTTAGGGATGAAAACCTATAGGAGTTCAAGATATTCTTCAATAACTTTTTTTCTGAAGGTCATAGAGACTTGGAAGTTGGTTCCATCTCCACTAAAGTGACTATGCCCGATCCATTGGGACCATCTCCGAGCTTCTACGACCTTCGGAAATGGTGAAACCATCAAATCTATTAAAAAAAGTACACGATATTTTGGAATAACTTTTTTTCTGAAGGTCATAGAGACTTGGAAGTTGGTTCCATCTCCACTAAAGTGACTATGCCCGATCCATTGGGACCATCTCCGAGCTTCTACGACCTTCGGAAATGGTGAAACCATCAAATCTATTAAAAAAAGTACACGATATTTTGGAATAACTTATTTTCTGAAAGTCATAGAGACTTGGACATTTCAGGATTGATAAAGGGTAGCATGCCACACAACCACACCGAATTTCAGCACGTTTCGAGCAAGCAGCGCGGAGTTATTCACCCTATGGTGAATATGGGTTAGAGTTGCAATGAGGGTTAGGGTTAGGGTTGTGATTAGGGTTAGGGTTAGGGTTGTGATTAGGGTTAGGGTTAGGGTTAGGGTTAGGGAGGAGTACCCATTAGAGATAAACATATTCTTCCATAACTTTTTTTCTGTAGGTCATAGAGACGTGGAAGTTGGTTCCATCTCCACTAATGTGGGTATGCCCGATCCATTGGTACCACCCGCGAGCTTCTACGACCTTTGGAAGGGGTAGGGTTAGGGTTGTGATTAGTGTTTGCTTTTTGGGTTGTGATTAGGGTTAGGGTTAGGGATGAAAACCTATAGGAGTTCAAGATATTCTTCAATAACTTTTTTTCTGAAGGTCATAAAGACTTGGAAGTTGGTTCCATCTCCACTAAAGTGACTATGCCCGATCCATTGGGACCATCCCCAAGCTTCTACGACCTTCGGAAATGGTGAAACCATCAAATCTATTAAAAAAAGTACACAATATTTTGGAATAACTTTTTTTCTGAAAGTCATAGAGACTTGGGCATTTCAGGATTGATAAAGGGTAGCATGCCACACAACCACACCGAATTTCAGCACATTTCGAGCAAGCAGCGCAGAGTTATTCACCCTATGGTGAATATGGGTTAGAGTTGCAATGAGGGTTAGGGTTAGGGTTGTGATTAGGGTTAGGGTTAGGGAGGAGTACCCATTAGAGATCAACATATTCTTCCATAACTTTTTTTCTGTAGGTCATAGAGACTTGGAAGTTGGTTCCATCTCCACTAATGTGGGTATGCCCGATCCATTGGTACCACCCACGAGCTTCTACGACCTTTGGAAGGGGTAGGGTTAGGGTTGTGATTAGTGTTTGCTTTTTGGGTTGTGATTAGGGTTAGGGTTAGGGATGAAAACCTATAGGAGTTCAAGATATTCTTCAATAACTTTTTTTCTGAAGGTCATAAAGACTTGGAAGTTGGTTCCATCTCCACTAAAGTGACTATGCCCGATCCATTGGGACCATCCCCGAGCTTCTACGACCTTCGGAAATGGTGAAACCATCAAATCTATTAAAAAAAGTACACAATATTTTGGAATAACTTTTTTTCTGAAAGTCATAGAGACTTGGGCATTTCAGGATTGATAAAGGGTAGCATGCCACACAACCACACCGAATTTCAGCACATTTCGAGCAAGCAGCGCAGAGTTATTCACCCTATGGTGAATATGGGTTAGAGTTGCAATGAGGGTTAGGGTTAGGGTTGTGATTAGGGTTAGGGTTAGGGTTGTGATTAGGGTTAGGGTTAGGGAGGAGTACCCATTAGAGATCAACATATTCTTCCATAACTTTTTTTCTGTAGGTCATAGAGACTTGGAAGTTGGTTCCATCTCCACTAATGTGGGTATGCCCGATCCATTGGTACCACCCGCGAGCTTCTACGACCTTTGGAAGGGGTAGGGTTAGGGTTGTGATTAGTGTTTGCTTTTTGGGTTGTGATTAGGGTTAGGGTTAGGGATGAAAACCTATAGGAGTTCAAGATATTCTTCAATAACTTTTTTTCTGAAGGTCATAAAGACTTGGAAGTTGGTTCCATCTCCACTAAAGTGACTATGCCCGATCCATTGGGACCATCCCCGAGCTTCTACGACCTTCGGAAATGGTGAAACCATCAAATCTATTAAAAAAAGTACACAATATTTTGGAATAACTTTTTTTCTGAAAGTCATAGAGACTTGGGCATTTCAGGATTGATAAAGGGTAGCATGCCACACAACCACACCGAATTTCAGCACATTTCGAGCAAGCAGCGCGGAGTTATTCACCCTATGGTGAATATGGGTTAGAGTTGCAATGAGGGTTAGGGTTAGGGTTGTGATTAGGGTTAGGGTTAGGGAGGAGTACCCACTAGAGATCAACATATTCTTCCATAACTTTTTTTCTGTAGGTCATAGAGACTTGGAAGTTGGTTCCATCTCCACTAATGTGGGTATGCCCGATCCATTGGTACCACCCGCGAGCTTCTACGACCTTTGGAAGGGGTAGGGTTAGGGTTGTGATTAGTGTTTGCTTTTTGGGTTGGGATTAGGGTTAGGGTTAGGGATGAAAACCTATAGGAGTTCAAGATATTCTTCAATAACTTTTTTTCTGAAGGTCATAAAGACTTGGAAGTTGGTTCCATCTCCACTAAAGTGACTATGCCCGATCCATTGGGACCATCCCCGAGCTTCTACGATCTTCGGAAATGGTGAAACCATCAAATCTATTTAAAAAAGTACACAATATTTTGGAATAACTTTTTTTCTGAAAGTCATAGAGACTTGGGCATTTCAGGATTGATAAAGGGTAGCATGCCACACAACCACACCGAATTTCAGCACGTTTCGAGCAAGCAGCGCGGAGTTATTCACCCTATGGTGAATATGGGTTAGAGTTGCAATGAGGGTTAGGGTTAGGGTTGTGATTAGGGTTAGGGTTGTGATTAGGGTTAGGGTTAGGGTTGTGATTAGGGTTAGGGTTAGGGAGGAGTACCCATTAGAGATCAACATATTCTTCCATAACTTTTTTTCTGTAGGTCATAGAGACTTGGAAGTTGGTTCCATCTCCACTAATGTGGGTATGCCCGATCCATTGGTACCACCCCCGAGCTTCTACGACCTTCGGAAATGGTGAAACCATCAAATCTATTAAAAAAAGTACACAATATTTTGGAATAACTTTTTTTCCGAAAGTCATAGAGACTTGGGCATTTCAGGATTGATAAAGGGTAGCATGCCACACAACCACACCGAATTTCAGCACATTTCGAGCAAGCAGCGCGGAGTTATTCACCCTATGGTGAATATGGGTTAGAGTTGCAATGAGGGTTAGGGTTAGGGTTGTGATTAGGGTTAGGGTTAGGGAGGAGTACCCATTAGAGATCAACATATTCTTCCATAACTTTTTTTCTGTAGGTCATAGAGACTTGGAAGTTGGTTCCATCTCCACTAATGTGGGTATGCCCGATCCATTGGTACCACCCGCGAGCTTCTACGACCTTTGGAAGGGGTAGGGTTAGGGTTGTGATTAGTGTTTGCTTTTTGGGTTGTGATTAGGGTTAGGGTTAGGGATGAAAACCTATAGGAGTTCAAGATATTCTTCAATAACTTTTTTTCTGAAGGTCATAGAGACTTGGAAGTTGGTTCCATCTCCACTAAAGTGACTATGCCCGATCCATTGGGACCATCTCCGAGCTTCTACGACCTTCGGAAATGGTGAAACCATCAAATCTATTAAAAAAAGTACACGATATTTTGGAATAACTTTTTTTCTGAAGGTCATAGAGACTTGGAAGTTGGTTCCATCTCCACTAAAGTGACTATGCCCGATCCATTGGGACCATCTCCGAGCTTCTACGACCTTCGGAAATGGTGAAACCATCAAATCTATTAAAAAAAGTACACGATATTTTGGAATAACTTATTTTCTGAAAGTCATAGAGACTTGGACATTTCAGGATTGATAAAGGGTAGCATGCCACACAACCACACCGAATTTCAGCACGTTTCGAGCAAGCAGCGCGGAGTTATTCACCCTATGGTGAATATGGGTTAGAGTTGCAATAAGGGTTAGGGTTAGGGTTGTGATTAGGGTTAGGGTTAGGGTTAGGGTTAGGGAGGAGTACCCATTAGAGATAAACATATTCTTCCATAACTTTTTTTCTGTAGGTCATAGAGACGTGGAAGTTGGTTCCATCTCCACTAATGTGGGTATGCCCGATCCATTGGTACCACCCGCGAGCTTCTACGACCTTTGGAAGGGGTAGGGTTAGGGTTGTGATTAGTGTTTGCTTTTTGGGTTGTGATTAGGGTTAGGGTTAGGGATGAAAACCTATAGGAGTTCAAGATATTCTTCAATAACTTTTTTTCTGAAGGTCATAAAGACTTGGAAGTTGGTTCCATCTCCACTAAAGTGACTATGCCCGATCCATTGGGACCATCCCCAAGCTTCTACGACCTTCGGAAATGGTGAAACCATCAAATCTATTAAAAAAAGTACACAATATTTTGGAATAACTTTTTTTCTGAAAGTCATAGAGACTTGGGCATTTCAGGATTGATAAAGGGTAGCATGCCACACAACCACACCGAATTTCAGCACATTTCGAGCAAGCAGCGCAGAGTTATTCACCCTATGGTGAATATGGGTTAGAGTTGCAATGAGGTTTAGGGTTAGGGTTGTGATTAGGGTTAGGGTTAGGGAGGAGTACCCATTAGAGATCAACATATTCTTCCATAACTTTTTTTCTGTAGGTCATAGAGACTTGGAAGTTGGTTCCATCTCCACTAATGTGGGTATGCCCGATCCATTGGTACCACCCACGAGCTTCTACGACCTTTGGAAGGGGTAGGGTTAGGGTTGTGATTAGTGTTTGCTTTTTGGGTTGTGATTAGGGTTAGGGTTAGGGATGAAAACCTATAGGAGTTCAAGATATTCTTCAATAACTTTTTTTCTGAAGGTCATAAAGACTTGGAAGTTGGTTCCATCTCCACTAAAGTGACTATGCCCGATCCATTGGGACCATCCCCGAGCTTCTACGACCTTCGGAAATGGTGAAACCATCAAATCTATTAAAAAAAGTACACAATATTTTGGAATAACTTTTTTTCTGAAAGTCATAGAGACTTGGGCATTTCAGGATTGATAAAGGGTAGCATGCCACACAACCACACCGAATTTCAGCACATTTCGAGCAAGCAGCGCAGAGTTATTCACCCTATGGTGAATATGGGTTAGAGTTGCAATGAGGGTTAGGGTTAGGGTTGTGATTAGGGTTAGGGTTAGGGTTGTGATTAGGGTTAGGGTTAGGGAGGAGTACCCATTAGAGATCAACATATTCTTCCATAACTTTTTTTCTGTAGGTCATAGAGACTTGGAAGTTGGTTCCATCTCCACTAATGTGGGTATGCCCGATCCATTGGTACCACCCGCGAGCTTCTACGACCTTTGGAAGGGGTAGGGTTAGGGTTGTGATTAGTGTTTGCTTTATGGGTTGTGATTAGGGTTAGGGTTAGGGATGAAAACCTATAGGAGTTCAAGATATTCTTCAATAACTTTTTTTCTGAAGGTCATAAAGACTTGGAAGTTGGTTCCATCTCCACTAAAGTGACTATGCCCGATCCATTGGGACCATCCCCGAGCTTCTACGACCTTCGGAAATGGTGAAACCATCAAATCTATTAAAAAAAGTACACAATATTTTGGAATAACTTTTTTTCTGAAAGTCATAGAGACTTGGGCATTTCAGGATTGATAAAGGGTAGCATGCCACACAACCATACCGAATTTCAGCACATTTCGAGCAAGCAGCGCGGAGTTATTCACCCTATGGTGAATATGGGTTAGAGTTGCAATGAGGGTTAGGGTTAGGGTTGTGATTAGGGTTAGGGTTAGGGAGGAGTACCCACTAGAGATCAACATATTCTTCCATAACTTTTTTTCTGTAGGTCATAGAGACTTGGAAGTTGGTTCCATCTCCACTAATGTGGGTATGCCCGATCCATTGGTACCACCCGCGAGCTTCTACGACCTTTGGAAGGGGTAGGGTTAGGGTTGTGATTAGTGTTTGCTTTTTGGGTTGGGATTAGGGTTAGGGTTAGGGATGAAAACCTATAGGAGTTCAAGATATTCTTCAATAACTTTTTTTCTGAAGGTCATAAAGACTTGGAAGTTGGTTCCATCTCCACTAAAGTGACTATGCCCGATCCATTGGGACCATCCCCGAGCTTCTACGATCTTCGGAAATGGTGAAACCATCAAATCTATTTAAAAAAGTACACAATATTTTGGAATAACTTTTTTTCTGAAAGTCATAGAGACTTGGGCATTTCAGGATTGATAAAGGGTAGCATGCCACACAACCACACCGAATTTCAGCACGTTTCGAGCAAGCAGCGCGGAGTTATTCACCCTATGGTGAATATGGGTTAGAGTTGCAATGAGGGTTAGGGTTAGGGTTGTGATTAGGGTTAGGGTTGTGATTAGGGTTAGGGTTAGGGTTGTGATTAGGGTTAGGGTTAGGGAGGAGTACCCATTAGAGATCAACATATTCTTCCATAACTTTTTTTCTGTAGGTCATAGAGACTTGGAAGTTGGTTCCATCTCCACTAATGTGGGTATGCCCGATCCATTGGTACCACCCCCGAGCTTCTACGACCTTCGGAAATGGTGAAACCATCAAATCTATTAAAAAAAGTACACAATATTTTGGAATAACTTTTTTTCCGAAAGTCATAGAGACTTGGGCATTTCAGGATTGATAAAGGGTAGCATGCCACACAACCACACCGAATTTCAGCACATTTCGAGCAAGCAGCGCGGAGTTATTCACCCTATGGTGAATATGGGTTAGAGTTGCAATGAGGGTTAGGGTTAGGGTTGTGATTAGGGTTAGGGTTAGGGAGGAGTACCCATTAGAGATCAACATATTCTTCCATAACTTTTTTTCTGTAGGTCATAGAGACTTGGAAGTTGGTTCCATCTCCACTAATGTGGGTATGCCCGATCCATTGGTACCACCCGCGAGCTTCTACGACCTTTGGAAGGGGTAGGGTTAGGGTTGTGATTAGTGTTTGCTTTTTGGGTTGTGATTAGGGTTAGGGTTAGGGATGAAAACCTATAGGAGTTCAAGATATTCTTCAATAACTTTTTTTCTGAAGGTCATAGAGACTTGGAAGTTGGTTCCATCTCCACTAAAGTGACTATGCCCGATCCATTGGGACCATCTCCGAGCTTCTACGACCTTCGGAAATGGTGAAACCATCAAATCTATTAAAAAAAGTACACGATATTTTGGAATAACTTATTTTCTGAAAGTCATAGAGACTTGGACATTTCAGGATTGATAAAGGGTAGCATGCCACACAACCACACCGAATTTCAGCACGTTTCGAGCAAGCAGCGCGGAGTTATTCACCCTATGGTGAATATGGGTTAGAGTTGCAATGAGGGTTAGGGTTAGGGTTGTGATTAGGGTTAGGGTTAGGGTTGTGATTAGGGTTAGGGTTAGGGAGGAGTACCCATTAGAGATCAACATATTCTTCCATAACTTTTTTTCTGTAGGTCATAGAGACGTGGAAGTTGGTTCCATCACCACTAATGTGGGTATGCCCGATCCATTGGTACCACCCGCGAGCTTCTACGACCTTTGGAAGGGGTAGGGTTAGGGTTGTGATTAGTGTTTGCTTTTTGGGTTGTGATTAGGGTTAGGGTTAGGGATGAAAACCTATAGGAGTTCAAGATATTCTTCAATAACTTTTTTTCTGAAGGTCATAGAGACTTGGAAGTTGGTTCCATCTCCACTAAAGTGACTATGCCCGATCCATTGGGACCATCCCCGAGCTTCTACGATCTTCGGAAATGGTGAAACCATCAAATCTATTTAAAAAAGTACACAATATTTTGGAATAACTTTTTTTCTGAAAGTCATAGAGACTTGGGCATTTCAGGATTGATAAAGGGTAGCATGCCACACAACCACACCGAATTTCAGCACGTTTCGAGCAAGCAGCGCGGAGTTATTCACCCTATGGTGAATATGGGTTAGAGTTGCAATGAGGGTTAGGGTTAGGGTTGTGATTAGGGTTAGGGTTGTGATTAGGGTTAGGGTTAGGGTTGTGATTAGGGTTAGGGTTAGGGAGGAGTACCCATTAGAGATCAACATATTCTTCCATAACTTTTTTTCTGTAGGTCATAGAGACTTGGAAGTTGGTTCCATCTCCACTAATGTGGGTATGCCCGATCCATTGGTACCACCCCCGAGCTTCTACGACCTTCGGAAATGGTGAAACCATCAAATCTATTAAAAAAAGTACACAATATTTTGGAATAACTTTTTTTCCGAAAGTCATAGAGACTTGGGCATTTCAGGATTGATAAAGGGTAGCATGCCACACAACCACACCGAATTTCAGCACATTTCGAGCAAGCAGCGCGGAGTTATTCACCCTATGGTGAATATGGGTTAGAGTTGCAATGAGGGTTAGGGTTAGGGTTGTGATTAGGGTTAGGGTTAGGGAGGAGTACCCATTAGAGATCAACATATTCTTCCATAACTTTTTTTCTGTAGGTCATAGAGACTTGGAAGTTGGTTCCATCTCCACTAATGTGGGTATGCCCGATCCATTGGTACCACCCGCGAGCTTCTACGACCTTTGGAAGGGGTAGGGTTAGGGTTGTGATTAGTGTTTGCTTTTTGGGTTGTGATTAGGGTTAGGGTTAGGGATGAAAACCTATAGGAGTTCAAGATATTCTTCAATAACTTTTTTTCTGAAGGTCATAGAGACTTGGAAGTTGGTTCCATCTCCACTAAAGTGACTATGCCCGATCCATTGGGACCATCTCCGAGCTTCTACGACCTTCGGAAATGGTGAAACCATCAAATCTATTAAAAAAAGTACACGATATTTTGGAATAACTTATTTTCTGAAAGTCATAGAGACTTGGACATTTCAGGATTGATAAAGGGTAGCATGCCACACAACCACACCGAATTTCAGCACGTTTCGAGCAAGCAGCGCGGAGTTATTCACCCTATGGTGAATATGGGTTAGAGTTGCAATGAGGGTTAGGGTTAGGGTTGTGATTAGGGTTAGGGTTAGGGTTGTGATTAGGGTTAGGGTTAGGGAGGAGTACCCATTAGAGATCAACATATTCTTCCATAACTTTTTTTCTGTAGGTCATAGAGACGTGGAAGTTGGTTCCATCACCACTAATGTGGGTATGCCCGATCCATTGGTACCACCCGCGAGCTTCTACGACCTTTGGAAGGGGTAGGGTTAGGGTTGTGATTAGTGTTTGCTTTTTGGGTTGTGATTAGGGTTAGGGTTAGGGATGAAAACCTATAGGAGTTCAAGATATTCTTCAATAACTTTTTTTCTGAAGGTCATAGAGACTTGGAAGTTGGTTCCATCTCCACTAAAGTGACTATGCCCGATCCATTGGGACCATCTCCGAGCTTCTACGACCTTCGGAAATGGTGAAACCATCAAATCTATTAAAAAAAGTACACGATATTTTGAAATAACTTATTTTCTGAAAGTCATAGAGACTTGGACATTTCAGGATTGATAAAGGGTAGCATGCCACACAACCACACCGAATTTCAGCACGTTTCGAGCAAGCAGCGCGGAGTTATTCACCCTATGGTGAATATGGGTTAGAGTTGCAATGAGGGTTAGGGTTAGGGTTGTGATTAGGGTTAGGGTTAGGGTTGTGATTAGGGTTAGGGTTAGGGTTGTGATTAGGGTTAGGGTTAGGGAGGAGTACCCATTAGAGATCAACATATTCTTCCATAACTTTTTTTCTGTAGGTCATAGAGACTTGGAAGTTGGTTCCATCTCCACTAATGTGGCTATGCCCGATCCATTGGTACCACCCCCGAGCTTCTACGACCTTTGGAAGGGGTAGGGTTAGGGTTGTGATTAGTGTTTGCTTTTTGGGTTGTGATTAGGGTTAGGGTTAGGGATGAAAACCTATAGGAGTTCAAGATATTCTTCAATAACTTTTTTTCTGAAGGTCATAGAGACTTGAAAGTTGGTTCCATCTCCACTAAAGTGACTATGCCCGATCCATTGGGACCATCTCCGAGCTTCTACGACCTTCGGAAATGGTGAAACCATCAAATCTATTAAAAAAAGTACACGATATTTTGAAATAACTTATTTTCTGAAAGTCATAGAGACTTGGACATTTCAGGATTGATAAAGGGTAGCATGCCACACAACCACACCGAATTTCAGCACGTTTCGAGCAAGCAGCGCGGAGTTATTCACCCTATGGTGAATATGGGTTAGAGTTGCAATGAGGGTTAGGGTTAGGGTTGTGATTAGGGTTAGGGTTAGGGTTGTGATTAGGGTTAGGGTTAGGGAGGAGTACCCATTAGAGATCAACATATTCTTCCATAACTTTTTTTCTGTAGGTCATAGAGACTTGGAAGTTGGTTCCATCTCCACTAATGTGGGTATGCCCGATCCATTGGTACCACCCGCGAGCTTCTACGACCTTTGGAAGGGGTAGGGTTAGGGTTGTGATTAGTGTTTGCTTTTTGGGTTGTGATTAGGGTTAGGGTTATGGATGAAAATCTATAGGAGTTCAAGATATTCTTCAATAACTTTTTTTCTGAAGGTCATAGAGACTTGGAAGTTGGTTCCATCTCCACTAAAGTGACTATGCCCGATCCATTGGGACCATCTCCGAGCTTCTACGACCTTCGGAAATGGTGAAACCATCAAATCTATTAAAAAAAGTACAAGATATTTTGAAATAACTTATTTTCTGAAAGTCATAGAGACTTGGACATTTCAGGATTGATAAAGGGTAGCATGCCACACAACCACACCGAATTTCAGCACGTTTCGAGCAAGCAGCGCGGAGTTATTCACCCTATGGTGAATATGGGTTAGAGTTGCAATGAGGGTTAGGGTTAGGGTTGTGATTAGGGTTAGGGTTAGGGAGGAGTACCCATTAGAGATCAACATATTCTTCCATAACTTTTTTTCTGTAGGTCATAGAGACGTGGAAGTTGGTTCCATCTCCACTAATGTGGGTATGCCCGATCCATTGGTACCACCCGCGAGCTTCTACGACCTTTGGAAGGGGTAGGGTTAGGGTTGTGATTAGTGTTTAATTTTTGGGTTGTGATTAGGGTTAGGGTTAGGGATGAAAACCTATAGGAGTTCAAGATATTCTTCAATAACTTTTTTTCTGAAGGTCATAGAGACTTGGAAGTTGGTTCCATCTCCACTAAAGTGACTATGCCCGATCCATTGGGACCATCTCCGAGCTTCTACGACCTTCGGAAATGGTGAAACCATCAAATCTATTTAAAAAAGTACACGATATTTTGAAATAACTTATTTTCTGAAAGTCATAGAGACTTGGACATTTCAGGATTGATAAAGGGTAGCATGCCACACAACCACACCGAATTTCAGCACATTTCGAGCAAGCAGCGCGGAGTTATTCACCCTATGGTGAATATGGGTTAGAGTTGCAATGAGGGTTAGGGTTAGGGTTGTGATTAGGGTTAGTGTTGTGATTAGGGTTAGGGTTAGGGTTGTGATTAGGGTTAGGGTTAGGGTTGTGATTAGGGTTAGGGTTAGGGAGGAGTACCCATTAGAGATCAACATATTCTTCCATAACTTTTTTTCTGTAGGTCATAGAGACTTGGAAGTTGGTTCCATCTCCACTAATGTGGCTATGCCCGATCCATTGGTACCACCCCCGAGCTTCTACGACCTTTGGAAGGGGTAGGGTTAGGGTTGTGATTAGTGTTTGGTTTTTGGGTTGTGATTAGGGTTAGGGTTAGGGATGAAAACCTATAGGAGTTCAAGATATTCTTCAATAACTTTTTTTCTGAAGGTCATAGAGACTTGGAAGTTGGTTCCATCTCCACTAAAGCAGCTATGCCCGATCCATTGAGACCATCCCCGAGCTTCTACGACATTCGGAAATCTAAGAAAAAAAGTACAAGATATTTTTGAATAACTTTTTTTCCGAAAGTCATAGAGACTTGGGCATTTCATGATTAATAAAGGGTAGACTTCCACGCAACCACACCAAATTTCAGCACGTTTCGAGCAAGCAGCGCTGAGTTATTCACCCTATGGTGAATATGGGTTAGGGTTGCAATTAGGGTTAGGGTTAGGGTTGTGATTAGGGTTAGGGTTAGGAATGAATACACATTGGAGATCAAGATATTCTTCAATAACTTTTTTTCTGAAGGTCATAGACATTTGGAAGTTGGTTCCATCTCCACTAATGTGGGTATGCCCAATCCATTGGTACCACCCCCGAGCTTCTACGACCTTTGGAAGGGGTAGGGTTAGGGTTGTGATTAGTGTTTGGTTTTTGGGTTGTGATTAGGGTTAGGGTTAGGGAAGAAAACCTATAGGAGTTCAAGATATTCTTCAATAACTTTTTTTCTGAAGGTCATAGAGACTTGGAAGTTGGTTCCATCTCCACTAAAGTGACTATGCCCGATCCATTGGGACCATCTCCGAGCTTCTACGACCTTCGGAAATGGTGAAACCATCAAATCTATTTAAAAAAGTACACGATATTTTGGAATAACTTATTTTCTGAAAGTCATAGAGACTTGGACATTTCAGGATTGATAAAGGGTAGCATGCCACACAACCACACCGAATTTCAGCACGTTTCGAGCAAGCAGCGCAGAGTTATTCACCCTATGGTGAATATGGGTTAGAGTTGCAATGAGGGTTAGGGTTGTGATTAGGGTTAGGGTTAGAGTTGTGATTAGGGTTAGGGTTAGGGTTGTGATTAGGGTTAGGGAGGAGTACCCATTAGAGATCAACATATTCTTCCATAACTTTTTTTCTGTAGGTCATAGAGACTTGGAAGTTGGTTCCATCTCCACTAATGTGGGTATGCCCGATCCATTGGTACCACCCGCGAGCTTCTACGACCTTTGGAAGGGGTAGGGTTAGGGTTGTGATTAGTGTTTGCTTTTTGGGTTGTGATTAGGGTTAGGGTTAGGGATGAAAACCTATAGGAGTTCAAGATATTCTTCAATAACTTTTTTTCTGAAGGTCATAGAGACTTGGAAGTTGGTTCCATCTCCACTAAAGTGACTATGCCCGATCCATTGGGACCATCTCCGAGCTTCTACGACCTTCGGAAATGGTGAAACCATCAAATCTATTAAAAAAAGTACACGATATTTTGGAATAACTTATTTTCTGAAAGTCATAGAGACTTGGACATTTCAGGATTGATAAAGGGTAGCATGCCACACAACCACACCGAATTTCAGCACGTTTCGAGCAAGCAGCGCGGAGTTATTCACCCTATGGTGAATATGGGTTAGAGTTGCAATGAGGGTTAGGGTTAGGGTTGTGATTAGGGTTAGGGTTAGGGTTGTGATTAGGGTTAGGGTTAGGGAGGAGTACCCATTAGAGATCAACATATTCTTCCATAACTTTTTTTCTGTAGGTCATAGAGACTTGGAAGTTGGTTCCATCTCCACTAATGTGGGTATGCCCGATCCATTGGTACCACCCGCGAGCTTCTACGACCTTTGGAAGGGGTAGGGTTAGGGTTGTGATTAGTGTTTGCTTTTTGGGTTGTGATTAGGGTTAGGGTTATGGATGAAAATCTATAGGAGTTCAAGATATTCTTCAATAACTTTTTTTCTGAAGGTCATAGAGACTTGGAAGTTGGTTCCATCTCCACTAAAGTGACTATGCCCGATCCATTGGGACCATCTCCGAGCTTCTACGACCTTCGGAAATGGTGAAACCATCAAATCTATTAAAAAAAGTACACGATATTTTGAAATAACTTATTTTCTGAAAGTCATAGAGACTTGGACATTTCAGGATTGATAAAGGGTAGCATGCCACACAACCACACCGAATTTCAGCACGTTTCGAGCAAGCAGCGCGGAGTTATTCACCCTATGGTGAATATGGGTTAGAGTTGCAATGAGGGTTAGGGTTAGGGTTGTGATTAGGGTTAGGGTTAGGGAGGAGTACCCATTAGAGATCAACATATTCTTCCATAACTTTTTTTCTGTAGGTCATAGAGACGTGGAAGTTGGTTCCATCTCCACTAATGTGGGTATGCCCGATCCATTGGTACCACCCGCGAGCTTCTACGACCTTTGGAAGGGGTAGGGTTAGGGTTGTGATTAGTGTTTAATTTTTGGGTTGTGATTAGGGTTAGGGTTAGGGATGAAAACCTATAGGAGTTCAAGATATTCTTCAATAACTTTTTTTCTGAAGGTCATAGAGACTTGGAAGTTGGTTCCATCTCCACTAAAGTGACTATGCCCGATCCATTGGGACCATCTCCGAGCTTCTACGACCTTCGGAAATGGTGAAACCATCAAATCTATTTAAAAAAGTACACGATATTTTGAAATAAATTATTTTCTGAAAGTCATAGAGACTTGGACATTTCAGGATTGATAAAGGGTAGCATGCCACACAACCACACCGAATTTCAGCACATTTCGAGCAAGCAGCGCGGAGTTATTCACCCTATGGTGAATATGGGTTAGAGTTGCAATGAGGGTTAGGGTTAGGGTTGTGATTAGGGTTAGTGTTGTGATTAGGGTTAGGGTTAGGGTTGTGATTAGGGTTAGGGTTAGGGTTGTGATTAGGGTTAGGGTTAGGGAGGAGTACCCATTAGAGATCAACATATTCTTCCATAACTTTTTTTCTGTAGGTCATAGAGACTTGGAAGTTGGTTCCATCTCCACTAATGTGGGTATGCCCGATCCATTGGTACCACCCGCGAGCTTCTACGACCTTTGGAAGGGGTAGGGTTAGGGTTGTGATTAGTGTTTGCTTTTTGGGTTGTGATTAGGGTTAGGGTTAGGGATGAAAACCTATAGGAGTTCAAGATATTCTTCAATAACTTTTTTTCTGAAGGTCATAAAGACTTGGAAGTTGGTTCCATCTCCACTAAAGTGACTATGCCCGATCCATTGGGACCATCCCCGAGCTTCTACGACCTTCGGAAATGGTGAAACCATCAAATCTATTAAAAAAAGTACACAATATTTTGGAATAACTTTTTTTCTGAAAGTCATAGAGACTTGGACATTTCAGGATTGATAAAGGGTAGCATGCCACACAACCACACCGAATTTCAGCACGTTTCGAGCAAGCAGCGCAGAGTTATTCACCCTATGGTGAATATGGGTTAGAGTTGCAATGAGGGTTAGGGTTAGGGTTGTGATTAGGGTTAGGGTTAGGGTTGTGATTAGGGTTAGGGTTAGGGAGGAGTACCCATTAGAGATCAACATATTCTTCCATAACTTTTTTTCTGTAGGTCATAGAGACTTGGAAGTTGGTTCCATCTCCACTAATGTGGGTATGCCCGATCCATTGGTACCACCCGCGAGCTTCTACGACCTTTGGAAGGGGTAGGGTTAGGGTTGTGATTAGTGTTTGCTTTTTGGGTTGTGATTAGGGTTAGGGTTAGGGATGAAAACCTATAGGAGTTCAAGATATTCTTCAATAACTTTTTTTCTGAAGGTCATAAAGACTTGGAAGTTGGTTCCATCTCCACTAAAGTGACTATGCCCGATCCATTGGGACCATCCCCGAGCTTCTACGACCTTCGGAAATGGTGAAACCATCAAATCTATTAAAAAAAGTACACAATATTTTGGAATAACTTTTTTTCTGAAAGTCATAGAGACTTGGACATTTCAGGATTGATAAAGGGTAGCATGCCACACAACCACACCGAATTTCAGCACGTTTCGAGCAAGCAGCGCAGAGTTATTCACCCTATGGTGAATATGGGTTAGAGTTGCAATGAGGGTTAGGGTTAGGGTTGTGATTAGGGTTAGGGTTAGGGTTGTGATTAGGGTTAGGGTTAGGGAGGAGTACCCATTAGAGATCAACATATTCTTCCATAACTTTTTTTCTGTAGGTCATAGAGACTTGGAAGTTGGTTCCATCTCCACTAATGTGGGTATGCCCGATCCATTGGTACCACCCGCGAGCTTCTACGACCTTTGGAAGGGGTAGGGTTAGGGTTGTGATTAGTGTTTGCTTTTTGGGTTGTGATTAGGGTTAGGGTTAGGGATGAAAACCTATAGGAGTTCAAGATATTCTTCAATAACTTTTTTTTTTAAGGTCATAGAGACTTGGAAGTTGGTTCTATCTCCACTAAAGTGGCTATGCCCGATCCATTGGGGCCATCCCCGAGCTTCTACGACCTTTGGAAATGGTGAAACCACCAAATCTATTTTAAAAAGTACACGACATTTTGGAATAACTTTTTTTCTGAAAGTCATAGAGACTTGGACATTTCAGGATTGATAAAGGGTAGCATGCCACACAACCACACCGAATTTCAGCACGTTTCGAGCAAGCAGCGCGGAGTTATTCACCCTATGGTGAATATGGGTTAGAGTTGCAATGAGGGTTAGGGTTAGGGTTGTGATTAGGGTTAGGGTTAGGGTTGTGATTAGGGTTAGGGTTAGGGAGGAGTACCCATTAGAGATCAACATATTCTTCCATAACTTTTTTTCTGTAGGTCATAGAGACTTGGAAGTTGGTTCCATCTCCACTAATGTGGGTATGCCCGATCCATTGGTACCACCCGCGAGCTTCTACGACCTTTGGAAGGGGTAGGGTTAGGGTTGTGATTAGTGTTTGCTTTTTGGGTTGTGATTAGGGTTAGGGTTAGGGATGAAAACCTATAGGAGTTCAAGATATTCTTCAATAACTTTTTTTCTGAAGGTCATAGAGACTTGGAAGTTGGTTCCATCTCCACTAAAGTGACCATGCCCGATCCATTGGGACCATCTCCGAGCTTCTACGACCTTCGGAAATGGTGAAACCATCAAATCTATTAAAAAAAGTACACGATATTTTGGAATAACTTATTTTCTGAAAGTCATAGAGACTTGGACATTTCAGGATTGATAAAGGGTAGCATGCCACACAACCACACCGAATTTCAGCACGTTTCGAGCAAGCAGCGCGGAGTTATTCACCTTATGGTGAATATGGGTTAGAGTTGCAATAAGGGTTAGGGTTAGGGTTGTGATTAGGGTTAGGGTTAGGGTTGTGATTAGGGTTAGGGTTAGGGTTAGGGTTGTGATTAGGGTTAGGGTTAGGGAGGAGTACCCATTAGAGATCAACATATTCTTCCATAACTTTTTTTCTGTAGGTCATAGAGACTTGGAAGTTGGTTCCATCTCCACTAATGTGGGTATGCCCGGTCCATTGGTACCACCCGCGAGCTTCTACGACCTTTGGAAGGGGTAGGGTTAGGGTTGTGATTAGTGTTTGCTTTTTGGGTTGTGATTAGGGTTAGGGTTAGGGATGAAAACCTATAGGAGTTCAAGATATTCTTCAATAACTTTTTTTCTGAAGGTCATAGAGACTTGGAAGTTGGTTCCATCTCCACTAAAGTGGCTATGCCCGATCCATTGGGGCCATCCCCGAGCTTCTACGACCTTTGGAAATGGTGAAACCACCAAATCTATTTTAAAAAGTACACGATATTTTGGAATAACTTTTTTTCTGAAAGTCATAGAGACTTGGACATTTCAGGATTGATAAAGGGTAGCATGCCACACAACCACACCGAATTTCAGCACGTTTCGAGCAAGCAGCGCGGAGTTATTCACCTTATGGTGAATATGGGTTAGAGTTGCAATGAGGGTTAGGGTTAGGGTTGTGATTAGGGTTAGGGTTAGGGTTGTGATAAGGGTTAGGGTTAGGGTTGTGATTAGGGTTAGGGTTAGGGAGGAGTACCCATTAGAGATCAACATATTCTTCCATAACTTTTTTTCTGTAGGTCATAGAGACTTGGAAGTTGGTTCCATCTCCACTAATGTGGGTATGCCCGATCCATTGGTACCACCCGCGAGCTTCTACGACCTTTGGAAGGGGTAGGGTTAGGGTTGTGATTAGTGTTTGCTTTTTGGGTTGTGATTAGGGTTAGGGTTAGTGATGAAAACCTATAGGAGTTCAAGATATTCTTCAATAACTTTTTTTCTGAAGGTCATAGAGACTTGGAAGTTGGTTCCATCTCCACTAAAGTGACTATGCCCGATCCATTGGGACCATCTCCGAGCTTCTACGACCTTCGGAAATGGTGAAACCATCAAATCTATTTAAAAAAGTACACGATATTTTGGAATAACTTATTTTCTGAAAGTCATAGAGACTTGGACATTTCAGGATTGATAAAGGGTAGCATGCCACACAACCACACCGAATTTCAGCACGTTTCGAGCAAGCAGCACGGAGTTATTCACCTTATGGTGAATATGGGTTAGAGTTGCAATGAGGGTTAGGGTTGTGATTAGGGTTAGGGTTAGGGTTGTGATTAGGGTTAGGGTTAGGGTTAGGGTTGTGATTAGGGTTAGGGTTAGGGAGGAGTACCCATTAGAGATCAACATATTCTTCCATAACTTTTTTTCTGTAGGTCATAGAGACTTGGAAGTTGGTTCCATCTCCACTAATGTGGGTATGCCCGATCCATTGGTACCACCCGCGAGCTTCTACGACCTTTGGAAGGGGTAGGGTTAGGGTTGTGATTAGTGTTTGCTTTTTGGGTTGTGATTAGGGTTAGGGTTAGGGATGAAAACCTATAGGAGTTCAAGATATTCTTCAATAACTTTTTTTTTTAAGGTCATAGAGACTTGGAAGTTGGTTCCATCTCCACTAAAGTGGCTATGCCCGATCCATTGGGGCCATCCCCGAGCTTCTACGACCTTTGGAAATGGTGAAACCACCAAATCTATTTTAAAAAGTACACGATATTTTGGAATAACTTTTTTTCTGAAAGTCATAGAGACTTGGACATTTCAGGATTGATAAAGGGTAGCATGCCACACAACCACACCGAATTTCAGCACGTTTCGAGCAAGCAGCGCGGAGTTATTCACCCTATGGTGAATATGGGTTAGAGTTGCAATGAGGGTTAGGGTTAGGGTTGTGATTAGGGTTAGGGTTAGGGTTGTGATTAGGGTTAGGGTTAGGGAGGAGTACCCATTAGAGATCAACATATTCTTCCATAACTTTTTTTCTGTAGGTCATAGAGACTTGGAAGTTGGTTCCATCTCCACTAATGTGGGTATGCCCGGTCCATTGGTACCACCCGCGAGCTTCTACGACCTTTGGAAGGGGTAGGGTTAGGGTTGTGATTAGTGTTTGCTTTTTGGGTTGTGATTAGGGTTAGGGTTAG
The DNA here is from genome assembly GCF_024713975.1 of Paralichthys olivaceus. Classification (NCBI taxonomy): domain Eukaryota; kingdom Metazoa; phylum Chordata; class Actinopteri; order Pleuronectiformes; family Paralichthyidae; genus Paralichthys; species Paralichthys olivaceus. The sequence continues at coordinate 14,933,771 of NC_091097.1, read as the reverse complement.
GGATGAAAACCTATAGGAGTTCAAGATATTCTTCAATAACTTTTTTTTTTAAGGTCATAGAGACTTGGAAGTTGGTTCCATCTCCACTAAAGTGGCTATGCCCGATCCATTGGGGCCATCCCCGAGCTTCTACGACCTTTGGAAATGGTGAAACCACCAAATCTATTTTAAAAAGTACACGATATTTTGGAATAACTTTTTTTCTGAAAGTCATAGAGACTTGGACATTTCAGGATTGATAAAGGGTAGCATGCCACACAACCACACCGAATTTCAGCACGTTTCGAGCAAGCAGCGCGGAGTTATTCACCCTATGGTGAATATGGGTTAGAGTTGCAATGAGGGTTAGGGTTAGGGTTGTGATTAGGGTTAGGGTTGTGATTAGGGTTAGGGTTAGGGTTGTGATTAGGGTTAGGGTTAGGGAGGAGTACCCATTAGAGATCAACATATTCTTCCATAACTTTTTTTCTGTAGGTCATAGAGACTTGGAAGTTGGTTCCATCTCCACTAATGTGGCTATGCCCGATCCATTGGTACCACCCCCGAGCTTCTACGACCTTTGGAAGGGGTAGGGTTAGGGTTGTGATTAGTGTTTGGTTTTTGGGTTGTGATTAGGGTTAGGGTTAGGGATGAAAACCTATAGGAGTTCAAGATATTCTTCAATAACTTTTTTTCTGAAGGTCATAGAGACTTGGAAGTTGGTTCCATCTCCACTAAAGTGACTATGCCCGATCCATTGGGACCATCTCCGAGCTTCTACGACCTTCGGAAATGGTGAAACCATCAAATCTATTTAAAAAAGTACACGATATTTTGAAATAACTTATTTTCTGAAAGTCATAGAGACTTGGACATTTCAGGATTGATAAAGGGTAGCATGCCACACAACCACACCGAATTTCAGCACGTTTCGAGCAAGCAGCGCGGAGTTATTCACCTTATGGTGAATATGGGTTAGAGTTGCAATGAGGGTTAGGGTTAGGGTTGTGATTAGGGTTAGGGTTAGGGTTGTGATTAGGGTTAGGGTTAGGGTTAGGGTTGTGATTAGGGTTAGGGTTAGGGTTAGGGTTGTGATTAGGGTTAGGGTTAGGGAGGAGTACCCATTAGAGATCAACATATTCTTCCATAACTTTTTTTCTGTAGGTCATAGAGACTTGGAAGTTGGTTCCATCTCCACTAATGTGGGTATGCCCGATCCATTGGTACCACCCGCGAGCTTCTACGACCTTTGGAAGGGGTAGGGTTAGGGTTGTGATTAGTGTTTGCTTTTTGGGTTGTGATTAGGGTTAGGGTTAGGGATGAAAACCTATAGGAGTTCAAGATATTCTTCAATAACTTTTTTTTTTAAGGTCATAGAGACTTGGAAGTTGGTTCCATCTCCACTAAAGTGGCTATGCCCGATCCATTGGGGCCATCCCCGAGCTTCTACGACCTTTGGAAATGGTGAAACCACCAAATCTATTTTAAAAAGTACACGATATTTTGGAATAACTTTTTTTCTGAAAGTCATAGAGACTTGGACATTTCAGGATTGATAAAGGGTAGCATGCCACACAACCACACCGAATTTCAGCACGTTTCGAGCAAGCAGCGCGGAGTTATTCACCCTATGGTGAATATGGGTTAGAGTTGCAATGAGGGTTAGGGTTAGGGTTGTGATTAGGGTTAGGGTTAGGGTTGTGATTAGGGTTAGGGTTAGGGAGGAGTACCCATTAGAGATCAACATATTCTTCCATAACTTTTTTTCTGTAGGTCATAGAGACTTGGAAGTTGGTTCCATCTCCACTAATGTGGGTATGCCCGATCCATTGGTACCACCCGCGAGCTTCTACAACCTTTGGAAGGGGTAGGGTTAGGGTTGTGATTAGTGTTTGCTTTTTGGGTTGTGATTAGGGTTAGGGTTAGGGATGAAAACCTATAGGAGTTCAAGATATTCTTCAATAACTTTTTTTTTTAAGGTCATAGAGACTTGGAAGTTGGTTCCATCTCCACTAAAGTGGCTATGCCCGATCCATTGGGGCCATCCCCGAGCTTCTACGACCTTTGGAAATGGTGAAACCACCAAATCTATTTTAAAAAGTACACAACATTTTGGAATAACTTTTTTTCTGAAAGTCATAGAGACTTGGACATTTCAGGATTGATAAAGGGTAGCATGCCACACAACCACACCGAATTTCAGCACGTTTCGAGCAAGCAGCGCGGAGTTATTCACCCTATGGTGAATATGGGTTAGAGTTGCAATGAGGGTTAGGGTTAGGGTTGTGATTAGGGTTAGGGTTAGGGTTGTGATTAGGGTTAGGGTTGTGATTAGGGTTAGGGTTAGGGAGGAGTACCCATTAGAGATCAACATATTCTTCCATAACTTTTTTTCTGTAGGTCATAGAGACTTGGAAGTTGGTTCCATCTCCACTAATGTGGGTATGCCCGATCCATTGGTACCACCCGCGAGCTTCTACGACCTTTGGAAGGGGTAGGGTTAGGGTTGTGATTAGTGTTTGCTTTTTGGGTTGTGATTAGGGTTAGGGTTAGGGATGAAAACCTATAGGAGTTCAAGATATTCTTCAATAACTTTTTTTTTTAAGGTCATAGAGACTTGGAAGTTGGTTCCATCTCCACTAAAGTGGCTATGCCCGATCCATTGGGGCCATCCCCGAGCTTCTACGACCTTTGGAAATGGTGAAACCACCAAATCTATTTTAAAAAGTACACGACATTTTGGAATAACTTTTTTTCTGAAAGTCATAGAGACTTGGACATTTCAGGATTGATAAAGGGTAGCATGCCACACAACCACACCGAATTTCAGCACGTTTCGAGCAAGCAGCGCGGAGTTATTCACCCTATGGTGAATATGGGTTAGAGTTGCAATGAGGGTTAGGGTTAGGGTTGTGATTAGGGTTAGGGTTAGGGTTGTGATTAGGGTTAGGGTTAGGGAGGAGTACCCATTAGAGATCAACATATTCTTCCATAACTTTTTTTCTGTAGGTCATAGAGACTTGGAAGTTGGTTCCATCTCGACTAATGTGGGTATGCCCGATCCATTGGTACCACCCGCGAGCTTCTACGACCTTTGGAAGGGGTAGGGTTAGGGTTGTGATTAGTGTTTGCTTTTTGGGTTGTGATTAGGGTTAGGGTTAGGGATGAAAACCTATAGGAGTTCAAGATATTCTTCAATAACTTTTTTTCTGAAGGTCATAGAGACTTGGAAGTTGGTTCCATCTCCACTAAAGTGACCATGCCCGATCCATTGGGACCATCTCCGAGCTTCTACGACCTTCGGAAATGGTGAAACCATCAAATCTATTAAAAAAAGTACACGATATTTTGGAATAACTTATTTTCTGAAAGTCATAGAGACTTGGACATTTCAGGATTGATAAAGGGTAGCATGCCACACAACCACACCGAATTTCAGCACGTTTCGAGCAAGCAGCGCGGAGTTATTCACCTTATGGTGAATATGGGTTAGAGTTGCAATAAGGGTTAGGGTTAGGGTTGTGATTAGGGTTAGGGTTAGGGTTGTGATTAGGGTTAGGGTTGTGATTAGGGTTAGGGTTAGGGAGGAGTACCCATTAGAGATCAACATATTCTTCCATAACTTTTTTTCTGTAGGTCATAGAGACTTGGAAGTTGGTTCCATCTCCACTAATGTGGGTATGCCCGGTCCATTGGTACCACCCGCGAGCTTCTACGACCTTTGGAAGGGGTAGGGTTAGGGTTGTGATTAGTGTTTGCTTTTTGGGTTGTGATTAGGGTTAGGGTTAGGGATGAAAACCTATAGGAGTTCAAGATATTCTTCAATAACTTTTTTTCTGAAGGTCATAGAGACTTGGAAGTTGGTTCCATCTCCACTAAAGTGGCTATGCCCGATCCATTGGGGCCATCCCCGAGCTTCTACGACCTTTGGAAATGGTGAAACCACCAAATCTATTTTAAAAAGTACACGATATTTTGGAATAACTTTTTTTCTGAAAGTCATAGAGACTTGGACATTTCAGGATTGATAAAGGGTAGCATGCCACACAACCACACCGAATTTCAGCACGTTTCGAGCAAGCAGCGCGGAGTTATTCACCTTATGGTGAATATGGGTTAGAGTTGCAATGAGGGTTAGGGTTAGGGTTGTGATTAGGGTTAGGGTTAGGGTTGTGATAAGGGTTAGGGTTAGGGTTGTGATTAGGGTTAGGGTTAGGGAGGAGTACCCATTAGAGATCAACATATTCTTCCATAACTTTTTTTCTGTAGGTCATAGAGACTTGGAAGTTGGTTCCATCTCCACTAATGTGGGTATGCCCGATCCATTGGTACCACCCGCGAGCTTCTACGACCTTTGGAAGGGGTAGGGTTAGGGTTGTGATTAGTGTTTGCTTTTTGGGTTGTGATTAGGGTTAGGGTTAGTGATGAAAACCTATAGGAGTTCAAGATATTCTTCAATAACTTTTTTTCTGAAGGTCATAGAGACTTGGAAGTTGGTTCCATCTCCACTAAAGTGACTATGCCCGATCCATTGGGACCATCTCCGAGCTTCTACGACCTTCGGAAATGGTGAAACCATCAAATCTATTTAAAAAAGTACACGATATTTTGGAATAACTTATTTTCTGAAAGTCATAGAGACTTGGACATTTCAGGATTGATAAAGGGTAGCATGCCACACAACCACACCGAATTTCAGCACGTTTCGAGCAAGCAGCACGGAGTTATTCACCTTATGGTGAATATGGGTTAGAGTTGCAATGAGGGTTAGGGTTGTGATTAGGGTTAGGGTTAGGGTTGTGATTAGGGTTAGGGTTAGGGTTAGGGTTGTGATTAGGGTTAGGGTTAGGGAGGAGTACCCATTAGAGATCAACATATTCTTCCATAACTTTTTTTCTGTAGGTCATAGAGACTTGGAAGTTGGTTCCATCTCCACTAATGTGGGTATGCCCGATCCATTGGTACCACCCGCGAGCTTCTACGACCTTTGGAAGGGGTAGGGTTAGGGTTGTGATTAGTGTTTGCTTTTTGGGTTGTGATTAGGGTTAGGGTTAGGGATGAAAACCTATAGGAGTTCAAGATATTCTTCAATAACTTTTTTTTTTAAGGTCATAGAGACTTGGAAGTTGGTTCCATCTCCACTAAAGTGGCTATGCCCGATCCATTGGGGCCATCCCCGAGCTTCTACGACCTTTGGAAATGGTGAAACCACCAAATCTATTTTAAAAAGTACACGATATTTTGGAATAACTTTTTTTCTGAAAGTCATAGAGACTTGGACATTTCAGGATTGATAAAGGGTAGCATGCCACACAACCACACCGAATTTCAGCACGTTTCGAGCAAGCAGCGCGGAGTTATTCACCCTATGGTGAATATGGGTTAGAGTTGCAATGAGGGTTAGGGTTAGGGTTGTGATTAGGGTTAGGGTTAGGGTTGTGATTAGGGTTAGGGTTAGGGAGGAGTACCCATTAGAGATCAACATATTCTTCCATAACTTTTTTTCTGTAGGTCATAGAGACTTGGAAGTTGGTTCCATCTCCACTAATGTGGGTATGCCCGGTCCATTGGTACCACCCGCGAGCTTCTACGACCTTTGGAAGGGGTAGGGTTAGGGTTGTGATTAGTGTTTGCTTTTTGGGTTGTGATTAGGGTTAGGGTTAGGGATGAAAACCTATAGGAGTTCAAGATATTCTTCAATAACTTTTTTTTTTAAGGTCATAGAGACTTGGAAGTTGGTTCCATCTCCACTAAAGTGGCTATGCCCGATCCATTGGGGCCATCCCCGAGCTTCTACGACCTTTGGAAATGGTGAAACCACCAAATCTATTTTAAAAAGTACACGATATTTTGGAATAACTTTTTTTCTGAAAGTCATAGAGACTTGGACATTTCAGGATTGATAAAGGGTAGCATGCCACACAACCACACCGAATTTCAGCACGTTTCGAGCAAGCAGCGCGGAGTTATTCACCCTATGGTGAATATGGGTTAGAGTTGCAATGAGGGTTAGGGTTAGGGTTGTGATTAGGGTTAGGGTTGTGATTAGGGTTAGGGTTAGGGTTGTGATTAGGGTTAGGGTTAGGGAGGAGTACCCATTAGAGATCAACATATTCTTCCATAACTTTTTTTCTGTAGGTCATAGAGACTTGGAAGTTGGTTCCATCTCCACTAATGTGGGTATGCCCGATCCATTGGTACCACCCGCGAGCTTCTACGACCTTTGGAAGGGGTAGGGTTAGGGTTGTGATTAGTGTTTGCTTTTTGGGTTGTGATTAGGGTTAGGGTTAGTGATGAAAACCTATAGGAGTTCAAGATATTCTTCAATAACTTTTTTTCTGAAGGTCATAGAGACTTGGAAGTTGGTTCCATCTCCACTAAAGTGACTATGCCCGATCCATTGGGACCATCTCCGAGCTTCTACGACCTTCGGAAATGGTGAAACCATCAAATCTATTTAAAAAAGTACACGATATTTTGGAATAACTTATTTTCTGAAAGTCATAGAGACTTGGACATTTCAGGATTGATAAAGGGTAGCATGCCACACAACCACACCGAATTTCAGCACGTTTCGAGCAAGCAGCACGGAGTTATTCACCTTATGGTGAATATGGGTTAGAGTTGCAATGAGGGTTAGGGTTGTGATTAGGGTTAGGGTTAGGGTTGTGATTAGGGTTAGGGTTAGGGTTAGGGTTGTGATTAGGGTTAGGGTTAGGGAGGAGTACCCATTAGAGATCAACATATTCTTCCATAACTTTTTTTCTGTAGGTCATAGAGACTTGGAAGTTGGTTCCATCTCCACTAATGTGGGTATGCCCGATCCATTGGTACCACCCGCGAGCTTCTACGACCTTTGGAAGGGGTAGGGTTAGGGTTGTGATTAGTGTTTGCTTTTTGGGTTGTGATTAGGGTTAGGGTTAGGGATGAAAACCTATAGGAGTTCAAGATATTCTTCAATAACTTTTTTTTTTAAGGTCATAGAGACTTGGAAGTTGGTTCCATCTCCACTAAAGTGGCTATGCCCGATCCATTGGGGCCATCCCCGAGCTTCTACGACCTTTGGAAATGGTGAAACCACCAAATCTATTTTAAAAAGTACACGATATTTTGGAATAACTTTTTTTCTGAAAGTCATAGAGACTTGGACATTTCAGGATTGATAAAGGGTAGCATGCCACACAACCACACCGAATTTCAGCACGTTTCGAGCAAGCAGCGCGGAGTTATTCACCCTATGGTGAATATGGGTTAGAGTTGCAATGAGGGTTAGGGTTAGGGTTGTGATTAGGGTTAGGGTTAGGGTTGTGATTAGGGTTAGGGTTAGGGAGGAGTACCCATTAGAGATCAACATATTCTTCCATAACTTTTTTTCTGTAGGTCATAGAGACTTGGAAGTTGGTTCCATCTCCACTAATGTGGGTATGCCCGGTCCATTGGTACCACCCGCGAGCTTCTACGACCTTTGGAAGGGGTAGGGTTAGGGTTGTGATTAGTGTTTGCTTTTTGGGTTGTGATTAGGGTTAGGGTTAGGGATGAAAACCTATAGGAGTTCAAGATATTCTTCAATAACTTTTTTTTTTAAGGTCATAGAGACTTGGAAGTTGGTTCCATCTCCACTAAAGTGGCTATGCCCGATCCATTGGGGCCATCCCCGAGCTTCTACGACCTTTGGAAATGGTGAAACCACCAAATCTATTTTAAAAAGTACACGATATTTTGGAATAACTTTTTTTCTGAAAGTCATAGAGACTTGGACATTTCAGGATTGATAAAGGGTAGCATGCCACACAACCACACCGAATTTCAGCACGTTTCGAGCAAGCAGCGCGGAGTTATTCACCCTATGGTGAATATGGGTTAGAGTTGCAATGAGGGTTAGGGTTAGGGTTGTGATTAGGGTTAGGGTTGTGATTAGGGTTAGGGTTAGGGTTGTGATTAGGGTTAGGGTTAGGGAGGAGTACCCATTAGAGATCAACATATTCTTCCATAACTTTTTTTCTGTAGGTCATAGAGACTTGGAAGTTGGTTCCATCTCCACTAATGTGGGTATGCCCGATCCATTGGTACCACCCGCGAGCTTCTACGACCTTTGGAAGGGGTAGGGTTAGGGTTGTGATTAGTGTTTGCTTTTTGGGTTGTGATTAGGGTTAGGGTTAGGGATGAAAACCTATAGGAGTTCAAGATATTCTTCAATAACTTTTTTTCTGAAGGTCATAGAGACTTGGAAGTTGGTTCCATCTCCACTAAAGTGACTATGCCCGATCCATTGGGACCATCTCCGAGCTTCTACGACCTTCGGAAATGGTGAAACCATCAAATCTATTAAAAAAAGTACACGATATTTTGGAATAACTTATTTTCTGAAAGTCATAGAGACTTGGACATTTCAGGATTGATAAAGGGTAGCATGCCACACAACCACACCGAATTTCAGCACGTTTCGAGCAAGCAGCGCAGAGTTATTCACCCTATGGTGAATATGGGTTAGAGTTGCAATGAGGGTTAGGGTTGTGATTAGGGTTAGGGTTAGAGTTGTGATTAGGGTTAGGGTTAGGGTTAGGGTTGTGATTAGGGTTAGGGTTAGGGAGGAGTACCCATTAGAGATCAACATATTCTTCCATAACTTTTTTTCTGTAGGTCATAGAGACTTGGAAGTTGGTTCCATCTCCACTAATGTGGGTATGCCCGATCCATTGGTACCACCCGCGAGCTTCTACGACCTTTGGAAGGGGTAGGGTTAGGGTTGTGATTAGTGTTTGCTTTTTGGGTTGTGATTAGGGTTAGGGTTAGGGATGAAAACCTATAGGAGTTCAAGATATTCTTCAATAACTTTTTTTTTTAAGGTCATAGAGACTTGGAAGTTGGTTCCATCTCCACTAAAGTGGCTATGCCCGATCCATTGGGGCCATCCCCGAGCTTCTACGACCTTTGGAAATGGTGAAACCACCAAATCTATTTTAAAAAGTACACAACATTTTGGAATAACTTTTTTTCTGAAAGTCATAGAGACTTGGACATTTCAGGATTGATAAAGGGTAGCATGCCACACAACCACACCGAATTTCAGCACGTTTCGAGCAAGCAGCGCGGAGTTATTCACCCTATGGTGAATATGGGTTAGAGTTGCAATGAGGGTTAGGGTTAGGGTTGTGATTAGGGTTAGGGTTAGGGTTGTGATTAGGGTTAGGGTTGTGATTAGGGTTAGGGTTAGGGAGGAGTACCCATTAGAGATCAACATATTCTTCCATAACTTTTTTTCTGTAGGTCATAGAGACTTGGAAGTTGGTTCCATCTCCACTAATGTGGGTATGCCCGATCCATTGGTACCACCCGCGAGCTTCTACGACCTTTGGAAGGGGTAGGGTTAGGGTTGTGATTAGTGTTTGCTTTTTGGGTTGTGATTAGGGTTAGGGTTAGGGATGAAAACCTATAGGAGTTCAAGATATTCTTCAATAACTTTTTTTTTTAAGGTCATAGAGACTTGGAAGTTGGTTCCATCTCCACTAAAGTGGCTATGCCCGATCCATTGGGGCCATCCCCGAGCTTCTACGACCTTTGGAAATGGTGAAACCACCAAATCTATTTTAAAAAGTACACGACATTTTGGAATAACTTTTTTTCTGAAAGTCATAGAGACTTGGACATTTCAGGATTGATAAAGGGTAGCATGCCACACAACCACACCGAATTTCAGCACGTTTCGAGCAAGCAGCGCGGAGTTATTCACCCTATGGTGAATATGGGTTAGAGTTGCAATGAGGGTTAGGGTTAGGGTTGTGATTAGGGTTAGGGTTAGGGTTGTGATTAGGGTTAGGGTTAGGGAGGAGTACCCATTAGAGATCAACATATTCTTCCATAACTTTTTTTCTGTAGGTCATAGAGACTTGGAAGTTGGTTCCATCTCCACTAATGTGGGTATGCCCGATCCATTGGTACCACCCGCGAGCTTCTACGACCTTTGGAAGGGGTAGGGTTAGGGTTGTGATTAGTGTTTGCTTTTTGGGTTGTGATTAGGGTTAGGGTTAGGGATGAAAACCTATAGGAGTTCAAGATATTCTTCAATAACTTTTTTTCTGAAGGTCATAGAGACTTGGAAGTTGGTTCCATCTCCACTAAAGTGACTATGCCCGATCCATTGGGACCATCTCCGAGCTTCTACGACCTTCGGAAATGGTGAAACCATCAAATCTATTAAAAAAAGTACACGATATTTTGGAATAACTTATTTTCTGAAAGTCATAGAGACTTGGACATTTCAGGATTGATAAAGGGTAGCATGCCACACAACCACACCGAATTTCAGCACGTTTCGAGCAAGCAGCGCGGAGTTATTCACCTTATGGTGAATATGGGTTAGAGTTGCAATGAGGGTTAGGGTTAGGGTTGTGATTAGGGTTAGGGTTAGGGTTGTGATTAGGGTTAGGGTTAGGGTTAGGGTTGTGATTAGGGTTAGGGTTAGGGAGGAGTACCCATTAGAGATCAACATATTCTTCCATAACTTTTTTTCTGTAGGTCATAGAGACTTGGAAGTTGGTTCCATCTCCACTAATGTGGGTATGCCCGGTCCATTGGTACCACCCGCGAGCTTCTACGACCTTTGGAAGGGGTAGGGTTAGGGTTGTGATTAGTGTTTGCTTTTTGGGTTGTGATTAGGGTTAGGGTTAGGGATGAAAACCTATAGGAGTTCAAGATATTCTTCAATAACTTTTTTTTTTAAGGTCATAGAGACTTGGAAGTTGGTTCCATCTCCACTAAAGTGGCTATGCCCGATCCATTGGGGCCATCCCCGAGCTTCTACGACCTTTGGAAATGGTGAAACCACCAAATCTATTTTAAAAAGTACACGATATTTTGGAATAACTTTTTTTCTGAAAGTCATAGAGACTTGGACATTTCAGGATTGATAAAGGGTAGCATGCCACACAACCACACCGAATTTCAGCACGTTTCGAGCAAGCAGCGCGGAGTTATTCACCCTATGGTGAATATGGGTTAGAGTTGCAATGAGGGTTAGGGTTAGGGTTGTGATTAGGGTTAGGGTTGTGATTAGGGTTAGGGTTAGGGTTGTGATTAGGGTTAGGGTTAGGGAGGAGTACCCATTAGAGATCAACATATTCTTCCATAACTTTTTTTCTGTAGGTCATAGAGACTTGGAAGTTGGTTCCATCTCCACTAATGTGGCTATGCCCGATCCATTGGTACCACCCCCGAGCTTCTACGACCTTTGGAAGGGGTAGGGTTAGGGTTGTGATTAGTGTTTGGTTTTTGGGTTGTGATTAGGGTTAGGGTTAGGGATGAAAACCTATAGGAGTTCAAGATATTCTTCAATAACTTTTTTTCTGAAGGTCATAGAGACTTGGAAGTTGGTTCCATCTCCACTAAAGTGACTATGCCCGATCCATTGGGACCATCTCCGAGCTTCTACGACCTTCGGAAATGGTGAAACCATCAAATCTATTTAAAAAAGTACACGATATTTTGAAATAACTTATTTTCTGAAAGTCATAGAGACTTGGACATTTCAGGATTGATAAAGGGTAGCATGCCACACAACCACACCGAATTTCAGCACATTTCGAGCAAGCAGCGCGGAGTTATTCACCCTATGGTGAATATGGGTTAGAGTTACAATGAGGGTTAGGGTTAGGGTTGTGATTAGGGTTAGGGTTGTGATTAGGGTTAGGGTTAGGGTTGTGATTAGGGTTAGGGTTAGGGTTGTGATTAGGGTTAGGGTTAGGGAGGAGTACCCATTAGAGATCAACATATTCTTCCATAACTTTTTTTCTGTAGGTCATAGAGACTTGGAAGTTGGTTCCATCTCCACTAATGTGACTATGCCCGATCCATTGGGACCATCCCCGAGCTTCTACGACCTTCGGAAATGGTGAAACCATCAAATCTATTAAAAAAAGTACACGATATTTTGGAATAACTTATTTTCTGAAAGTCATAGAGACTTGGACATTTCAGGATTGATAAAGGGTAGCATGCCACACAACCACACCGAATTTCAGCACGTTTCGAGCAAGCAGCGCGGAGTTATTCACCCTATGGTGAATATGGGTTAGAGTTGCAATGAGGGTTAGGGTTAGGGTTGTGATTAGGGTTAGGGTTAGGGTTGTGATTAGGGTTAGGGTTGTGATTAGGGTTAGGGTTAGGGAGGAGTACCCATTAGAGATCAACATATTCTTCCATAACTTTTTTTCTGTAGGTCATAGAGACTTGGAAGTTGGTTCCATCTCCACTAATGTGGGTATGCCCGATCCATTGGTACCACCCGCGAGCTTCTACGACCTTTGGAAGGGGTAGGGTTAGGGTTGTGATTAGTGTTTGCTTTTTGGGTTGTGATTAGGGTTAGGGTTAGGGATGAAAACCTATAGGAGTTCAAGATATTCTTCAATAACTTTTTTTTTTAAGGTCATAGAGACTTGGAAGTTGGTTCCATCTCCACTAAAGTGGCTATGCCCGATCCATTGGGGCCATCCCCGAGCTTCTACGACCTTTGGAAATGGTGAAACCACCAAATCTATTTTAAAAAGTACACGACATTTTGGAATAACTTTTTTTCTGAAAGTCATAGAGACTTGGACATTTCAGGATTGATAAAGGGTAGCATGCCACACAACCACACCGAATTTCAGCACGTTTCGAGCAAGCAGCGCGGAGTTATTCACCCTATGGTGAATATGGGTTAGAGTTGCAATGAGGGTTAGGGTTAGGGTTGTGATTAGGGTTAGGGTTAGGGTTGTGATTAGGGTTAGGGTTAGGGAGGAGTACCCATTAGAGATCAACATATTCTTCCATAACTTTTTTTCTGTAGGTCATAGAGACTTGGAAGTTGGTTCCATCTCCACTAATGTGGGTATGCCCGATCCATTGGTACCACCCGCGAGCTTCTACGACCTTTGGAAGGGGTAGGGTTAGGGTTGTGATTAGTGTTTGCTTTTTGGGTTGTGATTAGGGTTAGGGTTAGGGATGAAAACCTATAGGAGTTCAAGATATTCTTCAATAACTTTTTTTCTGAAGGTCATAGAGACTTGGAAGTTGGTTCCATCTCCACTAAAGTGACTATGCCCGATCCATTGGGACCATCTCCGAGCTTCTACGACCTTCGGAAATGGTGAAACCATCAAATCTATTAAAAAAAGTACACGATATTTTGGAATAACTTATTTTCTGAAAGTCATAGAGACTTGGACATTTCAGGATTGATAAAGGGTAGCATGCCACACAACCACACCGAATTTCAGCACGTTTCGAGCAAGCAGCGCGGAGTTATTCACCTTATGGTGAATATGGGTTAGAGTTGCAATGAGGGTTAGGGTTAGGGTTGTGATTAGGGTTAGGGTTAGGGTTGTGATTAGGGTTAGGGTTAGGGTTGTGATTAGGGTTAGGGTTAGGGAGGAGTACCCATTAGAGATCAACATATTCTTCCATAACTTTTTTTCTGTAGGTCATAGAGACTTGGAAGTTGGTTCCATCTCCACTAATGTGGGTATGCCCGGTCCATTGGTACCACCCGCGAGCTTCTACGACCTTTGGAAGGGGTAGGGTTAGGGTTGTGATTAGTGTTTGCTTTTTGGGTTGTGATTAGGGTTAGGGTTAGGGATGAAAACCTATAGGAGTTCAAGATATTCTTCAATAACTTTTTTTTTTAAGGTCATAGAGACTTGGAAGTTGGTTCCATCTCCACTAAAGTGGCTATGCCCGATCCATTGGGGCCATCCCCGAGCTTCTACGACCTTTGGAAATGGTGAAACCACCAAATCTATTTTAAAAAGTACACGATATTTTGGAATAACTTTTTTCTGAAAGTCATAGAGACTTGGACATTTCAGGATTGATAAAGGGTAGCATGCCACACAACCACACCGAATTTCAGCACGTTTCGAGCAAGCAGCGCGGAGTTATTCACCCTATGGTGAATATGGGTTAGAGTTGCAATGAGGGTTAGGGTTAGGGTTGTGATTAGGGTTAGGGTTGTGATTAGGGTTAGGGTTAGGGTTGTGATTAGGGTTAGGGTTAGGGTTGTGATTAGGGTTAGGGTTAGGGAGGAGTACCCATTAGAGATCAACATATTCTTCCATAACTTTTTTTCTGTAGGTCATAGAGACTTGGAAGTTGGTTCCATCTCCACTAATGTGGCTATGCCCGATCCATTGGTACCACCCCCGAGCTTCTACGACCTTTGGAAGGGGTAGGGTTAGGGTTGTGATTAGTGTTTGGTTTTTGGGTTGTGATTAGGGTTAGGGTTAGGGATGAAAACCTATAGGAGTTCAAGATATTCTTCAATAACTTTTTTTCTGAAGGTCATAGAGACTTGGAAGTTGGTTCCATCTCCACTAAAGTGACTATGCCCGATCCATTGGGACCATCTCCGAGCTTCTACGACCTTCGGAAATGGTGAAACCATCAAATCTATTTAAAAAAGTACACGATATTTTGAAATAACTTATTTTCTGAAAGTCATAGAGACTTGGACATTTCAGGATTGATAAAGGGTAGCATGCCACACAACCACACTGAATTTCAGCACATTTCGAGCAAGCAGCGCGGAGTTATTCACCCTATGGTGAATATGGGTTAGAGTTACAATGAGGGTTAGGGTTAGGGTTGTGATTAGGGTTAGGGTTGTGATTAGGTTTAGGGTTAGGGTTGTGATTAGGGTTAGGGTTAGGGTTGTGATTAGGGTTAGGGTTAGGGAGGAGTACCCATTAGAGATCAACATATTCTTCCATAACTTTTTTTCTGTAGGTCATAGAGACTTGGAAGTTGGTTCCATCTCCACTAATGTGACTATGCCCGATCCATTGGGACCATCCCCGAGCTTCTACGACCTTCGGAAATGGTGAAACCATCAAATCTATTAAAAAAAGTACACGATATTTTGGAATAACTTATTTTCTGAAAGTCATAGAGACTTGGACATTTCAGGATTGATAAAGGGTAGCATGCCACACAACCACACCGAATTTCAGCACGTTTCGAGCAAGCAGCGCGGAGTTATTCACCCTATGGTGAATATGGGTTAGAGTTGCAATGAGGGTTAGGGTTAGGGTTGTGATTAGGGTTAGGGTTAGGGTTGTGATTAGGGTTAGGGTTGTGATTAGGGTTAGGGTTAGGGAGGAGTACCCATTAGAGATCAACATATTCTTCCATAACTTTTTTTCTGTAGGTCATAGAGACTTGGAAGTTGGTTCCATCTCCACTAATGTGGGTATGCCCGATCCATTGGTACCACCCGCGAGCTTCTACGACCTTTGGAAGGGGTAGGGTTAGGGTTGTGATTAGTGTTTGCTTTTTGGGTTGTGATTAGGGTTAGGGTTAGGGATGAAAACCTATAGGAGTTCAAGATATTCTTCAATAACTTTTTTTTTTAAGGTCATAGAGACTTGGAAGTTGGTTCCATCTCCACTAAAGTGGCTATGCCCGATCCATTGGGGCCATCCCCGAGCTTCTACGACCTTTGGAAATGGTGAAACCACCAAATCTATTTTAAAAAGTACACGATATTTTGGAATAACTTTTTTTCTGAAAGTCATAGAGACTTGGACATTTCAGGATTGATAAAGGGTAGCATGCCACACAACCACACCGAATTTCAGCACGTTTCGAGCAAGCAGCGCGGAGTTATTCACCCTATGGTGAATATGGGTTAGAGTTGCAATGAGGGTTAGGGTTAGGGTTGTGATTAGGGTTAGGGTTAGGGTTGTGATTAGGGTTAGGGTTAGGGAGGAGTACCCATTAGAGATCAACATATTCTTCCATAACTTTTTTTCTGTAGGTCATAGAGACTTGGAAGTTGGTTCCATCTCCACTAATGTGGGTATGCCCGATCCATTGGTACCACCCGCGAGCTTCTACGACCTTTGGAAGGGGTAGGGTTAGGGTTGTGATTAGTGTTTGCTTTTTGGGTTGTGATTAGGGTTAGGGTTAGGGATGAAAACCTATAGGAGTTCAAGATATTCTTCAATAACTTTTTTTCTGAAGGTCATAGAGACTTGGAAGTTGGTTCCATCTCCACTAAAGTGACTATGCCCGATCCATTGGGACCATCTCCGAGCTTCTACGACCTTCGGAAATGGTGAAACCATCAAATCTATTAAAAAAAGTACACGATATTTTGGAATAACTTATTTTCTGAAAGTCATAGAGACTTGGACATTTCAGGATTGATAAAGGGTAGCATGCCACACAACCACACCGAATTTCAGCACGTTTCGAGCAAGCAGCGCGGAGTTATTCACCTTATGGTGAATATGGGTTAGAGTTGCAATGAGGGTTAGGGTTAGGGTTGTGATTAGGGTTAGGGTTAGGGTTGTGATTAGGGTTAGGGTTAGGGTTAGGGTTGTGATTAGGGTTAGGGTTAGGGAGGAGTACCCATTAGAGATCAACATATTCTTCCATAACTTTTTTTCTGTAGGTCATAGAGACTTGGAAGTTGGTTCCATCTCTACTAATGTGGGTATGCCCGGTCCATTGGTACCACCCGCGAGCTTCTACGACCTTTGGAAGGGGTAGGGTTAGGGTTGTGATTAGTGTTTGCTTTTTGGGTTGTGATTAGGGTTAGGGTTAGGGATGAAAACCTATAGGAGTTCAAGATATTCTTCAATAACTTTTTTTCTGAAGGTCATAGAGACTTGGAAGTTGGTTCCATCTCCACTAAAGTGACTATGCCCGATCCATTGGGACCATCTCCGAGCTTCTACGACCTTCGGAAATGGTGAAACCATCAAATCTATTAAAAAAAGTACACGATATTTTGGAATAACTTATTTTCTGAAAGTCATAGAGACTTGGACATTTCAGGATTGATAAAGGGTAGCATGCCACACAACCACACCGAATTTCAGCACGTTTCGAGCAAGCAGCGCGGAGTTATTCACCTTATGGTGAATATGGGTTAGAGTTGCAATGAGGGTTAGGGTTAGGGTTGTGATTAGGGTTAGGGTTAGGGTTGTGATTAGGGTTAGGGTTAGGGTTAGGGTTGTGATTAGGGTTAGGGTTAGGGAGGAGTACCCATTAGAGATCAACATATTCTTCCATAACTTTTTTTCTGTAGGTCATAGAGACTTGGAAGTTGGTTCCATCTCCACTAATGTGGGTATGCCCGGTCCATTGGTACCACCCGCGAGCTTCTACGACCTTTGGAAGGGGTAGGGTTAGGGTTGTGATTAGTGTTTGCTTTTTGGGTTGTGATTAGGGTTAGGGTTAGGGATGAAAACCTATAGGAGTTCAAGATATTCTTCAATAACTTTTTTTTTTAAGGTCATAGAGACTTGGAAGTTGGTTCCATCTCCACTAAAGTGGCTATGCCCGATCCATTGGGGCCATCCCCGAGCTTCTACGACCTTTGGAAATGGTGAAACCACCAAATCTATTTTAAAAAGTACACGATATTTTGGAATAACTTTTTTTCTGAAAGTCATAGAGACTTGGACATTTCAGGATTGATAAAGGGTAGCATGCCACACAACCACACCGAATTTCAGCACGTTTCGAGCAAGCAGCGCGGAGTTATTCACCCTATGGTGAATATGGGTTAGAGTTGCAATGAGGGTTAGGGTTAGGGTTGTGATTAGGGTTAGGGTTGTGATTAGGGTTAGGGTTAGGGTTGTGATTAGGGTTAGGGTTAGGGAGGAGTACCCATTAGAGATCAACATATTCTTCCATAACTTTTTTTCTGTAGGTCATAGAGACTTGGAAGTTGGTTCCATCTCCACTAATGTGGGTATGCCCGATCCATTGGTACCACCCGCGAGCTTCTACGACCTTTGGAAGGGGTAGGGTTAGGGTTGTGATTAGTGTTTGCTTTTTGGGTTGTGATTAGGGTTAGGGTTAGGGATGAAAACCTATAGGAGTTCAAGATATTCTTCAATAACTTTTTTTCTGAAGGTCATAGAGACTTGGAAGTTGGTTCCATCTCCACTAAAGTGACTATGCCCGATCCATTGGGACCATCTCCGAGCTTCTACGACCTTCGGAAATGGTGAAACCATCAAATCTATTAAAAAAAGTACACGATATTTTGGAATAACTTATTTTCTGAAAGTCATAGAGACTTGGACATTTCAGGATTGATAAAGGGTAGCATGCCACACAACCACACCGAATTTCAGCACGTTTCGAGCAAGCAGCGCGGAGTTATTCACCTTATGGTGAATATGGGTTAGAGTTGCAATGAGGGTTAGGGTTAGGGTTGTGATTAGGGTTAGGGTTAGGGTTGTGATTAGGGTTAGGGTTAGGGTTAGGGTTGTGATTAGGGTTAGGGTTAGGGAGGAGTACCCATTAGAGATCAACATATTCTTCCATAACTTTTTTTCTGTAGGTCATAGAGACTTGGAAGTTGGTTCCATCTCCACTAATGTGGGTATGCCCGATCCATTGGTACCACCCGCGAGCTTCTACGACCTTTGGAAGGGGTAGGGTTAGGGTTGTGATTAGTGTTTGCTTTTTGGGTTGTGATTAGGGTTAGGGTTAGGGATGAAAACCTATAGGAGTTCAAGATA
The DNA here is from genome assembly GCF_024713975.1 of Paralichthys olivaceus. Lineage (NCBI taxonomy): Eukaryota > Metazoa > Chordata > Actinopteri > Pleuronectiformes > Paralichthyidae > Paralichthys > Paralichthys olivaceus. The sequence continues at coordinate 14,915,280 of NC_091097.1, read as the reverse complement.
TTCTTCAATAACTTTTTTTTTTAAGGTCATAGAGACTTGGAAGTTGGTTCCATCTCCACTAAAGTGGCTATGCCCGATCCATTGGGGCCATCCCCGAGCTTCTACGACCTTTGGAAATGGTGAAACCACCAAATCTATTTTAAAAAGTACACAACATTTTGGAATAACTTTTTTTCTGAAAGTCATAGAGACTTGGACATTTCAGGATTGATAAAGGGTAGCATGCCACACAACCACACCGAATTTCAGCACGTTTCGAGCAAGCAGCGCGGAGTTATTCACCCTATGGTGAATATGGGTTAGAGTTGCAATGAGGGTTAGGGTTAGGGTTGTGATTAGGGTTAGGGTTAGGGTTGTGATTAGGGTTAGGGTTGTGATTAGGGTTAGGGTTAGGGAGGAGTACCCACTAGAGATCAACATATTCTTCCATAACTTTTTTTCTGTAGGTCATAGAGACTTGGAAGTTGGTTCCATCTCCACTAATGTGGGTATGCCCGATCCATTGGTACCACCCGCGAGCTTCTACGACCTTTGGAAGGGGTAGGGTTAGGGTTGTGATTAGTGTTTGCTTTTTGGGTTGTGATTAGGGTTAGGGTTAGGGATGAAAACCTATAGGAGTTCAAGATATTCTTCAATAACTTTTTTTTTTAAGGTCATAGAGACTTGGAAGTTGGTTCCATCTCCACTAAAGTGGCTATGCCCGATCCATTGGGGCCATCCCCGAGCTTCTACGACCTTTGGAAATGGTGAAACCACCAAATCTATTTTAAAAAGTACACGACATTTTGGAATAACTTTTTTTCTGAAAGTCATAGAGACTTGGACATTTCAGGATTGACAAAGGGTAGCATGCCACACAACCACACCGAATTTCAGCACGTTTCGAGCAAGCATCGCGGAGTTATTCACCCTATGGTGAATATGGGTTAGAGTTGCAATGAGGGTTAGGGTTAGGGTTGTGATTAGGGTTAGGGTTAGGGTTGTGATTAGGGTTAGGGTTAGGGAGGAGTACCCATTAGAGATCAACATATTCTTCCATAACTTTTTTTCTGTAGGTCATAGAGACTTGGAAGTTGGTTCCATCTCCACTAATGTGGGTATGCCCGATCCATTGGTACCACCCGCGAGCTTCTACGACCTTTGGAAGGGGTAGGGTTAGGGTTGTGATTAGTGTTTGCTTTTTGGGTTGTGATTAGGGTTAGGGTTAGGGATGAAAACCTATAGGAGTTCAAGATATTCTTCAATAACTTTTTTTCTGAAGGTCATAGAGACTTGGAAGTTGGTTCCATCTCCACTAAAGTGACTATGCCCGATCCATTGGGACCATCTCCGAGCTTCTACGACCTTCGGAAATGGTGAAACCATCAAATCTATTAAAAAAAGTACACGATATTTTGGAATAACTTATTTTCTGAAAGTCATAGAGACTTGGACATTTCAGGATTGATAAAGGGTAGCATGCCACACAACCACACCGAATTTCAGCACGTTTCGAGCAAGCAGCGCGGAGTTATTCACCTTATGGTGAATATGGGTTAGAGTTGCAATGAGGGTTAGGGTTAGGGTTGTGATTAGGGTTAGGGTTAGGGTTGTGATTAGGGTTAGGGTTAGGGTTAGGGTTGTGATTAGGGTTAGGGTTAGGGAGGAGTACCCATTAGAGATCAACATATTCTTCCATAACTTTTTTTCTGTAGGTCATAGAGACTTGGAAGTTGGTTCCATCTCCACTAATGTGGGTATGCCCGGTCCATTGGTACCACCCGCGAGCTTCTACGACCTTTGGAAGGGGTAGGGTTAGGGTTGTGATTAGTGTTTGCTTTTTGGGTTGTGATTAGGGTTAGGGTTAGGGATGAAAACCTATAGGAGTTCAAGATATTCTTCAATAACTTTTTTTTTTAAGGTCATAGAGACTTGGAAGTTGGTTCCATCTCCACTAAAGTGGCTATGCCCGATCCATTGGGGCCATCCCCGAGCTTCTACGACCTTTGGAAATGGTGAAACCACCAAATCTATTTTAAAAAGTACACGATATTTTGGAATAACTTTTTTTCTGAAAGTCATAGAGACTTGGACATTTCAGGATTGATAAAGCGTAGCATGCCACACAACCACACCGAATTTCAGCACGTTTCGAGCAAGCAGCGCGGAGTTATTCACCCTATGGTGAATATGGGTTAGAGTTGCAATGAGGGTTAGGGTTAGGGTTGTGATTAGGGTTAGGGTTGTGATTAGGGTTAGGGTTAGGGTTGTGATTAGGGTTAGGGTTAGGGAGGAGTACCCATTAGAGATCAACATATTCTTCCATAACTTTTTTTCTGTAGGTCATAGAGACTTGGAAGTTGGTTCCATCTCCACTAATGTGGCTATGCCCGATCCATTGGTACCACCCCCGAGCTTCTACGACCTTTGGAAGGGGTAGGGTTAGGGTTGTGATTAGTGTTTGGTTTTTGGGTTGTGATTAGGGTTAGGGTTAGGGATGAAAACCTATAGGAGTTCAAGATATTCTTCAATAACTTTTTTTCTGAAGGTCATAGAGACTTGGAAGTTGGTTCCATCTCCACTAAAGTGACTATGCCCGATCCATTGGGACCATCTCCGAGCTTCTACGACCTTCGGAAATGGTGAAACCATCAAATCTATTTAAAAAAGTACACGATATTTTGAAATAACTTATTTTCTGAAAGTCATAGAGACTTGGACATTTCAGGATTGATAAAGGGTAGCATGCCACACAACCACACCGAATTTCAGCACATTTCGAGCAAGCAGCGCGGAGTTATTCACCCTATGGTGAATATGGGTTAGAGTTGCAATGAGGGTTAGGGTTAGGGTTGTGATTAGGGTTAGGGTTAGGGTTGTGATTAGGGTTAGGGTTGTGATTAGGGTTAGGGTTAGGGAGGAGTACCCATTAGAGATCAACATATTCTTCCATAACTTTTTTTCTGTAGGTCATAGAGACTTGGAAGTTGGTTCCATCTCCACTAATGTGGGTATGCCCGATCCATTGGTACCACCCGCGAGCTTCTACGACCTTTGGAAGGGGTAGGGTTAGGGTTGTGATTAGTGTTTGCTTTTTGGGTTGTGATTAGGGTTAGGGTTAGGGATGAAAACCTATAGGAGTTCAAGATATTCTTCAATAACTTTTTTTTTTAAGGTCATAGAGACTTGGAAGTTGGTTCCATCTCCACTAAAGTGGCTATGCCCGATCCATTGGGGCCATCCCCGAGCTTCTACGACCTTTGGAAATGGTGAAACCACCAAATCTATTTTAAAAAGTACACGATATTTTGGAATAACTTTTTTTCTGAAAGTCATAGAGACTTGGACATTTCAGGATTGATAAAGGGTAGCATGCCACACAACCACACCGAATTTCAGCACGTTTCGAGCAAGCAGCGCGGAGTTATTCACCCTATGGTGAATATGGGTTAGAGTTGCAATGAGGGTTAGGGTTAGGGTTGTGATTAGGGTTAGGGTTAGGGTTGTGATTAGGGTTAGGGTTAGGGAGGAGTACCCATTAGAGATCAACATATTCTTCCATAACTTTTTTTCTGTAGGTCATAGAGACTTGGAAGTTGGTTCCATCTCCACTAATGTGGGTATGCCCGATCCATTGGTACCACCCGCGAGCTTCTACGACCTTTGGAAGGGGTAGGGTTAGGGTTGTGATTAGTGTTTGCTTTTTGGGTTGTGATTAGGGTTAGGGTTAGGGATGAAAACCTATAGGAGTTCAAGATATTCTTCAATAACTTTTTTTCTGAAGGTCATAGAGACTTGGAAGTTGGTTCCATCTCCACTAAAGTGACTATGCCCGATCCATTGGGACCATCTCCGAGCTTCTACGACCTTCGGAAATGGTGAAACCATCAAATCTATTAAAAAAAGTACACGATATTTTGGAATAACTTATTTTCTGAAAGTCATAGAGACTTGGACATTTCAGGATTGATAAAGGGTAGCATGCCACACAACCACACCGAATTTCAGCACGTTTCGAGCAAGCAGCGCGGAGTTATTCACCTTATGGTGAATATGGGTTAGAGTTGCAATGAGGGTTAGGGTTAGGGTTGTGATTAGGGTTAGGGTTAGGGTTGTGATTAGGGTTAGGGTTAGGGTTAGGGTTGTGATTAGGGTTAGGGTTAGGGAGGAGTACCCATTAGAGATCAACATATTCTTCCATAACTTTTTTTCTGTAGGTCATAGAGACTTGGAAGTTGGTTCCATCTCCACTAATGTGGGTATGCCCGATCCATTGGTACCACCCGCGAGCTTCTACGACCTTTGGAAGGGGTAGGGTTAGGGTTGTGATTAGTGTTTGCTTTTTGGGTTGTGATTAGGGTTAGGGTTAGGGATGAAAACCTATAGGAGTTCAAGATATTCTTCAATAACTTTTTTTTTTAAGGTCATAGAGACTTGGAAGTTGGTTCCATCTCCACTAAAGTGGCTATGCCCGATCCATTGGGGCCATCCCCGAGCTTCTACGACCTTTGGAAATGGTGAAACCACCAAATCTATTTTAAAAAGTACACAACATTTTGGAATAACTTTTTTTCTGAAAGTCATAGAGACTTGGACATTTCAGGATTGATAAAGGGTAGCATGCCACACAACCACACCGAATTTCAGCACGTTTCGAACAAGCAGCGCGGAGTTATTCACCCTATGGTGAATATGGGTTAGAGTTGCAATGAGGGTTAGGGTTAGGGTTGTGATTAGGGTTAGGGTTAGGGTTGTGATTAGGGTTAGGGTTGTGATTAGGGTTAGGGTTAGGGAGGAGTACCCATTAGAGATCAACATATTCTTCCATAACTTTTTTTCTGTAGGTCATAGAGACTTGGAAGTTGGTTCCATCTCCACTAATGTGGGTATGCCCGATCCATTGGTACCACCCGCGAGCTTCTACGACCTTTGGAAGGGGTAGGGTTAGGGTTGTGATTAGTGTTTGCTTTTTGGGTTGTGATTAGGGTTAGGGTTAGGGATGAAAACCTATAGGAGTTCAAGATATTCTTCAATAACTTTTTTTTTTAAGGTCATAGAGACTTGGAAGTTGGTTCCATCTCCACTAAAGTGGCTATGCCCGATCCATTGGGGCCATCCCCGAGCTTCTACGACCTTTGGAAATGGTGAAACCACCAAATCTATTTTAAAAAGTACACGACATTTTGGAATAACTTTTTTTCTGAAAGTCATAGAGACTTGGACATTTCAGGATTGACAAAGGGTAGCATGCCACACAACCACACCGAATTTCAGCACGTTTCGAGCAAGCATCGCGGAGTTATTCACCCTATGGTGAATATGGGTTAGAGTTGCAATGAGGGTTAGGGTTAGGGTTGTGATTAGGGTTAGGGTTAGGGTTGTGATTAGGGTTAGGGTTAGGGAGGAGTACCCATTAGAGATCAACATATTCTTCCATAACTTTTTTTCTGTAGGTCATAGAGACTTGGAAGTTGGTTCCATCTCCACTAATGTGGGTATGCCCGATCCATTGGTACCACCCGCGAGCTTCTACGACCTTTGGAAGGGGTAGGGTTAGGGTTGTGATTAGTGTTTGCTTTTTGGGTTGTGATTAGGGTTAGGGTTAGGGATGAAAACCTATAGGAGTTCAAGATATTCTTCAATAACTTTTTTTCTGAAGGTCATAGAGACTTGGAAGTTGGTTCCATCTCCACTAAAGTGACTATGCCCGATCCATTGGGACCATCTCCGAGCTTCTACGACCTTCGGAAATGGTGAAACCATCAAATCTATTAAAAAAAGTACACGATATTTTGGAATAACTTATTTTCTGAAAGTCATAGAGACTTGGACATTTCAGGATTGATAAAGGGTAGCATGCCACACAACCACACCGAATTTCAGCACGTTTCGAGCAAGCAGCGCGGAGTTATTCACCTTATGGTGAATATGGGTTAGAGTTGCAATGAGGGTTAGGGTTAGGGTTGTGATTAGGGTTAGGGTTAGGGTTGTGATTAGGGTTAGGGTTAGGGTTAGGGTTGTGATTAGGGTTAGGGTTAGGGAGGAGTACCCATTAGAGATCAACATATTCTTCCATAACTTTTTTTCTGTAGGTCATAGAGACTTGGAAGTTGGTTCCATCTCCACTAATGTGGCTATGCCCGATCCATTGGTACCACCCCCGAGCTTCTACGACCTTTGGAAGGGGTAGGGTTAGGGTTGTGATTAGTGTTTGGTTTTTGGGTTGTGATTAGGGTTAGGGTTAGGGATGAAAACCTATAGGAGTTCAAGATATTCTTCAATAACTTTTTTTCTGAAGGTCATAGAGACTTGGAAGTTGGTTCCATCTCCACTAAAGTGACTATGCCCGATCCATTGGGACCATCTCCGAGCTTCTACGACCTTCGGAAATGGTGAAACCATCAAATCTATTTAAAAAAGTACACGATATTTTGAAATAACTTATTTTCTGAAAGTCATAGAGACTTGGACATTTCAGGATTGATAAAGGGTAGCATGCCACACAACCACACCGAATTTCAGCACATTTCGAGCAAGCAGCGCGGAGTTATTCACCCTATGGTGAATATGGGTTAGAGTTACAATGAGGGTTAGGGTTAGGGTTGTGATTAGGGTTAGGGTTGTGATTAGGGTTAGGGTTAGGGTTGTGATTAGGGTTAGGGTTAGGGAGGAGTACCCATTAGAGATCAACATATTCTTCCATAACTTTTTTTCTGTAGGTCATAGAGACTTGGAAGTTGGTTCCATCTCCACTAATGTGACTATGCCCGATCCATTGGGACCATCCCCGAGCTTCTACGACCTTCGGAAATGGTGAAACCATCAAATCTATTAAAAAAAGTACACGATATTTTGGAATAACTTATTTTCTGAAAGTCATAGAGACTTGGACATTTCAGGATTGATAAAGGGTAGCATGCCACACAACCACACCGAATTTCAGCACGTTTCGAGCAAGCAGCGCGGAGTTATTCACCCTATGGTGAATATGGGTTAGAGTTGCAATGAGGGTTAGGGTTAGGGTTGTGATTAGGGTTAGGGTTAGGGTTGTGATTAGGGTTAGGGTTGTGATTAGGGTTAGGGTTAGGGAGGAGTACCCATTAGAGATCAACATATTCTTCCATAACTTTTTTTCTGTAGGTCATAGAGACTTGGAAGTTGGTTCCATCTCCACTAATGTGGGTATGCCCGATCCATTGGTACCACCCGCGAGCTTCTACGACCTTTGGAAGGGGTAGGGTTAGGGTTGTGATTAGTGTTTGCTTTTTGGGTTGTGATTAGGGTTAGGGTTAGGGATGAAAACCTATAGGAGTTCAAGATATTCTTCAATAACTTTTTTTTTTAAGGTCATAGAGACTTGGAAGTTGGTTCCATCTCCACTAAAGTGGCTATGCCCGATCCATTGGGGCCATCCCCGAGCTTCTACGACCTTTGGAAATGGTGAAACCACCAAATCTATTTTAAAAAGTACACGATATTTTGGAATAACTTTTTTTCTGAAAGTCATAGAGACTTGGACATTTCAGGATTGATAAAGGGTAGCATGCCACACAACCACACCGAATTTCAGCACGTTTCGAGCAAGCAGCGCGGAGTTATTCACTCTATGGTGAATATGGGTTAGAGTTGCAATGAGGGTTAGGGTTAGGGTTGTGATTAGGGTTAGGGTTAGGGTTGTGATTAGGGTTAGGGTTAGGGAGGAGTACCCATTAGAGATCAACATATTCTTCCATAACTTTCTTTCTGTAGGTCATAGAGACTTGGAAGTTGGTTCCATCTCCACTAATGTGGGTATGCCCGATCCATTGGTACCACCCGCGAGCTTCTACGACCTTTGGAAGGGGTAGGGTTAGGGTTGTGATTAGTGTTTGCTTTTTGGGTTGTGATTAGGGTTAGGGTTAGGGATGAAAACCTATAGGAGTTCAAGATATTCTTCAATAACTTTTTTTCTGAAGGTCATAGAGACTTGGAAGTTGGTTCCATCTCCACTAAAGTGACTATGCCCGATCCATTGGGACCATCTCCGAGCTTCTACGACCTTCGGAAATGGTGAAACCATCAAATCTATTAAAAAAAGTACACGATATTTTGGAATAACTTATTTTCTGAAAGTCATAGAGACTTGGACATTTCAGGATTGATAAAGGGTAGCATGCCACACAACCACACCGAATTTCAGCACGTTTCGAGCAAGCAGCGCGGAGTTATTCACCTTATGGTGAATATGGGTTAGAGTTGCAATGAGGGTTAGGGTTAGGGTTGTGATTAGGGTTAGGGTTAGGGTTGTGATTAGGGTTAGGGTTAGGGTTAGGGTTGTGATTAGGGTTAGGGTTAGGGAGGAGTACCCATTAGAGATCAACATATTCTTCCATAACTTTTTTTCTGTAGGTCATAGAGACTTGGAAGTTGGTTCCATCTCCACTAATGTGGGTATGCCCGGTCCATTGGTACCACCCGCGAGCTTCTACGACCTTTGGAAGGGGTAGGGTTAGGGTTGTGATTAGTGTTTGCTTTTTGGGTTGTGATTAGGGTTAGGGTTAGGGATGAAAACCTATAGGAGTTCAAGATATTCTTCAATAACTTTTTTTTTTAAGGTCATAGAGACTTGGAAGTTGGTTCCATCTCCACTAAAGTGGCTATGCCCGATCCATTGGGGCCATCCCCGAGCTTCTACGACCTTTGGAAATGGTGAAACCACCAAATCTATTTTAAAAAGTACACGATATTTTGGAATAACTTTTTTTCTGAAAGTCATAGAGACTTGGACATTTCAGGATTGATAAAGGGTAGCATGCCACACAACCACACCGAATTTCAGCACGTTTCGAGCAAGCAGCGCGGAGTTATTCACCCTATGGTGAATATGGGTTAGAGTTGCAATGAGGGTTAGGGTTAGGGTTGTGATTAGGGTTAGGGTTGTGATTAGGGTTAGGGTTAGGGTTGTGATTAGGGTTAGGGTTAGGGTTGTGATTAGGGTTAGGGTTAGGGAGGAGTACCCATTAGAGATCAACATATTCTTCCATAACTTTTTTTCTGTAGGTCATAGAGACTTGGAAGTTGGTTCCATCTCCACTAATGTGGCTATGCCCGATCCATTGGTACCACCCCCGAGCTTCTACGACCTTTGGAAGGGGTAGGGTTAGGGTTGTGATTAGTGTTTGGTTTTTGGGTTGTGATTAGGGTTAGGGTTAGGGATGAAAACCTATAGGAGTTCAAGATATTCTTCAATAACTTTTTTTCTGAAGGTCATAGAGACTTGGAAGTTGGTTCCATCTCCACTAAAGTGACTATGCCCGATCCATTGGGACCATCTCCGAGCTTCTACGACCTTCGGAAATGGTGAAACCATCAAATCTATTTAAAAAAGTACACGATATTTTGAAATAACTTATTTTCTGAAAGTCATAGAGACTTGGACATTTCAGGATTGATAAAGGGTAGCATGCCACACAACCACACCGAATTTCAGCACATTTCGAGCAAGCAGCGCGGAGTTATTCACCCTATGGTGAATATGGGTTAGAGTTACAATGAGGGTTAGGGTTAGGGTTGTGATTAGGGTTAGGGTTGTGATTAGGGTTAGGGTTAGGGTTGTGATTAGGGTTAGGGTTAGGGTTGTGATTAGGGTTAGGGTTAGGGAGGAGTACCCATTAGAGATCAACATATTCTTCCATAACTTTTTTTCTGTAGGTCATAGAGACTTGGAAGTTGGTTCCATCTCCACTAATGTGACTATGCCCGATCCATTGGGACCATCCCCGAGCTTCTACGACCTTCGGAAATGGTGAAACCATCAAATCTATTAAAAAAAGTACACGATATTTTGGAATAACTTATTTTCTGAAAGTCATAGAGACTTGGACATTTCAGGATTGATAAAGGGTAGCATGCCACACAACCACACCGAATTTCAGCACGTTTCGAGCAAGCAGCGCGGAGTTATTCACCCTATGGTGAATATGGGTTAGAGTTGCAATGAGGGTTAGGGTTAGGGTTGTGATTAGGGTTAGGGTTAGGGTTGTGATTAGGGTTAGGGTTGTGATTAGGGTTAGGGTTAGGGAGGAGTACCCATTAGAGATCAACATATTCTTCCATAACTTTTTTTCTGTAGGTCATAGAGACTTGGAAGTTGGTTCCATCTCCACTAATGTGGGTATGCCCGATCCATTGGTACCACCCGCGAGCTTCTACGACCTTTGGAAGGGGTAGGGTTAGGGTTGTGATTAGTGTTTGCTTTTTGGGTTGTGATTAGGGTTAGGGTTAGGGATGAAAACCTATAGGAGTTCAAGATATTCTTCAATAACTTTTTTTTTTAAGGTCATAGAGACTTGGAAGTTGGTTCCATCTCCACTAAAGTGGCTATGCCCGATCCATTGGGGCCATCCCCGAGCTTCTACGACCTTTGGAAATGGTGAAACCACCAAATCTATTTTAAAAAGTACACGATATTTTGGAATAACTTTTTTTCTGAAAGTCATAGAGACTTGGACATTTCAGGATTGATAAAGGGTAGCATGCCACACAACCACACCGAATTTCAGCACGTTTCGAGCAAGCAGCGCGGAGTTATTCACCCTATGGTGAATATGGGTTAGAGTTGCAATGAGGGTTAGGGTTAGGGTTGTGATTAGGGTTAGGGTTAGGGTTGTGATTAGGGTTAGGGTTAGGGAGGAGTACCCATTAGAGATCAACATATTCTTCCATAACTTTTTTTCTGTAGGTCATAGAGACTTGGAAGTTGGTTCCATCTCCACTAATGTGGGTATGCCCGATCCATTGGTACCACCCGCGAGCTTCTACGACCTTTGGAAGGGGTAGGGTTAGGGTTGTGATTAGTGTTTGCTTTTTGGGTTGTGATTAGGGTTAGGGTTAGGGATGAAAACCTATAGGAGTTCAAGATATTCTTCAATAACTTTTTTTCTGAAGGTCATAGAGACTTGGAAGTTGGTTCCATCTCCACTAAAGTGACTATGCCCGATCCATTGGGACCATCTCCGAGCTTCTACGACCTTCGGAAATGGTGAAACCATCAAATCTATTAAAAAAAGTACACGATATTTTGGAATAACTTATTTTCTGAAAGTCATAGAGACTTGGACATTTCAGGATTGATAAAGGGTAGCATGCCACACAACCACACCGAATTTCAGCACGTTTCGAGCAAGCAGCGCGGAGTTATTCACCTTATGGTGAATATGGGTTAGAGTTGCAATGAGGGTTAGGGTTAGGGTTGTGATTAGGGTTAGGGTTAGGGTTGTGATTAGGGTTAGGGTTAGGGTTAGGGTTGTGATTAGGGTTAGGGTTAGGGAGGAGTACCCATTAGAGATCAACATATTCTTCCATAACTTTTTTTCTGTAGGTCATAGAGACTTGGAAGTTGGTTCCATCTCCACTAATGTGGGTATGCCCGATCCATTGGTACCACCCGCGAGCTTCTACGACCTTTGGAAGGGGTAGGGTTAGGGTTGTGATTAGTGTTTGCTTTTTGGGTTGTGATTAGGGTTAGGGTTAGGGATGAAAACCTATAGGAGTTCAAGATATTCTTCAATAACTTTTTTTTTTAAGGTCATAGAGACTTGGAAGTTGGTTCCATCTCCACTAAAGTGGCTATGCCCGATCCATTGGGGCCATCCCCGAGCTTCTACGACCTTTGGAAATGGTGAAACCACCAAATCTATTTTAAAAAGTACACAACATTTTGGAATAACTTTTTTTCTGAAAGTCATAGAGACTTGGACATTTCAGGATTGATAAAGGGTAGCATGCCACACAACCACACCGAATTTCAGCACGTTTCGAACAAGCAGCGCGGAGTTATTCACCCTATGGTGAATATGGGTTAGAGTTGCAATGAGGGTTAGGGTTAGGGTTGTGATTAGGGTTAGGGTTAGGGTTGTGATTAGGGTTAGGGTTGTGATTAGGGTTAGGGTTAGGGAGGAGTACCCATTAGAGATCAACATATTCTTCCATAACTTTTTTTCTGTAGGTCATAGAGACTTGGAAGTTGGTTCCATCTCCACTAATGTGGGTATGCCCGATCCATTGGTACCACCCGCGAGCTTCTACGACCTTTGGAAGGGGTAGGGTTAGGGTTGTGATTAGTGTTTGCTTTTTGGGTTGTGATTAGGGTTAGGGTTAGGGATGAAAACCTATAGGAGTTCAAGATATTCTTCAATAACTTTTTTTTTTAAGGTCATAGAGACTTGGAAGTTGGTTCCATCTCCACTAAAGTGGCTATGCCCGATCCATTGGGGCCATCCCCGAGCTTCTACGACCTTTGGAAATGGTGAAACCACCAAATCTATTTTAAAAAGTACACGACATTTTGGAATAACTTTTTTTCTGAAAGTCATAGAGACTTGGACATTTCAGGATTGACAAAGGGTAGCATGCCACACAACCACACCGAATTTCAGCACGTTTCGAGCAAGCATCGCGGAGTTATTCACCCTATGGTGAATATGGGTTAGAGTTGCAATGAGGGTTAGGGTTAGGGTTGTGATTAGGGTTAGGGTTAGGGTTGTGATTAGGGTTAGGGTTAGGGAGGAGTACCCATTAGAGATCAACATATTCTTCCATAACTTTTTTTCTGTAGGTCATAGAGACTTGGAAGTTGGTTCCATCTCCACTAATGTGGGTATGCCCGATCCATTGGTACCACCCGTGAGCTTCTACGACCTTTGGAAGGGGTAGGGTTAGGGTTGTGATTAGTGTTTGCTTTTTGGGTTGTGATTAGGGTTAGGGTTAGGGATGAAAACCTATAGGAGTTCAAGATATTCTTCAATAACTTTTTTTCTGAAGGTCATAGAGACTTGGAAGTTGGTTCCATCTCCACTAAAGTGACTATGCCCGATCCATTGGGACCATCTCCGAGCTTCTACGACCTTCGGAAATGGTGAAACCATCAAATCTATTAAAAAAAGTACACGATATTTTGGAATAACTTATTTTCTGAAAGTCATAGAGACTTGGACATTTCAGGATTGATAAAGGGTAGCATGCCACACAACCACACCGAATTTCAGCACGTTTCGAGCAAGCAGCGCGGAGTTATTCACCTTATGGTGAATATGGGTTAGAGTTGCAATGAGGGTTAGGGTTAGGGTTGTGATTAGGGTTAGGGTTAGGGTTGTGATTAGGGTTAGGGTTAGGGTTAGGGTTGTGATTAGGGTTAGGGTTAGGGAGGAGTACCCATTAGAGATCAACATATTCTTCCATAACTTTTTTTCTGTAGGTCATAGAGACTTGGAAGTTGGTTCCATCTCCACTAATGTGGGTATGCCCGGTCCATTGGTACCACCCGCGAGCTTCTACGACCTTTGGAAGGGGTAGGGTTAGGGTTGTGATTAGTGTTTGCTTTTTGGGTTGTGATTAGGGTTAGGGTTAGGGATGAAAACCTATAGGAGTTCAAGATATTCTTCAATAACTTTTTTTTTTAAGGTCATAGAGACTTGGAAGTTGGTTCCATCTCCACTAAAGTGGCTATGCCCGATCCATTGGGGCCATCCCCGAGCTTCTACGACCTTTGGAAATGGTGAAACCACCAAATCTATTTTAAAAAGTACACGATATTTTGGAATAACTTTTTTTCTGAAAGTCATAGAGACTTGGACATTTCAGGATTGATAAAGGGTAGCATGCCACACAACCACACCGAATTTCAGCACGTTTCGAGCAAGCAGCGCGGAGTTATTCACCCTATGGTGAATATGGGTTAGAGTTGCAATGAGGGTTAGGGTTAGGGTTGTGATTAGGGTTAGGGTTGTGATTAGGGTTAGGGTTAGGGTTGTGATTAGGGTTAGGGTTAGGGAGGAGTACCCATTAGAGATCAACATATTCTTCCATAACTTTTTTTCTGTAGGTCATAGAGACTTGGAAGTTGGTTCCATCTCCACTAATGTGGCTATGCCCGATCCATTGGTACCACCCCCGAGCTTCTACGACCTTTGGAAGGGGTAGGGTTAGGGTTGTGATTAGTGTTTGGTTTTTGGGTTGTGATTAGGGTTAGGGTTAGGGATGAAAACCTATAGGAGTTCAAGATATTCTTCAATAACTTTTTTTCTGAAGGTCATAGAGACTTGGAAGTTGGTTCCATCTCCACTAAAGTGACTATGCCCGATCCATTGGGACCATCTCCGAGCTTCTACGACCTTCGGAAATGGTGAAACCATCAAATCTATTTAAAAAAGTACACGATATTTTGAAATAACTTATTTTCTGAAAGTCATAGAGACTTGGACATTTCAGGATTGATAAAGGGTAGCATGCCACACAACCACACCGAATTTCAGCACATTTCGAGCAAGCAGCGCGGAGTTATTCACCCTATGGTGAATATGGGTTAGAGTTACAATGAGGGTTAGGGTTAGGGTTGTGATTAGGGTTAGGGTTGTGATTAGGGTTAGGGTTAGGGTTGTGATTAGGGTTAGGGTTAGGGAGGAGTACCCATTAGAGATCAACATATTCTTCCATAACTTTTTTTCTGTAGGTCATAGAGACTTGGAAGTTGGTTCCATCTCCACTAATGTGACTATGCCCGATCCATTGGGACCATCCCCGAGCTTCTACGACCTTCGGAAATGGTGAAACCATCAAATCTATTAAAAAAAGTACACGATATTTTGGAATAACTTATTTTCTGAAAGTCATAGAGACTTGGACATTTCAGGATTGATAAAGGGTAGCATGCCACACAACCACACCGAATTTCAGCACGTTTCGAGCAAGCAGCGCGGAGTTATTCACCCTATGGTGAATATGGGTTAGAGTTGCAATGAGGGTTAGGGTTAGGGTTGTGATTAGGGTTAGGGTTAGGGTTGTGATTAGGGTTAGGGTTGTGATTAGGGTTAGGGTTAGGGAGGAGTACCCATTAGAGATCAACATATTCTTCCATAACTTTTTTTCTGTAGGTCATAGAGACTTGGAAGTTGGTTCCATCTCCACTAATGTGGGTATGCCCGATCCATTGGTACCACCCGCGAGCTTCTACGACCTTTGGAAGGGGTAGGGTTAGGGTTGTGATTAGTGTTTGCTTTTTGGGTTGTGATTAGGGTTAGGGTTAGGGATGAAAACCTATAGGAGTTCAAGATATTCTTCAATAACTTTTTTTTTTAAGGTCATAGAGACTTGGAAGTTGGTTCCATCTCCACTAAAGTGGCTATGCCCGATCCATTGGGGCCATCCCCGAGCTTCTACGACCTTTGGAAATGGTGAAACCACCAAATCTATTTTAAAAAGTACACGATATTTTGGAATAACTTTTTTTCTGAAAGTCATAGAGACTTGGACATTTCAGGATTGATAAAGGGTAGCATGCCACACAACCACACCGAATTTCAGCACGTTTCGAGCAAGCAGCGCGGAGTTATTCACTCTATGGTGAATATGGGTTAGAGTTGCAATGAGGGTTAGGGTTAGGGTTGTGATTAGGGTTAGGGTTAGGGTTGTGATTAGGGTTAGGGTTAGGGAGGAGTACCCATTAGAGATCAACATATTCTTCCATAACTTTCTTTCTGTAGGTCATAGAGACTTGGAAGTTGGTTCCATCTCCACTAATGTGGGTATGCCCGATCCATTGGTACCACCCGCGAGCTTCTACGACCTTTGGAAGGGGTAGGGTTAGGGTTGTGATTAGTGTTTGCTTTTTGGATTGTGATTAGGGTTAGGGTTAGGGATGAAAACCTATAGGAGTTCAAGATATTCTTCAATAACTTTTTTTCTGAAGGTCATAGAGACTTGGAAGTTGGTTCCATCTCCACTAAAGTGACTATGCCCGATCCATTGGGACCATCTCCGAGCTTCTACGACCTTCGGAAATGGTGAAACCATCAAATCTATTAAAAAAAGTACACGATATTTTGGAATAACTTATTTTCTGAAAGTCATAGAGACTTGGACATTTCAGGATTGATAAAGGGTAGCATGCCACACAACCACACCGAATTTCAGCACGTTTCGAGCAAGCAGCGCGGAGTTATTCACCTTATGGTGAATATGGGTTAGAGTTGCAATGAGGGTTAGGGTTGTGATTAGGGTTAGGGTTAGGGTTGTGATTAGGGTTAGGGTTAGGGTTAGGGTTGTGATTAGGGTTAGGGTTAGGGAGGAGTACCCATTAGAGATCAACATATTCTTCCATAACTTTTTTTCTGTAGGTCATAGAGACTTGGAAGTTGGTTCCATCTCCACTAATGTGGGTATGCCCGGTCCATTGGTACCACCCGCGAGCTTCTACGACCTTTGGAAGGGGTAGGGTTAGGGTTGTGATTAGTGTTTGCTTTTTGGGTTGTGATTAGGGTTAGGGTTAGGGATGAAAACCTATAGGAGTTCAAGATATTCTTCAATAACTTTTTTTTTTAAGGTCATAGAGACTTGGAAGTTGGTTCCATCTCCACTAAAGTGGCTATGCCCGATCCATTGGGGCCATCCCCGAGCTTCTACGACCTTTGGAAATGGTGAAACCACCAAATCTATTTTAAAAAGTACACGATATTTTGGAATAACTTTTTTTCTGAAAGTCATAGAGACTTGGACATTTCAGGATTGATAAAGGGTAGCATGCCACACAACCACACCGAATTTCAGCACGTTTCGAGCAAGCAGCGCGGAGTTATTCACCCTATGGTGAATATGGGTTAGAGTTGCAATGAGGGTTAGGGTTAGGGTTGTGATTAGGGTTAGGGTTGTGATTAGGGTTAGGGTTAGGGTTGTGATTAGGGTTAGGGTTAGGGTTGTGATTAGGGTTAGGGTTAGGGAGGAGTACCCATTAGAGATCAACATATTCTTCCATAACTTTTTTTCTGTAGGTCATAGAGACTTGGAAGTTGGTTCCATCTCCACTAATGTGGCTATGCCCGATCCATTGGTACCACCCCCGAGCTTCTACGACCTTTGGAAGGGGTAGGGTTAGGGTTGTGATTAGTGTTTGGTTTTTGGGTTGTGATTAGGGTTAGGGTTAGGGATGAAAACCTATAGGAGTTCAAGATATTCTTCAATAACTTTTTTTCTGAAGGTCATAGAGACTTGGAAGTTGGTTCCATCTCCACTAAAGTGACTATGCCCGATCCATTGGGACCATCTCCGAGCTTCTACGACCTTCGGAAATGGTGAAACCATCAAATCTATTTAAAAAAGTACACGATATTTTGAAATAACTTATTTTCTGAAAGTCATAGAGACTTGGACATTTCAGGATTGATAAAGGGTAGCATGCCACACAACCACACCGAATTTCAGCACATTTCGAGCAAGCAGCGCGGAGTTATTCACCCTATGGTGAATATGGGTTAGAGTTACAATGAGGGTTAGGGTTAGGGTTGTGATTAGGGTTAGGGTTGTGATTAGGGTTAGGGTTAGGGTTGTGATTAGGGTTAGGGTTAGGGTTGTGATTAGGGTTAGGGTTAGGGAGGAGTACCCATTAGAGATCAACATATTCTTCCATAACTTTTTTTCTGTAGGTCATAGAGACTTGGAAGTTGGTTCCATCTCCACTAATGTGACTATGCCCGATCCATTGGGACCATCCCCGAGCTTCTACGACCTTCGGAAATGGTGAAACCATCAAATCTATTAAAAAAAGTACACGATATTTTGGAATAACTTATTTTCTGAAAGTCATAGAGACTTGGACATTTCAGGATTGATAAAGGGTAGCATGCCACACAACCACACCGAATTTCAGCACGTTTCGAGCAAGCAGCGCGGAGTTATTCACCCTATGGTGAATATGGGTTAGAGTTGCAATGAGGGTTAGGGTTAGGGTTGTGATTAGGGTTAGGGTTAGGGTTGTGATTAGGGTTAGGGTTGTGATTAGGGTTAGGGTTAGGGAGGAGTACCCATTAGAGATCAACATATTCTTCCATAACTTTTTTTCTGTAGGTCATAGAGACTTGGAAGTTGGTTCCATCTCAACTAATGTGGGTATGCCCGATCCATTGGTACCACCCGCGAGCTTCTACGACCTTTGGAAGGGGTAGGGTTAGGGTTGTGATTAGTGTTTGCTTTTTGGGTTGTGATTAGGGTTAGGGTTAGGGATGAAAACCTATAGGAGTTCAAGATATTCTTCAATAACTTTTTTTTTTAAGGTCATAGAGACTTGGAAGTTGGTTCCATCTCCACTAAAGTGGCTATGCCCGATCCATTGGGGCCATCCCCGAGCTTCTACGACCTTTGGAAATGGTGAAACCACCAAATCTATTTTAAAAAGTACACGATATTTTGGAATAACTTTTTTTCTGAAAGTCATAGAGACTTGGACATTTCAGGATTGATAAAGGGTAGCATGCCACACAACCACACCGAATTTCAGCACGTTTCGAGCAAGCAGCGCGGAGTTATTCACTCTATGGTGAATATGGGTTAGAGTTGCAATGAGGGTTAGGGTTAGGGTTGTGATTAGGGTTAGGGTTAGGGTTGTGATTAGGGTTAGGGTTAGGGAGGAGTACCCATTAGAGATCAACATATTCTTCCATAACTTTTTTTCTGTAGGTCATAGAGACTTGGAAGTTGGTTCCATCTCCACTAATGTGGGTATGCCCGATCCATTGGTACCACCCGCGAGCTTCTACGACCTTTGGAAGGGGTAGGGTTAGGGTTGTGATTAGTGTTTGCTTTTTGGGTTGTGATTAGGGTTAGGGTTAGGGATGAAAACCTATAGGAGTTCAAGATATTCTTCAATAACTTTTTTTCTGAAGGTCATAGAGACTTGGAAGTTGGTTCCATCTCCACTAAAGTGACTATGCCCGATCCATTGGGACCATCTCCGAGCTTCTACGACCTTCGGAAATGGTGAAACCATCAAATCTATTAAAAAAAGTACACGATATTTTGGAATAACTTATTTTCTGAAAGTCATAGAGACTTGGACATTTCAGGATTGATAAAGGGTAGCATGCCACACAACCACACCGAATTTCAGCACGTTTCGAGCAAGCAGCGCGGAGTTATTCACCTTATGGTGAATATGGGTTAGAGTTGCAATGAGGGTTAGGGTTAGGGTTGTGATTAGGGTTAGGGTTAGGGTTGTGATTAGGGTTAGGGTTAGGGTTAGGGTTGTGATTAGGGTTAGGGTTAGGGAGGAGTACCCATTAGAGATCAACATATTCTTCCATAACTTTTTTTCTGTAGGTCATAGAGACTTGGAAGTTGGTTCCATCTCCACTAATGTGGGTATGCCCGGTCCATTGGTACCACCCGCGAGCTTCTACGACCTTTGGAAGGGGTAGGGTTAGGGTTGTGATTAGTGTTTGCTTTTTGGGTTGTGATTAGGGTTAGGGTTAGGGATGAAAACCTATAGGAGTTCAAGATATTCTTCAATAACTTTTTTTTTTAAGGTCATAGAGACTTGGAAGTTGGTTCCATCTCCACTAAAGTGGCTATGCCCGATCCATTGGGGCCATCCCCGAGCTTCTACGACCTTTGGAAATGGTGAAACCACCAAATCTATTTTAAAAAGTACACGATATTTTGGAATAACTTTTTTTCTGAAAGTCATAGAGACTTGGACATTTCAGGATTGATAAAGGGTAGCATGCCACACAACCACACCGAATTTCAGCACGTTTCGAGCAAGCAGCGCGGAGTTATTCACCCTATGGTGAATATGGGTTAGAGTTGCAATGAGGGTTAGGGTTAGGGTTGTGATTAGGGTTAGGGTTGTGATTAGGGTTAGGGTTAGGGTTGTGATTAGGGTTAGGGTTAGGGTTGTGATTAGGGTTAGGGTTAGGGAGGAGTACCCATTAGAGATCAACATATTCTTCCATAACTTTTTTTCTGTAGGTCATAGAGACTTGGAAGTTGGTTCCATCTCCACTAATGTGGCTATGCCCGATCCATTGGTACCACCCCCGAGCTTCTACGACCTTTGGAAGGGGTAGGGTTAGGGTTGTGATTAGTGTTTGGTTTTTGGGTTGTGATTAGGGTTAGGGTTAGGGATGAAAACCTATAGGAGTTCAAGATATTCTTCAATAACTTTTTTTCTGAAGGTCATAGAGACTTGGAAGTTGGTTCCATCTCCACTAAAGTGACTATGCCCGATCCATTGGGACCATCTCCGAGCTTCTACGACCTTCGGAAATGGTGAAACCATCAAATCTATTTAAAAAAGTACACGATATTTTGAAATAACTTATTTTCTGAAAGTCATAGAGACTTGGACATTTCAGGATTGATAAAGGGTAGCATGCCACACAACCACACCGAATTTCAGCACATTTCGAGCAAGCAGCGCGGAGTTATTCACCCTATGGTGAATATGGGTTAGAGTTACAATGAGGGTTAGGGTTAGGGTTGTGATTAGGGTTAGGGTTGTGATTAGGGTTAGGGTTAGGGTTGTGATTAGGGTTAGGGTTAGGGAGGAGTACCCATTAGAGATCAACATATTCTTCCATAACTTTTTTTCTGTAGGTCATAGAGACTTGGAAGTTGGTTCCATCTCCACTAATGTGACTATGCCCGATCCATTGGGACCATCCCCGAGCTTCTACGACCTTCGGAAATGGTGAAACCATCAAATCTATTAAAAAAAGTACACGATATTTTGGAATAACTTATTTTCTGAAAGTCATAGAGACTTGGACATTTCAGGATTGATAAAGGGTAGCATGCCACACAACCACACCGAATTTCAGCACGTTTCGAGCAAGCAGCGCGGAGTTATTCACCCTATGGTGAATATGGGTTAGAGTTGCAATGAGGGTTAGGGTTAGGGTTGTGATTAGGGTTAGGGTTGTGATTAGGGTTAGGGTTAGGGAGGAGTACCCATTAGAGATCAACATATTCTTCCATAACTTTTTTTCTGTAGGTCATAGAGACTTGGAAGTTGGTTCCATCTCCACTAATGTGGGTATGCCCGATCCATTGGTACCACCCGCGAGCTTCTACGACCTTTGGAAGGGGTAGGGTTAGGGTTGTGATTAGTGTTTGCTTTTTGGGTTGTGATTAGGGTTAGGGTTAGGGATGAAAACCTATAGGAGTTCAAGATATTCTTCAATAACTTTTTTTTTTAAGGTCATAGAGACTTGGAAGTTGGTTCCATCTCCACTAAAGTGGCTATGCCCGATCCATTGGGGCCATCCCCGAGCTTCTACGACCTTTGGAAATGGTGAAACCACCAAATCTATTTTAAAAAGTACACGATATTTTGGAATAACTTTTTTTCTGAAAGTCATAGAGACTTGGACATTTCAGGATTGATAAAGGGTAGCATGCCACACAACCACACCGAATTTCAGCACGTTTCGAGCAAGCAGCGCGGAGTTATTCACCTTATGGTGAATATGGGTTAGAGTTGCAATGAGGGTTAGGGTTAGGGTTGTGATTAGGGTTAGGGTTAGGGTTGTGATAAGGGTTAGGGTTAGGGTTGTGATTAGGGTTAGGGTTAGGGAGGAGTACCCATTAGAGATCAACATATTCTTCCATAACTTTTTTTCTGTAGGTCATAGAGACTTGGAAGTTGGTTCCATCTCCACTAATGTGGGTATGCCCGATCCATTGGTACCACCCGCGAGCTTCTACGACCTTTGGAAGGGGTAGGGTTAGGGTTGTGATTAGTGTTTGCTTTTTGGGTTGTGATTAGGGTTAGGGTTAGGGATGAAAACCTATAGGAGTTCAAGATATTCTTCAATAACTTTTTTTCTGAAGGTCATAGAGACTTGGAAGTTGGTTCCATCTCCACTAAAGTGACTATGCCCGATCCATTGGGACCATCTCCGAGCTTCTACGACCTTCGGAAATGGTGAAACCATCAAATCTATTTAAAAAAGTACACGATATTTTGAAATAACTTATTTTCTGAAAGTCATAGAGACTTGGACATTTCAGGATTGATAAAGGGTAGCATGCCACACAACCACACCGAATTTCAGCACATTTCGAGCAAGCAGCGCGGAGTTATTCACCCTATGGTGAATATGGGTTAGAGTTACAATGAGGGTTAGGGTTGTGATTAGGGTTAGGGTTGTGATTAGGGTTAGGGTTAGGGTTGTGATTAGGGTTAGGGTTAGGGTTGTGATTAGGGTTAGGGTTAGGGAGGAGTACCCATTAGAGATCAACATATTCTTCCATAACTTTTTTTCTGTAGGTCATAGAGACTTGGAAGTTGGTTCCATCTCCACTAATGTGACTATGCCCGATCCATTGGGACCATCCCCGAGCTTCTACGACCTTCGGAAATGGTGAAACCATCAAATCTATTAAAAAAGTACACGATATTTTGGAATAACTTATTTTCTGAAAGTCATAGAGACTTGGACATTTCAGGATTGATAAAGGGTAGCATGCCACACAACCACACCGAATTTCAGCACGTTTCGAGCAAGCAGCGCGGAGTTATTCACCTTATGGTGAATATGGGTTAGAGTTGCAATGAGGGTTAGGGTTAGGGTTGTGATTAGGGTTAGGGTTAGGGTTGTGATTAGGGTTAGGGTTAGGGAGGAGTACCCATTAGAGATCAACATATTCTTCCATAACTTTTTTTCTGTAGGTCATAGAGACTTGGAAGTTGGTTCCATCTCCACTAATGTGACTATGCCCGATCCATTGGGACCATCCCCGAGCTTCTACGACCTTCGGAAATGGTGAAACCATCAAATCTATTAAAAAAAGTACACGATATTTTGGAATAACTTATTTTCTGAAAGTCATAGAGACTTGGACATTTCAGGATTGATAAAGGGTAGCATGCCACACAACCACACCGAATTTCAGCACGTTTCGAGCAAGCAGCGCAGAGTTATTCACCCTATGGTGAATATGGGTTAGAGTTGCAATGAGGGTTAGGGTTGTGATTAGGGTTAGGGTTAGAGTTGTGATTAGGGTTAGGGTTAGGGTTGTGATTAGGGTTAGGGTTAGGGAGGAGTACCCATTAGAGATCAACATATTCTTCCATAACTTTTTTTCTGTAGGTCATAGAGACTTGGAAGTTGGTTCCATCTCCACTAATGTGGGTATGCCCGATCCATTGGTACCACCCGCGAGCTTCTACGACCTTTGGAAGGGGTAGGGTTAGGGTTGTGATTAGTGTTTGCTTTTTGGGTTGTGATTAGGGTTAGGGTTAGGGATGAAAACCTATAGGAGTTCAAGATATTCTTCAATAACTTTTTTTTTTAAGGTCATAGAGACTTGGAAGTTGGTTCCATCTCCACTAAAGTGGCTATGCCCGATCCATTGGGGCCATCCCCGACCTTCTACGACCTTTGGAAATGGTGAAACCACCAAATCTATTTTAAAAAGTACACGATATTTTGGAATAACTTTTTTTCTGAAAGTCATAGAGACTTGGACATTTCAGGATTGATAAAGGGTAGCATGCCACACAACCACACCGAATTTCAGCACGTTTCGAGCAAGCAGCGCGGAGTTATTCACCCTATGGTGAATATGGGTTAGAGTTGCAATGAGGGTTAGGGTTAGGGTTGTGATTAGGGTTAGGGTTAGGGTTGTGATTAGGGTTAGGGTTAGGGAGGAGTACCCATTAGAGATCAACATATTCTTCCATAACTTTTTTTCTGTAGGTCATAGAGACTTGGAAGTTGGTTCCATCTCCACTAATGTGACTATGCCCGATCCATTGGGACCATCCCCGAGCTTCTACGACCTTCGGAAATGGTGAAACCATCAAATCTATTAAAAAAAGTACACGATATTTTGGAATAACTTATTTTCTGAAAGTCATAGAGACTTGGACATTTCAGGATTGATAAAGGGTAGCATGCCACACAACCACACCGAATTTCAGCACGTTTCGAGCAAGCAGCGCGGAGTTATTCACCTTATGGTGAATATGGGTTAGAGTTGCAATGAGGGTTAGGGTTAGGGTTGTGATTAGGGTTAGGGTTAGGGTTGTGATTAGGGTTAGGGTTAGGGAGGAGTACCCATTAGAGATCAACATATTCTTCCATAACTTTTTTTCTGTAGGTCATAGAGACTTGGAAGTTGGTTCCATCTCCACTAATGTGGGTAAGCCCGATCCATCGGTACCACCCGCGAGCTTCTACGACCTTTGGAAGGGGTAGGGTTAGGGTTGTGATTAGTGTTTGCTTTTTGGGTTGTGATTAGGGTTAGGGTTAGGGATGAAAACCTATAGGAGTTCAAGATATTCTTCAATAACTTTTTTTCTGAAGGTCATAGAGACTTGGAAGTTGGTTCCATCTCCACTAAAGTGACTATGCCCGATCCATTGGGACCATCTCCGAGCTTCTACGACCTTCGGAAATGGTGAAACCATCAAATCTATTAAAAAAAGTACACGATATTTTGGAATAACTTATTTTCTGAAAGTCATAGAGACTTGGACATTTCAGGATTGATAAAGGGTAGCATGCCACACAACCACACCGAATTTCAGCACGTTTCGAGCAAGCAGCGCAGAGTTATTCACCCTATGGTGAATATGGGTTAGAGTTGCAATGAGGGTTAGGGTTGTGATTAGGGTTAGGGTTAGAGTTGTGATTAGGGTTAGGGTTAGGGTTGTGATTAGGGTTAGGGTTAGGGAGGAGTACCCATTAGAGATCAACATATTCTTCCATAACTTTTTTTCTGTAGGTCATAGAGACTTGGAAGTTGGTTCCATCTCCACTAATGTGGGTATGCCCGATCCATTGGTACCACCCGCGAGCTTCTACGACCTTTGGAAGGGGTAGGGTTAGGGTTGTGATTAGTGTTTGCTTTTTGGGTTGTGATTAGGGTTAGGGTTAGGGATGAAAACCTATAGGAGTTCAAGATATTCTTCAATAACTTTTTTTTTTAAGGTCATAGAGATTTGGAAGTTGGTTCCATCTCCACTAAAGTGGCTATGCCCGATCCATTGGGGCCATCCCCGAGCTTCTACGACCTTTGGAAATGGTGAAACCACTAAATCTATTTTAAAAAGTACACGATATTTTGGAATAACTTTTTTTCTGAAAGTCATAGAGCCTTGGACATTTCAGGATTGATAAAGGGTAGCATGCCACACAACCACACCGAATTTCAGCACATTTCGAGCAAGCAGCGCGGAGTTATTCACCCTATGGTGAATATGGGTTAGAGTTGCAATGAGGGTTAGGGTTAGGGTTGTGATTAGGGTTAGGGTTGTGATTAGGGTTAGGGTTAGGGTTGTGATTAGGGTTAGGGTTGTGATTAGGGTTAGGGTTAGGGAGGAGTACCCATTAGAGATCAACATATTCTTCCATAACTTTTTTTCTGTAGGTCATAGAGACTTGGAAGTTGGTTCCATCTCCACTAATGTGGCTATGCCCGATCCATTGGTACCACCCCCGAGCTTCTACGACCTTTGGAAGGGGTAGGGTTAGGGTTGTGATTAGTGTTTGGTTTTTGGGTTGTGATTAGGGTTAGGGTTAGGGATGAAAACCTATAGGAGTTCAAGATATTCTTCAATAACTTTTTTTCTGAAGGTCATAGAGACTTGGAAGTTGGTTCCATCTCCACTAAAGTGACTATGCCCGATCCATTGGGACCATCTCCGAGCTTCTACGACCTTCGGAAATGGTGAAACCATCAAATCTATTTAAAAAAGTACACGATATTTTGAAATAACTTATTTTCTGAAAGTCATAGAGACTTGGACATTTCAGGATTGATAAAGGGTAGCGTGCCACACAACCACACCGAATTTCAGCACATTTCGAGCAAGCAGCGCGGAGTTATTCACCCTATGGTGAATATGGGTTAGAGTTACAATGAGGGTTAGGGTTAGGGTTGTGATTAGGGTTAGGGTTGTGATTAGGGTTAGGGTTAGGGTTGTGATTAGGGTTAGGGTTAGGGTTGTGATTAGGGTTAGGGTTAGGGAGGAGTACCCATTAGAGATCAACATATTCTTCCATAACTTTTTTTCTGAAGGTCATAGAGACTTGGAAGTTGGTTCCATCTCCACTAATGTGACTATGCCCGATCCATTGGGACCATCCCCGAGCTTCTACGACCTTCGGAAATGGTGAAACCATCAAATCTATTAAAAAAGTACACGATATTTTGGAATAACTTATTTTCTGAAAGTCATAGAGACTTGGACATTTCAGGATTGATAAAGGGTAGCATGCCACACAACCACACCGAATTTCAGCACGTTTCGAGCAAGCAGCGCGGAGTTATTCACCTTATGGTGAATATGGGTTAGAGTTGCAATGAGGGTTAGGGTTAGGGTTGTGATTAGGGTTAGGGTTAGGGTTGTGATTAGGGTTAGGGTTAGGGAGGAGTACCCATTAGAGATCAACATATTCTTCCATAACTTTTTTTCTGTAGGTCATAGAGACTTGGAAGTTGGTTCCATCTCCACTAAAGTGACTATGCCCGATCCATTGGGACCATCTCCGAGCTTCTACGACCTTCGGAAATGGTGAAACCATCAAATCTATTTAAAAAAGTACACAATATTTTGAAATAACTTATTTTCTGAAAGTCATAGAGACTTGGACATTTCAGGATTGATAAAGGGTAGCATGCCACACAACCACACTGAATTTCAGCACATTTCGAGCAAGCAGCGCGGAGTTATTCACCCTATGGTGAATATGGGTTAGAGTTACAATGAGGGTTAGGGTTAGGGTTGTGATTAGGGTTAGGGTTGTGATTAGGGTTAGGGTTAGGGTTGTGATTAGGGTTAGGGTTAGGGTTGTGATTAGGGTTAGGGTTAGGGAGGAGTACCCATTAGAGATCAACATATTCTTCCATAACTTTTTTTCTGTAGGTCATAGAGACTTGGAAGTTGGTTCCATCTCCACTAATGTGACTATGCCCGATCCATTGGGACCATCCCCGAGCTTCTACGACCTTCGGAAATGGTGAAACCATCAAATCTATTAAAAAAAGTACACGATATTTTGGAATAACTTATTTTCTGAAAGTCATAGAGACTTGGACATTTCAGGATTGATAAAGGGTAGCATGCCACACAACCACACCGAATTTCAGCACGTTTCGAGCAAGCAGCGCGGAGTTATTCACCTTATGGTGAATATGGGTTAGAGTTGCAATGAGGGTTAGGGTTAGGGTTGTGATTAGGGTTAGGGTTAGGGTTGTGATTAGGGTTAGGGTTAGGGAGGAGTACCCATTAGAGATCAACATATTCTTCCATAACCTTTTTTCTGTAGGTCATAGAGACTTGGAAGTTGGTTCCATCTCCACTAATGTGGGTAAGCCCGATCCATCGGTACCACCCGCGAGCTTCTACGACCTTTGGAAGGGGTAGGGTTAGGGTTGTGATTAGTGTTTGCTTTTTGGGTTGTGATTAGGGTTAGGGTTAGGGATGAAAACCTATAGGAGTTCAAGATATTCTTCAATAACTTTTTTTCTGAAGGTCATAGAGACTTGGAAGTTGGTTCCATCTCCACTAAAGTGACTATGCCCGATCCATTGGGACCATCTCCGAGCTTCTACGACCTTCGGAAATGGTGAAACCATCAAATCTATTAAAAAAAGTACACGATATTTTGGAATAACTTATTTTCTGAAAGTCATAGAGACTTGGACATTTCAGGATTGATAAAGGGTAGCATGCCACACAACCACACCGAATTTCAGCACGTTTCGAGCAAGCAGCGCAGAGTTATTCACCCTATGGTGAATATGGGTTAGAGTTGCAATGAGGGTTAGGGTTGTGATTAGGGTTAGGGTTAGAGTTGTGATTAGGGTTAGGGTTAGGGTTGTGATTAGGGTTAGGGTTAGGGAGGAGTACCCATTAGAGATCAACATATTCTTCCATAACTTTTTTTCTGTAGGTCATAGAGACTTGGAAGTTGGTTCCATCTCCACTAATGTGGGTATGCCCGATCCATTGGTACCACCCGCGAGCTTCTACGACCTTTGGAAGGGGTAGGGTTAGGGTTGTGATTAGTGTTTGCTTTTTGGGTTGTGATTAGGGTTAGGGTTAGGGATGAAAACCTATAGGAGTTCAAGATATTCTTCAATAACTTTTTTTTTTAAGGTCATAGAGATTTGGAAGTTGGTTCCATCTCCACTAAAGTGGCTATGCCCGATCCATTGGGGCCATCCCCGAGCTTCTACGACCTTTGGAAATGGTGAAACCACCAAATCTATTTTAAAAAGTACACGATATTTTGGAATAACTTTTTTTCTGAAAGTCATAGAGCCTTGGACATTTCAGGATTGATAAAGGGTAGCATGCCACACAACCACACCGAATTTCAGCACGTTTCGAGCAAGCAGCGCGGAGTTATTCACCCTATGGTGAATATGGGTTAGAGTTGCAATGAGGGTTAGGGTTAGGGTTGTGATTAGGGTTAGGGTTGTGATTAGGGTTAGGGTTAGGGTTGTGATTAGGGTTAGGGTTAGGGTTGTGATTAGGGTTAGGGTTAGGGAGGAGTACCCATTAGAGATCAACATATTCTTCCATAACTTTTTTTCTGTAGGTCATAGAGACTTGGAAGTTGGTTCCATCTCCACTAATGTGGCTATGCCCGATCCATTGGTACCACCCCCGAGCTTCTACGACCTTTGGAAGGGGTAGGGTTAGGGTTGTGATTAGTGTTTGGTTTTTGGGTTGTGATTAGGGTTAGGGTTAGGGATGAAAACCTATAGGAGTTCAAGATATTCTTCAATAACTTTTTTTCTGAAGGTCATAGAGACTTGGAAGTTGGTTCCATCTCCACTAAAGTGACTATGCCCGATCCATTGGGACCATCTCCGAGCTTCTACGACCTTCGGAAATGGTGAAACCATCAAATCTATTTAAAAAAGTACACGATATTTTGAAATAACTTATTTTCTGAAAGTCATAGAGACTTGGACATTTCAGGATTGATAAAGGGTAGCGTGCCACACAACCACACCGAATTTCAGCACATTTCGAGCAAGCAGCGCGGAGTTATTCACCCTATGGTGAATATGGGTTAGAGTTACAATGAGGGTTAGGGTTAGGGTTGTGATTAGGGTTAGGGTTGTGATTAGGGTTAGGGTTAGGGTTGTGATTAGGGTTAGGGTTAGGGAGGAGTACCCATTAGAGATCAACATATTCTTCCATAACTTTTTTTCTGTAGGTCATAGAGACTTGGAAGTTGGTTCCATCTCGACTAATGTGACTATGCCCGATCCATTGGGACCATCCCCGAGCTTCTACGACCTTCGGAAATGGTGAAACCATCAAATCTATTAAAAAAGTACACGATATTTTGGAATAACTTATTTTCTGAAAGTCATAGAGACTTGGACATTTCAGGATTGATAAAGGGTAGCATGCCACACAACCACACCGAATTTCAGCACGTTTCGAGCAAGCAGCGCGGAGTTATTCACCTTATGGTGAATATGGGTTAGAGTTGCAATGAGGGTTAGGGTTAGGGTTGTGATTAGGGTTAGGGTTAGGGTTGTGATTAGGGTTAGGGTTAGGGAGGAGTACCCATTAGAGATCAACATATTCTTCCATAACTTTTTTTCTGTAGGTCATAGAGACTTGGAAGTTGGTTCCATCTCCACTAAAGTGACTATGCCCGATCCATTGGGACCATCTCCGAGCTTCTACGTCCTTCGGAAATGGTGAAACCATCAAATCTATTTAAAAAAGTACACGATATTTTGAAATAACTTATTTTCTGAAAGTCATAGAGACTTGGACATTTCAGGATTGATAAAGGGTAGCATGCCACACAACCACACCGAATTTCAGCACATTTCGAGCAAGCAGCGCGGAGTTATTCACCCTATGGTGAATATGGGTTAGAGTTACAATGAGGGTTAGGGTTAGGGTTGTGATTAGGGTTAGGGTTGTGATTAGGGTTAGGGTTAGGGTTGTGATTAGGGTTAGGGTTAGGGAGGAGTACCCATTAGAGATCAACATATTCTTCCATAACTTTTTTTCTGTAGGTCATAGAGACTTGGAAGTTGGTTCCATCTCCACTAATGTGACTATGCCCGATCCATTGGGACCATCCCCGAGCTTCTACGACCTTCGGAAATGGTGAAACCATCAAATCTATTAAAAAAGTACACGATATTTTGGAATAACTTATTTTCTGAAAGTCATAGAGACTTGGACATTTCAGGATTGATAAAGGGTAGCATGCCACACAACCACACCGAATTTCAGCACGTTTCGAGCAAGCAGCGCGGAGTTATTCACCTTATGGTGAATATGGGTTAGAGTTGCAATGAGGGTTAGGGTTAGGGTTGTGATTAGGGTTAGGGTTAGGGTTGTGATTAGGGTTAGGGTTAGGGAGGAGTACCCATTAGAGATCAACATATTCTTCCATAACTTTTTTTCTGTAGGTCATAGAGACTTGGAAGTTGGTTCCATCTCCACTAAAGTGACTATGCCCGATCCATTGGGACCATCTCCGAGCTTCTACGTCCTTCGGAAATGGTGAAACCATCAAATCTATTTAAAAAAGTACACGATATTTTGAAATAACTTATTTTCTGAAAGTCATAGAGACTTGGACATTTCAGGATTGATAAAGGGTAGCATGCCACACAACCACACCGAATTTCAGCACATTTCGAGCAAGCAGCGCGGAGTTATTCACCCTATGGTGAATATGGGTTAGAGTTACAATGAGGGTTAGGGTTAGGGTTGTGATTAGGGTTAGGGTTGTGATTAGGGTTAGGGTTAGGGTTGTGATTAGGGTTAGGGTTAGGGTTGTGATTAGGGTTAGGGTTAGGGAGGAGTACCCATTAGAGATCAACATATTCTTCCATAACTTTTTTTCTGTAGGTCATAGAGACTTGGAAGTTGGTTCCATCTCCACTAATGTGACTATGCCCGATCCATTGGGACCATCCCCGAGCTTCTACGACCTTCGGAAATGGTGAAACCATCAAATCTATTAAAAAAAGTACACGATATTTTGGAATAACTTATTTTCTGAAAGTCATAGAGACTTGGACATTTCAGGATTGATAAAGGGTAGCATGCCACACAACCACACCGAATTTCAGCACGTTTCGAGCAAGCAGCGCGGAGTTATTCACCTTATGGTGAATATGGGTTAGAGTTGCAATGAGGGTTAGGGTTAGGGTTGTGATTAGGGTTAGGGTTAGGGTTGTGATTAGGGTTAGGGTTAGGGAGGAGTACCCATTAGAGATCAACATATTCTTCCATAACTTTTTTTCTGTAGGTCATAGAGACTTGGAAGTTGGTTCCATCTCCACTAATGTGGGTAAGCCCGATCCATCGGTACCACCCGCGAGCTTCTACGACCTTTGGAAGGGGTAGGGTTAGGGTTGTGATTAGTGTTTGCTTTTTGGGTTGTGATTAGGGTTAGGGTTAGGGATGAAAACCTATAGGAGTTCAAGATATTCTTCAATAACTTTTTTTCTGAAGGTCATAGAGACTTGGAAGTTGGTTCCATCTCCACTAAAGTGACTATGCCCGATCCATTGGGACCATCTCCGAGCTTCTACGACCTTCGGAAATGGTGAAACCATCAAATCTATTAAAAAAAGTACACGATATTTTGGAATAACTTATTTTCTGAAAGTCATAGAGACTTGGACATTTCAGGATTGATAAAGGGTAGCATGCCACACAACCACACCGAATTTCAGCAC
The DNA here is from genome assembly GCF_024713975.1 of Paralichthys olivaceus. Lineage (NCBI taxonomy): Eukaryota > Metazoa > Chordata > Actinopteri > Pleuronectiformes > Paralichthyidae > Paralichthys > Paralichthys olivaceus. The sequence goes on along the minus strand of NC_091097.1, from coordinate 14,883,807 downwards.
GTTTCGAGCAAGCAGCGCAGAGTTATTCACCCTATGGTGAATATGGGTTAGAGTTGCAATGAGGGTTAGGGTTGTGATTAGGGTTAGGGTTAGAGTTGTGATTAGGGTTAGGGTTAGGGTTGTGATTAGGGTTAGGGTTAGGGAGGAGTACCCATTAGAGATCAACATATTCTTCCATAACTTTTTTTCTGTAGGTCATAGAGACTTGGAAGTTGGTTCCATCTCCACTAATGTGGGTATGCCCGATCCATTGGTACCACCCGCGAGCTTCTACGACCTTTGGAAGGGGTAGGGTTAGGGTTGTGATTAGTGTTTGCTTTTTGGGTTGTGATTAGGGTTAGGGTTAGGGATGAAAACCTATAGGAGTTCAAGATATTCTTCAATAACTTTTTTTTATAAGGTCATAGAGACTTGGAAGTTGGTTCCATCTCCACTAAAGTGGCTATGCCCGATCCATTGGGGCCATCCCCGAGCTTCTACGACCTTCGGAAATGGTGAAACCATCAAATCTATTAAAAAAAGTACACAATATTTTGGAATAACTTTTTTTCTGAAAGTCATAGAGACTTGGGCATTTCAGGATTGATAAAGGGTAGCATGCCACACAACCACACCGAATTTCAGCACGTTTCGAGCAAGCAGCGCAGAGTTATTCACCCTATGGTGAATATGGGTTAGAGTTGCAATGAGGGTTAGGGTTGTGATTAGGGTTAGGGTTAGAGTTGTGATTAGGGTTAGGGTTAGGGTTGTGATTAGGGTTAGGGTTAGGGAGGAGTACCCATTAGAGATCAACATATTCTTCCATAACTTTTTTTCTGTAGGTCATAGAGACTTGGAAGTTGGTTCCATCTCCACTAATGTGGGTATGCCCGATCCATTGGTACCACCCGCGAGCTTCTACGACCTTTGGAAGGGGTAGGGTTAGGGTTGTGATTAGTGTTTGCTTTTTGGGTTGTGATTAGGGTTAGGGTTAGGGATGAAAACCTATAGGAGTTCAAGATATTCTTCAATAACTTTTTTTCTGAAGGTCATAGAGACTTGGAAGTTGGTTCCATCTCCACTAAAGTGACTATGCCCGATCCATTGGGACCATCTCCGAGCTTCTACGACCTTCGGAAATGGTGAAACCATCAAATCTATTAAAAAAAGTACACGATATTTTGGAATAACTTATTTTCTGAAAGTCATAGAGACTTGGACATTTCAGGATTGATAAAGGGTAGCATGCCACACAACCACACCGAATTTCAGCACGTTTCGAGCAAGCAGCGCAGAGTTATTCACCCTATGGTGAATATGGGTTAGAGTTGCAATGAGGGTTAGGGTTGTGATTAGGGTTAGGGTTAGAGTTGCAATGAGGGTTAGGGTTAGGGTTGTGATTAGGGTTAGGGTTAGGGTTGTGATTAGGGTTAGGGTTAGGGAGGAGTACCCATTAGAGATCAACATATTCTTCCATAACTTTTTTTCTGTAGGTCATAGAGACTTGGAAGTTGGTTCCATCTCCACTAATGTGGGTATGCCCGATCCATTGGTACCACCCGCGAGCTTCTACGACCTTTGGAAGGGGTAGGGTTAGGGTTGTGATTAGTGTTTGCTTTTTGGGTTGTGATTAGGGTTAGGGTTAGGGATGAAAACCTATAGGAGTTCAAGATATTCTTCAATAACTTTTTTTCTGAAGGTCATAAAGACTTGGAAGTTGGTTCCATCTCCACTAAAGTGACTATGCCCGATCCATTGGGACCATCCCCGAGCTTCTACGACCTTCGGAAATGGTGAAACCATCAAATCTATTAAAAAAAGTACACAATATTTTGGAATAACTTTTTTTCTGAAAGTCATAGAGACTTGGGCATTTCAGGATTGATAAAGGGTAGCATGCCACACAACCACACCGAATTTCAGCACGTTTCGAGCAAGCAGCGCGGAGTTATTCACCCTATGGTGAATATGGGTTAGAGTTGCAATGAGGGTTAGGGTTGTGATTAGGGTTAGGGTTAGAGTTGTGATTAGGGTTAGGGTTAGGGTTGTGATTAGGGTTAGGGTTAGGGAGGAGTACCCATTAGAGATCAACATATTCTTCCATAACTTTTTTTCTGTAGGTCATAGAGACTTGGAAGTTGGTTCCATCTCCACTAATGTGGGTATGCCCGATCCATTGGTACCACCCGCGAGCTTCTACGACCTTTGGAAGGGGTAGGGTTAGGGTTGTGATTAGTGTTTGCTTTTTGGGTTGTGATTAGGGTTAGGGATGAAAACCTATAGGAGTTCAAGATATTCTTCAATAACTTTTTTTCTGAAGGTCATAGAGACTTGGAAGTTGGTTCCATCTCCACTAAAGTGACTATGCCCGATCCATTGGGACCATCTCCGAGCTTCTACGACCTTCGGAAATGGTGAAACCATCAAATCTATTTAAAAAAGTACACGATATTTTGGAATAACTTATTTTCTGAAAGTCATAGAGACTTGGACATTTCAGGATTGATAAAGGGTAGCATCCCACATAACCACACCGAATTTCAGCATGTTTCGAGCAAGCAGCGCGGAGTTATTCACCTTATGGTGAATATGGGTTAGAGTTGCAATGAGGGTTAGGGTTAGGGTTGTGATTAGGGTTAGGGTTAGGGTTGTGATTAGGGTTAGGGTTAGGGTTGTGATTAGGGTTAGGGTTAGGGAGGAGTACCCATTAGAGATCAACATATTCTTCCATAACTTTTTTTCTGTAGGTCATAGAGACTTGGAAGTTGGTTCCATCTCCACTAATGTGGGTATGCCCGATCCATTGGTACCACCCGCGAGCTTCTACGACCTTTGGAAGGGGTAGGGTTAGGGTTGTGATTAGTGTTTGCTTTTTGGGTTGTGATTAGGGTTAGGGTTAGGGATGAAAACCTATAGGAGTTCAAGATATTCTTCAATAACTTTTTTTCTGAAGGTCATAAAGACTTGGAAGTTGGTTCCATCTCCACTAAAGTGACTATGCCCGATCCATTGGGACCATCCCCGAGCTTCTACGACCTTCGGAAATGGTGAAACCATCAAATCTATTAAAAAAAGTACACAATATTTTGGAATAACTTTTTTTCTGAAAGTCATAGAGACTTGGGCATTTCAGGATTGATAAAGGGTAGCATGCCACACAACCACACCGAATTTCAGCACGTTTCGAGCAAGCAGCGCGGAGTTATTCACCCTATGGTGAATATGGGTTAGAGTTGCAATGAGGGTTAGGGTTGTGATTAGGGTTAGGGTTAGGGTTGTGATTAGGGTTAGGGTTAGGGTTGTGATTAGGGTTAGGGTTAGGGAGGAGTACCCATTAGAGATCAACATATTCTTCCATAACTTTTTTTCTGTAGGTCATAGAGACTTGGAAGTTGGTTCCATCTCCACTAATGTGGGTATGCCCGATCCATTGGTACCACCCGCGAGCTTCTACGACCTTTGGAAGGGGTAGGGTTAGGGTTGTGATTAGTGTTTGCTTTTTGGGTTGTGATTAGGGTTAGGGTTAGGGATGAAAACCTATAGGAGTTCAAGATATTCTTCAATAACTTTTTTTCTGAAGGTCATAAAGACTTGGAAGTTGGTTCCATCTCCACTAAAGTGACTATGCCCGATCCATTGGGACCATCCCCGAGCTTCTACGACCTTCGGAAATGGTGAAACCATCAAATCTATTAAAAAAAGTACACAATATTTTGGAATAACTTTTTTTCTGAAAGTCATAGAGACTTGGGCATTTCAGGATTGATAAAGGGTAGCATGCCACACAACCACACCGAATTTCAGCACGTTTCGAGCAAGCAGCGCGGAGTTATTCACCCTATGGTGAATATGGGTTAGAGTTGCAATGAGGGTTAGGGTTGTGATTAGGGTTAGGGTTAGAGTTGTGATTAGGGTTAGGGTTAGGGTTGTGATTAGGGTTAGGGTTAGGGAGGAGTACCCATTAGAGATCAACATATTCTTCCATAACTTTTTTTCTGTAGGTCATAGAGACTTGGAAGTTGGTTCCATCTCCACTAATGTGGGTATGCCCGATCCATTGGTACCACCCGCGAGCTTCTACGACCTTTGGAAGGGGTAGGGTTAGGGTTGTGATTAGTGTTTGCTTTTTGGGTTGTGATTAGGGTTAGGGATGAAAACCTATAGGAGTTCAAGATATTCTTCAATAACTTTTTTTCTGAAGGTCATAGAGACTTGGAAGTTGGTTCCATCTCCACTAAAGTGACTATGCCCGATCCATTGGGACCATCTCCGAGCTTCTACGACCTTCGGAAATGGTGAAACCATCAAATCTATTTAAAAAAGTACACGATATTTTGGAATAACTTATTTTCTGAAAGTCATAGAGACTTGGACATTTCAGGATTGATAAAGGGTAGCATGCCACACAACCACACTGAATTTCAGCATGTTTCGAGCAAGCAGCGCGGAGTTATTCACCTTATGGTGAATATGGGTTAGAGTTGCAATGAGGGTTAGGGTTAGGGTTGTGATTAGGGTTAGGGTTAGGGTTGTGATTAGGGTTAGGGTTAGGGTTGTGATTAGGGTTAGGGTTAGGGAGGAGTACCCATTAGAGATCAACATATTCTTCCATAACTTTTTTTCTGTAGGTCATAGAGACTTGGAAGTTGGTTCCATCTCCACTAATGTGGGTATGCCCGATCCATTGGTACCACCCGCGAGCTTCTACGACCTTTGGAAGGGGTAGGGTTAGGGTTGTGATTAGTGTTTGCTTTTTGGGTTGTGATTAGGGTTAGGGTTAGGGATGAAAACCTATAGGAGTTCAAGATATTCTTCAATAACTTTTTTTCTGAAGGTCATAAAGACTTGGAAGTTGGTTCTATCTCCACTAAAGTGACTATGCCCGATCCATTGGGACCATCCCCGAGCTTCTACGACCTTCGGAAATGGTGAAACCATCAAATCTATTAAAAAAAGTACACAATATTTTGGAATAACTTTTTTTCTGAAAGTCATAGAGACTTGGGCATTTCAGGATTGATAAAGGGTAGCATGCCACACAACCACACCGAATTTCAGCACGTTTCGAGCAAGCAGCGCGGAGTTATTCACCCTATGGTGAATATGGGTTAGAGTTGCAATGAGGGTTAGGGTTGTGATTAGGGTTAGGGTTAGGGTTGTGATTAGGGTTAGGGTTAGGGTTGTGATTAGGGTTAGGGTTAGGGAGGAGTACCCATTAGAGATCAACATATTCTTCCATAACTTTTTTTCTGTAGGTCATAGAGACTTGGAAGTTGGTTCCATCTCCACTAATGTGGGTATGCCCGATCCATTGGTACCACCCGCGAGCTTCTACGACCTTTGGAAGGGGTAGGGTTAGGGTTGTGATTAGTGTTTGCTTTTTGGGTTGTGATTAGGGTTAGGGTTAGGGATGAAAACCTATAGGAGTTCAAGATATTCTTCAATAACTTTTTTTCTGAAGGTCATAAAGACTTGGAAGTTGGTTCCATCTCCACTAAAGTGACTATGCCCGATCCATTGGGACCATCCCCGAGCTTCTACGACCTTCGGAAATGGTGAAACCATCAAATCTATTAAAAAAAGTACACAATATTTTGGAATTACTTTTTTTCTGAAAGTCATAGAGACTTGGGCATTTCAGGATTGATAAAGGGTAGCATGCCACACAACCACACCGAATTTCAGCACGTTTCGAGCAAGCAGCGCAGAGTTATTCACCCTATGGTGAATATGGGTTAGAGTTGCAATGAGGGTTAGGGTTAGGGTTGTGATTAGGGTTAGGGTTAGGGTTGTGATTAGGGTTAGGGTTAGGGAGGAGTACCCATTAGAGATCAACATATTCTTCCATAACTTTTTTTCTGTAGGTCATAGAGACTTGGAAGTTGGTTCCATCTCCACTAATGTGGGTAAGCCCGATCCATTGGTACCACCCGCGAGCTTCTACGACCTTTGGAAGGGGTAGGGTTAGGGTTGTGATTAGTGTTTGCTTTTTGGGTTGTGATTAGGGTTAGGGTTAGGGATGAAAACCTATAGGAGTTCAAGATATTCTTCAATAACTTTTTTTCTGAAGGTCATAGAGACTTGGAAGTTGGTTCCATCTCCACTAAAGTGACTATGCCCGATCCATTGGGACCATCTCCGAGCTTCTACGACCTTCGGAAATGGTGAAACCATCAAATCTATTAAACAAAGTTCACGATATTTTGGAATAACTTATTTTCTGAAAGTCATAGAGACTTGGACATTTCAGGATTGATAAAGGGTAGCATGCCACACAACCACACCGAATTTCAGCACGTTTCGAGCAAGCAGCGCAGAGTTATTCACCCTATGGTGAATATGGGTTAGAGTTGCAATGAGGGTTAGGGTTGTGATTAGGGTTAGGGTTAGAGTTGTGATTAGGGTTAGGGTTAGGGTTGTGATTAGGGTTAGGGTTAGGGAGGAGTACCCATTAGAGATCAACATATTCTTCCATAACTTTTTTTCTGTAGGTCATAGAGACTTGGAAGTTGGTTCCATCTCCACTAATGTGGGTATGCCCGATCCATTGGTACCACCCGCGAGCTTCTACGACCTTTGGAAGGGGTAGGGTTAGGGTTGTGATTAGTGTTTGCTTTTTGGGTTGTGATTAGGGTTAGGGTTAGGGATGAAAACCTATAGGAGTTCAAGATATTCTTCAATAACTTTTTTTCTGAAGGTCATAAAGACTTGGAAGTTGGTTCCATCTCCACTAAAGTGACTATGCCCGATCCATTGGGACCATCCCCGAGCTTCTACGACCTTCGGAAATGGTGAAACCATCAAATCTATTAAAAAAAGTACACAATATTTTGGAATAACTTTTTTTCTGAAAGTCATAGAGACTTGGGCATTTCAGGATTGATAAAGGGTAGCATGCCACACAACCACACCGAATTTCAGCACGTTTCGAGCAAGCAGTGCAGAGTTATTCACCCTATGGTGAATATGGGTTAGAGTTGCAATGAGGGTTAGGGTTAGGGTTGTGATTAGGGTTAGGGTTAGGGTTGTGATTAGGGTTAGGGTTAGGGAGGAGTACCCATTAGAGATCAACATATTCTTCCATAACTTTTTTTCTGTAGGTCATAGAGACTTGGAAGTTGGTTCCATCTCCACTAATGTGGGTATGCCCGATCCATTGGTAGCACCCACGAGCTTCTACGACCTTTGGAAGGGGTAGGGTTAGGGTTGTGATTAGTGTTTGCTTTTTGGGTTGTGATTAGGGTTAGGGTTAGGGATGAAAACCTATAGGAGTTCAAGATATTCTTCAATAACTTTTTTTCTGAAGGTCATAGAGACTTGGAAGTTGGTTCCATCTCCACTAAAGTGACTATGCCCGATCCATTGGGACCATCTCCGAGCTTCTACGACCTTCGGAAATGGTGAAACCATCAAATCTATTAAAAAAAGTACACGATATTTTGGAATAACTTATTTTCTGAAAGTCATAGAGACTTGGACATTTCAGGATTGATAAAGGGTAGCATGCCACACAACCACACCGAATTTCAGCACGTTTCGAGCAAGCAGCGCAGAGTTATTCACCCTATGGTGAATATGGGTTAGAGTTGCAATGAGGGTTAGGGTTGTGATTAGGGTTAGGGTTAGAGTTGTGATTAGGGTTGTGATTAGGGTTAGGGTTAGGGAGGAGTACCCATTAGAGATCAACATATTCTTCCATAACTTTTTTTCTGTAGGTCATAGAGACTTGGAAGTTGGTTCCATCTCCACTAATGTGGGTATGCCCGATCCATTGGTACCACCCGCGAGCTTCTACGACCTTTGGAAGGGGTAGGGTTAGGGTTGTGATTAGTGTTTGCTTTTTGGGTTGTGATTAGGGTTAGGGTTAGGGATGAAAACCTATAGGAGTTCAAGATATTCTTCAATAACTTTTTTTCTGAAGGTCATAGAGACTTGGAAGTTGGTTCCATCTCCACTAAAGTGACTATGCCCGATCCATTGGGACCATCTCCGAGCTTCTACGACCTTCGGAAATGGTGAAACCATCAAATCTATTAAAAAAAGTACACGATATTTTGGAATAACTTATTTTCTGAAAGTCATAGAGACTTGGACATTTCAGGATTGATAAAGGGTAGCATGCCACACAACCACACCGAATTTCAGCACGTTTCGAGCAAGCAGCGCAGAGTTATTCACCCTATGGTGAATATGGGTTAGAGTTGCAATGAGGGTTAGGGTTGTGATTAGGGTTAGGGTTAGAGTTGTGATTAGGGTTAGGGTTAGGGTTGTGATTAGGGTTAGGGTTAGGGAGGAGTACCCATTAGAGATCAACATATTCTTCCATAACTTTTTTTCTGTAGGTCATAGAGACTTGGAAGTTGGTTCCATCTCCACTAATGTGGGTATGCCCGATCCATTGGTACCACCCGCGAGCTTCTACGACCTTTGGAAGGGGTAGGGTTAGGGTTGTGATTAGTGTTTGCTTTTTGGGTTGTGATTAGGGTTAGGGTTAGGGATGAAAACCTATAGGAGTTCAAGATATTCTTCAATAACTTTTTTTCTGAAGGTCATAGAGACTTGGAAGTTGGTTCCATCTCCACTAAAGTGACTATGCCCGATCCATTGGGACCATCTCCGAGCTTCTACGACCTTCGGAAATGGTGAAACCATCAAATCTATTAAAAAAAGTACACGATATTTTGGAATAACTTATTTTCTGAAAGTCATAGAGACTTGGACATTTCAGGATTGATAAAGGGTAGCATGCCACACAACCACACCGAATTTCAGCACGTTTCGAGCAAGCAGCGCAGAGTTATTCACCCTATGGTGAATATGGGTTAGAGTTGCAATGAGGGTTAGGGTTGTGATTAGGGTTAGGGTTAGAGTTGTGATTAGGGTTAGGGTTAGGGTTGTGATTAGGGTTAGGGTTAGGGAGGAGTACCCATTAGAGATCAACATATTCTTCCATAACTTTTTTTCTGTAGGTCATAGAGACTTGGAAGTTGGTTCCATCTCCACTAATGTGGGTATGCCCGATCCATTGGTACCACCCGCGAGCTTCTACGACCTTTGGAAGGGGTAGGGTTAGGGTTGTGATTAGTGTTTGCTTTTTGGGTTGTGATTAGGGTTAGGGTTAGGGATGAAAACCTATAGGAGTTCAAGATATTCTTCAATAACTTTTTTTCTGAAGGTCATAGAGACTTGGAAGTTGGTTCCATCTCCACTAAAGTGACTATGCCCGATCCATTGGGACCATCTCCGAGCTTCTACGACCTTCGGAAATGGTGAAACCATCAAATCTATTTAAAAAAGTACACGATATTTTGGAATAACTTATTTTCTGAAAGTCATAGAGACTTGGACATTTCAGGATTGATAAAGGGTAGCATGCCACACAACCACACCGAATTTCAGCACGTTTCGAGCAAGCAGCGCAGAGTTATTCACCCTATGGTGAATATGGGTTAGAGTTGCAATGAGGGTTAGGGTTGTGATTAGGGTTAGGGTTAGAGTTGTGATTAGGGTTAGGGTTAGGGTTGTGATTAGGGTTAGGGTTAGGGAGGAGTACCCATTAGAGATCAACATATTCTTCCATAACTTTTTTTCTGTAGGTCATAGAGACTTGGAAGTTGGTTCCATCTCCACTAATGTGGGTATGCCCGATCCATTGGTACCACCCGCGAGCTTCTACGACCTTTGGAAGGGGTAGGGTTAGGGTTGTGATTAGTGTTTGCTTTTTGGGTTGTGATTAGGGTTAGGGTTAGGGATGAAAACCTATAGGAGTTCAAGATATTCTTCAATAACTTTTTTTCTGAAGGTCATAAAGACTTGGAAGTTGGTTCCATCTCCACTAAAGTGACTATGCCCGATCCATTGGGACCATCCCCGAGCTTCTACGACCTTCGGAAATGGTGAAACCATCAAATCTATTAAAAAAAGTACACAATATTTTGGAATAACTTTTTTTCTGAAAGTCATAGAGACTTGGGCATTTCAGGATTGATAAAGGGTAGCATGCCACACAACCACACCGAATTTCAGCACGTTTCGAGCAAGCAGTGCAGAGTTATTCACCCTATGGTGAATATGGGTTAGAGTTGCAATGAGGGTTAGGGTTAGGGTTGTGATTAGGGTTAGGGTTAGGGTTGTGATTAGGGTTAGGGTTAGGGAGGAGTACCCATTAGAGATCAACATATTCTTCCATAACTTTTTTTCTGTAGGTCATAGAGACTTGGAAGTTGGTTCCATCTCCACTAATGTGGGTATGCCCGATCCATTGGTACCACCCGCGAGCTTCTACGACCTTTGGAAGGGGTAGGGTTAGGGTTGTGATTAGTGTTTGCTTTTTGGGTTGTGATTAGGGTTAGGGATGAAAACCTATAGGAGTTCAAGATATTCTTCAATAACTTTTTTTCTGAAGGTCATAGAGACTTGGAAGTTGGTTCCATCTCCACTAAAGTGACTATGCCCGATCCATTGGGACCATCTCCGAGCTTCTACGACCTTCGGAAATGGTGAAACCATCAAATCTATTTAAAAAAGTACACGATATTTTGGAATAACTTTTTTTCTGAAAGTCATAGAGACTTGGACATTTCAGGATTGATAAAGGGTAGCATGCCACATAACCACACCGAATTTCAGCACGTTTCGAGCAAGCAGCGCGGAGTTATTCACCTAATGGTGAATATGGGTTAGAGTTGCAATGAGGGTTAGGGTTGTGATTAGGGTTAGGGTTAGGGTTGTGATTAGGGTTAGGGTTAGGGTTGTGATTAGGGTTAGGGTTAGGGAGGAGTACCCATTAGAGATCAACATATTCTTCCATAACTTTTTTTCTGTAGGTCATAGAGACTTGGAAGTTGGTTCCATCTCCACTAATGTGGGTATGCCCGATCCATTGGTACCACCCGCGAGCTTCTACGACCTTTGGAAGGGGTAGGGTTAGGGTTGTGATTAGTGTTTGCTTTTTGGGTTGTGATTAGGGTTAGGGTTAGGGATGAAAACCTATAGGAGTTCAAGATATTCTTCAATAACTTTTTTTCTGAAGGTCATAGAGACTTGGAAGTTGGTTCCATCTCCACTAAAGTGACTATGCCCGATCCATTGGGACCATCTCCGAGCTTCTACGACCTTCGGAAATGGTGAAACCATCAAATCTATTAAACAAAGTTCACGATATTTTGGAATAACTTATTTTCTGAAAGTCATAGAGACTTGGACATTTCAGGATTGATAAAGGGTAGCATGCCACACAACCACACCGAATTTCAGCACGTTTCGAGCAAGCAGCGCAGAGTTATTCACCCTATGGTGAATATGGGTTAGAGTTGCAATGAGGGTTAGGGTTGTGATTAGGGTTAGGGTTAGAGTTGTGATTAGGGTTAGGGTTAGGGTTGTGATTAGGGTTAGGGTTAGGGAGGAGTACCCATTAGAGATCAACATATTCTTCCATAACTTTTTTTCTGTAGGTCATAGAGACTTGGAAGTTGGTTCCATCTCCACTAATGTGGGTATGCCCGATCCATTGGTACCACCCGCGAGCTTCTACGACCTTTGGAAGGGGTAGGGTTAGGGTTGTGATTAGTGTTTGCTTTTTGGGTTGTGATTAGGGTTAGGGTTAGGGATGAAAACCTATAGGAGTTCAAGATATTCTTCAATAACTTTTTTTCTGAAGGTCATAAAGACTTGGAAGTTGGTTCCATCTCCACTAAAGTGACTATGCCCGATCCATTGGGACCATCCCCGAGCTTCTACGACCTTCGGAAATGGTGAAACCATCAAATCTATTAAAAAAAGTACACAATATTTTGGAATAACTTTTTTTCTGAAAGTCATAGAGACTTGGGCATTTCAGGATTGATAAAGGGTAGCATGCCACACAACCACACCGAATTTCAGCACGTTTCGAGCAAGCAGTGCAGAGTTATTCACCCTATGGTGAATATGGGTTAGAGTTGCAATGAGGGTTAGGGTTAGGGTTGTGATTAGGGTTAGGGTTAGGGTTGTGATTAGGGTTAGGGTTAGGGAGGAGTACCCATTAGAGATCAACATATTCTTCCATAACTTTTTTTCTGTAGGTCATAGAGACTTGGAAGTTGGTTCCATCTCCACTAATGTGGGTATGCCCGATCCATTGGTAGCACCCACGAGCTTCTACGACCTTTGGAAGGGGTAGGGTTAGGGTTGTGATTAGTGTTTGCTTTTTGGGTTGTGATTAGGGTTAGGGTTAGGGATGAAAACCTATAGGAGTTCAAGATATTCTTCAATAACTTTTTTTCTGAAGGTCATAGAGACTTGGAAGTTGGTTCCATCTCCACTAAAGTGACTATGCCCGATCCATTGGGACCATCTCCGAGCTTCTACGACCTTCGGAAATGGTGAAACCATCAAATCTATTAAAAAAAGTACACGATATTTTGGAATAACTTATTTTCTGAAAGTCATAGAGACTTGGACATTTCAGGATTGATAAAGGGTAGCATGCCACACAACCACACCGAATTTCAGCACGTTTCGAGCAAGCAGCGCAGAGTTATTCACCCTATGGTGAATATGGGTTAGAGTTGCAATGAGGGTTAGGGTTGTGATTAGGGTTAGGGTTAGAGTTGTGATTAGGGTTGTGATTAGGGTTAGGGTTAGGGAGGAGTACCCATTAGAGATCAACATATTCTTCCATAACTTTTTTTCTGTAGGTCATAGAGACTTGGAAGTTGGTTCCATCTCCACTAATGTGGGTATGCCCGATCCATTGGTACCACCCGCGAGCTTCTACGACCTTTGGAAGGGGTAGGGTTAGGGTTGTGATTAGTGTTTGCTTTTTGGGTTGTGATTAGGGTTAGGGTTAGGGATGAAAACCTATAGGAGTTCAAGATATTCTTCAATAACTTTTTTTCTGAAGGTCATAGAGACTTGGAAGTTGGTTCCATCTCCACTAAAGTGACTATGCCCGATCCATTGGGACCATCTCCGAGCTTCTACGACCTTCGGAAATGGTGAAACCATCAAATCTATTAAAAAAAGTACACGATATTTTGGAATAACTTATTTTCTGAAAGTCATAGAGACTTGGACATTTCAGGATTGATAAAGGGTAGCATGCCACACAACCACACCGAATTTCAGCACGTTTCGAGCAAGCAGCGCAGAGTTATTCACCCTATGGTGAATATGGGTTAGAGTTGCAATGAGGGTTAGGGTTGTGATTAGGGTTAGGGTTAGAGTTGTGATTAGGGTTAGGGTTAGGGTTGTGATTAGGGTTAGGGTTAGGGAGGAGTACCCATTAGAGATCAACATATTCTTCCATAACTTTTTTTCTGTAGGTCATAGAGACTTGGAAGTTGGTTCCATCTCCACTAATGTGGGTATGCCCGATCCATTGGTACCACCCGCGAGCTTCTACGACCTTTGGAAGGGGTAGGGTTAGGGTTGTGATTAGTGTTTGCTTTTTGGGTTGTGATTAGGGTTAGGGTTAGGGATGAAAACCTATAGGAGTTCAAGATATTCTTCAATAACTTTTTTTCTGAAGGTCATAGAGACTTGGAAGTTGGTTCCATCTCCACTAAAGTGACTATGCCCGATCCATTGGGACCATCTCCGAGCTTCTACGACCTTCGGAAATGGTGAAACCATCAAATCTATTAAAAAAAGTACACGATATTTTGGAATAACTTATTTTCTGAAAGTCATAGAGACTTGGACATTTCAGGATTGATAAAGGGTAGCATGCCACACAACCACACCGAATTTCAGCACGTTTCGAGCAAGCAGCGCAGAGTTATTCACCCTATGGTGAATATGGGTTAGAGTTGCAATGAGGGTTAGGGTTGTGATTAGGGTTAGGGTTAGAGTTGTGATTAGGGTTAGGGTTAGGGTTGTGATTAGGGTTAGGGTTAGGGAGGAGTACCCATTAGAGATCAACATATTCTTCCATAACTTTTTTTCTGTAGGTCATAGAGACTTGGAAGTTGGTTCCATCTCCACTAATGTGGGTATGCCCGATCCATTGGTACCACCCGCGAGCTTCTACGACCTTTGGAAGGGGTAGGGTTAGGGTTGTGATTAGTGTTTGCTTTTTGGGTTGTGATTAGGGTTAGGGTTAGGGATGAAAACCTATAGGAGTTCAAGATATTCTTCAATAACTTTTTTTCTGAAGGTCATAGAGACTTGGAAGTTGGTTCCATCTCCACTAAAGTGACTATGCCCGATCCATTGGGACCATCTCCGAGCTTCTACGACCTTCGGAAATGGTGAAACCATCAAATCTATTTAAAAAAGTACACGATATTTTGGAATAACTTATTTTCTGAAAGTCATAGAGACTTGGACATTTCAGGATTGATAAAGGGTAGCATGCCACACAACCACACCGAATTTCAGCACGTTTCGAGCAAGCAGCGCAGAGTTATTCACCCTATGGTGAATATGGGTTAGAGTTGCAATGAGGGTTAGGGTTGTGATTAGGGTTAGGGTTAGAGTTGTGATTAGGGTTAGGGTTAGGGTTGTGATTAGGGTTAGGGTTAGGGAGGAGTACCCATTAGAGATCAACATATTCTTCCATAACTTTTTTTCTGTAGGTCATAGAGACTTGGAAGTTGGTTCCATCTCCACTAATGTGGGTATGCCCGATCCATTGGTACCACCCGCGAGCTTCTACGACCTTTGGAAGGGGTAGGGTTAGGGTTGTGATTAGTGTTTGCTTTTTGGGTTGTGATTAGGGTTAGGGTTAGGGATGAAAACCTATAGGAGTTCAAGATATTCTTCAATAACTTTTTTTCTGAAGGTCATAGAGACTTGGAAGTTGGTTCCATCTCCACTAAAGTGACTATGCCCGATCCATTGGGACCATCTCCGAGCTTCTACGACCTTCGGAAATGGTGAAACCATCAAATCTATTAAAAAAAGTACACGATATTTTGGAATAACTTATTTTCTGAAAGTCATAGAGACTTGGACATTTCAGGATTGATAAAGGGTAGCATGCCACACAACCACACCGAATTTCAGCACGTTTCGAGCAAGCAGCGCAGAGTTATTCACCCTATGGTGAATATGGGTTAGAGTTGCAATGAGGGTTAGGGTTGTGATTAGGGTTAGGGTTAGAGTTGTGATTAGGGTTAGGGTTAGGGTTGTGATTAGGGTTAGGGTTAGGGAGGAGTACCCATTAGAGATCAACATATTCTTCCATAACTTTTTTTCTGTAGGTCATAGAGACTTGGAAGTTGGTTCCATCTCCACTAATGTGGGTATGCCCGATCCATTGGTACCACCCGCGAGCTTCTACGACCTTTGGAAGGGGTAGGGTTAGGGTTGTGATTAGTGTTTGCTTTTTGGGTTGTGATTAGGGTTAGGGTTAGGGATGAAAACCTATAGGAGTTCAAGATATTCTTCAATAACTTTTTTTCTGAAGGTCATAGAGACTTGGAAGTTGGTTCCATCTCCACTAAAGTGACTATGCCCGATCCATTGGGACCATCTCCGAGCTTCTACGACCTTCGGAAATGGTGAAACCATCAAATCTATTTAAAAAAGTACACGATATTTTGGAATAACTTATTTTCTGAAAGTCATAGAGACTTGGACATTTCAGGATTGATAAAGGGTAGCATGCCACACAACCACACCGAATTTCAGCACGTTTCGAGCAAGCAGCGCAGAGTTATTCACCCTATGGTGAATATGGGTTAGAGTTGCAATGAGGGTTAGGGTTGTGATTAGGGTTAGGGTTAGAGTTGTGATTAGGGTTAGGGTTAGGGTTGTGATTAGGGTTAGGGTTAGGGAGGAGTACCCATTAGAGATCAACATATTCTTCCATAACTTTTTTTCTGTAGGTCATAGAGACTTGGAAGTTGGTTCCATCTCCACTAATGTGGGTATGCCCGATCCATTGGTACCACCCGCGAGCTTCTACGACCTTTGGAAGGGGTAGGGTTAGGGTTGTGATTAGTGTTTGCTTTTTGGGTTGTGATTAGGGTTAGGGTTAGGGATGAAAACCTATAGGAGTTCAAGATATTCTTCAATAACTTTTTTTCTGAAGGTCATAAAGACTTGGAAGTTGGTTCCATCTCCACTAAAGTGACTATGCCCGATCCATTGGGACCATCCCCGAGCTTCTACGACCTTCGGAAATGGTGAAACCATCAAATCTATTAAAAAAAGTACACAATATTTTGGAATAACTTTTTTTCTGAAAGTCATAGAGACTTGGGCATTTCAGGATTGATAAAGGGTAGCATGCCACACAACCACACCGAATTTCAGCACGTTTCGAGCAAGCAGTGCAGAGTTATTCACCCTATGGTGAATATGGGTTAGAGTTGCAATGAGGGTTAGGGTTAGGGTTGTGATTAGGGTTAGGGTTAGGGTTGTGATTAGGGTTAGGGTTAGGGAGGAGTACCCATTAGAGATCAACATATTCTTCCATAACTTTTTTTCTGTAGGTCATAGAGACTTGGAAGTTGGTTCCATCTCCACTAATGTGGGTATGCCCGATCCATTGGTACCACCCGCGAGCTTCTACGACCTTTGGAAGGGGTAGGGTTAGGGTTGTGATTAGTGTTTGCTTTTTGGGTTGTGATTAGGGTTAGGGATGAAAACCTATAGGAGTTCAAGATATTCTTCAATAACTTTTTTTCTGAAGGTCATAGAGACTTGGAAGTTGGTTCCATCTCCACTAAAGTGACTATGCCCGATCCATTGGGACCATCTCCGAGCTTCTACGACCTTCGGAAATGGTGAAACCATCAAATCTATTTAAAAAAGTACACGATATTTTGGAATAACTTATTTTCTGAAAGTCATAGAGACTTGGACATTTCAGGATTGATAAAGGGTAGCATGCCACATAACCACACCGAATTTCAGCACGTTTCGAGCAAGCAGCGCGGAGTTATTCACCTAATGGTGAATATGGGTTAGAGTTGCAATGAGGGTTAGGGTTAGGGTTGTGATTAGGGTTAGGGTTAGGGTTGTGATTAGGGTTAGGGTTAGGGTTGTGATTAGGGTTAGGGTTAGGGAGGAGTACCCATTAGAGATCAACATATTCTTCCATAACTTTTTTTCTGTAGGTCCTAGAGACTTGGAAGTTGGTTCCTTCTCCACTAATGTGGGTATGCCCGATCCATTGGTACCACCCGCGAGCTTCTACGACCTTTGGAAGGGGTAGGGTTAGGGTTGTGATTAGTGTTTGCTTTTTGGGTTGTGATTAGGGTTAGGGTTAGGGATGAAAACCTATAGGAGTTCAAGATATTCTTCAATAACTTTTTTTCTGAAGGTCATAAAGACTTGGAAGTTGGTTCCATCTCCACTAAAGTGACTATGCCCGATCCATTGGGACCATCCCCGAGCTTCTACGACCTTCGGAAATGGTGAAACCATCAAATCTATTAAAAAAAGTACACAATATTTTGGAATAACTTTTTTTCTGAAAGTCATAGAGACTTGGGCATTTCAGGATTGATAAAGGGTAGCATGCCACACAACCACACCGAATTTCAGCACGTTTCGAGCAAGCAGCGTGGAGTTATTCACCCTATGGTGAATATGGGTTAGAGTTGCAATGAGGGTTAGGGTTGTGATTAGGGTTAGGGTTAGGGTTGTGATTAGGGTTAGGGTTAGGGTTGTGATTAGGGTTAGGGTTAGGGAGGAGTACCCATTAGAGATCAACATATTCTTCCATAACTTTTTTTCTGTAGGTCATAGAGACTTGGAAGTTGGTTCCATCTCCACTAATGTGGGTATGCCCGATCCATTGGTACCACCCGCGAGCTTCTACGACCTTTGGAAGGGGTAGGGTTAGGGTTGTGATTAGTGTTTGCTTTTTGGGTTGTGATTAGGGTTAGGGTTAGGGATGAAAACCTATAGGAGTTCAAGATATTCTTCAATAACTTTTTTTTATAAGGTCATAGAGACTTGGAAGTTGGTTCCATCTCCACTAAAGTGGCTATGCCCGATCCATTGGGGCCATCCCCGAGCTTCTACGACCTTCGGAAATGGTGAAACCATCAAATCTATTAAAAAAAGTACACAATATTTTGGAATAACTTTTTTTCTGAAAGTCATAGAGACTTGGGCATTTCAGGATTGATAAAGGGTAGCATGCCACACAACCACACCGAATTTCAGCACGTTTCGAGCAAGCAGCGCAGAGTTATTCACCCTATGGTGAATATGGGTTAGAGTTGCAATGAGGGTTAGAGTTGCAATGAGGGTTAGGGTTGTGATTAGGGTTAGGGTTAGAGTTGTGATTAGGGTTAGGGTTAGGGTTGTGATTAGGGTTAGGGTTAGGGAGGAGTACCCATTAGAGATCAACATATTCTTCCATAACTTTTTTTCTGTAGGTCATAGAGACTTGGAAGTTGGTTCCATCTCCACTAATGTGGGTATGCCCGATCCATTGGTACCACCCGCGAGCTTCTACGACCTTTGGAAGGGGTAGGGTTAGGGTTGTGATTAGTGTTTGCTTTTTGGGTTGTGATTAGGGTTAGGGTTAGGGATGAAAACCTATAGGAGTTCAAGATATTCTTCAATAACTTTTTTTCTGAAGGTCATAGAGACTTGGAAGTTGGTTCCATCTCCACTAAAGTGACTATGCCCGATCCATTGGGACCATCTCCGAGCTTCTAGGACCTTCGGAAATGGTGAAACCATCAAATCTATTTAAAAAAGTACACGATATTTTGGAATAACTTATTTTCTGAAAGTCATAGAGACTTGGACATTTCAGGATTGATTAAGGGTAGCATGCCACATAACCACACCGAATTTCAGCACGTTTCGAGCAAGCAGCGCAGAGTTATTCACCCTATGGTGAATATGGGTTAGAGTTGCAATGAGGGTTAGGGTTGTGATTAGGGTTAGGGTTAGGGTTGTGATTAGGGTTAGGGTTAGGGTTGTGATTAGGGTTAGGGTTAGGGAGGAGTACCCATTAGAGATCAACATATTCTTCCATAACTTTTTTTCTGTAGGTCATAGAGACTTGGAAGTTGGTTCCATCTCCACTAATGTGGGTATGCCCGATCCATTGGTACCACCCGCGAGCTTCTACGACCTTTGGAAGGGGTAGGGTTAGGGTTGTGATTAGTGTTTGCTTTTTGGGTTGTGATTAGGGTTAGGGTTAGGGATGAAAACCTATAGGAGTTCAAGATATTCTTCAATAACTTTTTTTCTGAAGGTCATAAAGACTTGGAAGTTGGTTCCATCTCCACTAAAGTGACTATGCCCGATCCATTGGGACCATCCCCGAGCTTCTACGACCTTCGGAAATGGTGAAACCATCAAATCTATTAAAAAAAGTACACAATATTTTGGAATAACTTTTTTTCTGAAAGTCATAGAGACTTGGGCATTTCAGGATTGATAAAGGGTAGCATGCCACACAACCACACCGAATTTCAGCACGTTTCGAGCAAGCAGCGCAGAGTTATTCACCCTATGGTGAATATGGGTTAGAGTTGCAATGAGGGTTAGGGTTGTGATTAGGGTTAGGGTTAGAGTTGTGATTAGGGTTAGGGTTAGGGTTGTGATTAGGGTTAGGGTTAGGGAGGAGTACCCATTAGAGATCAACATATTCTTCCATAACTTTTTTTCTGTAGGTCATAGAGACTTGGAAGTTGGTTCCATCTCCACTAATGTGGGTATGCCCGATCCATTGGTACCACCCGCGAGCTTCTACGACCTTTGGAAGGGGTAGGGTTAGGGTTGTGATTAGTGTTTGCTTTTTGGGTTGTGATTAGGGTTAGGGTTAGGGATGAAAACCTATAGGAGTTCAAGATATTCTTCAATAACTTTTTTTCTGAAGGTCATAGAGACTTGGAAGTTGGTTCCATCTCCACTAAAGTGACTATGCCCGATCCATTGGGACCATCTCCGAGCTTCTACGACCTTCGGAAATGGTGAAACCATCAAATCTATTAAAAAAAGTACACGATATTTTGGAATAACTTATTTTCTGAAAGTCATAGAGACTTGGACATTTCAGGATTGATAAAGGGTAGCATGCCACACAACCACACCGAATTTCAGCACGTTTCGAGCAAGCAGCGCAGAGTTATTCACCCTATGGTGAATATGGGTTAGAGTTGCAATGAGGGTTAGGGTTGTGATTAGGGTTAGGGTTAGAGTTGTGATTAGGGTTAGGGTTAGGGTTGTGGTTAGGGTTAGGGTTAGGGAGGAGTACCCATTAGAGATCAACATATTCTTCCATAACTTTTTTTCTGTAGGTCATAGAGACTTGGAAGTTGGTTCCATCTCCACTAATGTGGGTATGCCCGATCCATTGGTACCACCCGCGAGCTTCTACGACCTTTGGAAGGGGTAGGGTTAGGGTTGTGATTAGTGTTTGCTTTTTGGGTTGTGATTAGGGTTAGGGTTAGGGATGAAAACCTATAGGAGTTCAAGATATTCTTCAATAACTTTTTTTCTGAAGGTCATAAAGACTTGGAAGTTGGTTCCATCTCCACTAAAGTGACTATGCCCGATCCATTGGGACCATCCCCGAGCTTCTACGACCTTCGGAAATGGTGAAACCATCAAATCTATTAAAAAAAGTACACAATATTTTGGAATAACTTTTTTTCTGAAAGTCATAGAGACTTGGGCATTTCAGGATTGATAAAGGGTAGCATGCCACACAACCACACCGAATTTCAGCACGTTTCGAGCAAGCAGCGCAGAGTTATTCACCCTATGGTGAATATGGGTTAGAGTTGCAATGAGGGTTAGGGTTGTGATTAGGGTTAGGGTTAGAGTTGTGATTAGGGTTAGGGTTAGGGTTGTGATTAGGGTTAGGGTTAGGGAGGAGTACCCATTAGAGATCAACATATTCTTCCATAACTTTTTTTCTGTAGGTCATAGAGACTTGGAAGTTGGTTCCATCTCCACTAATGTGGGTATGCCCGATCCATTGGTACCACCCGCGAGCTTCTACGACCTTTGGAAGGGGTAGGGTTAGGGTTGTGATTAGTGTTTGCTTTTTGGGTTGTGATTAGGGTTAGGGTTAGGGATGAAAACCTATAGGAGTTCAAGATATTCTTCAATAACTTTTTTTCTGAAGGTCATAGAGACTTGGAAGTTGGTTCCATCTCCACTAAAGTGACTATGCCCGATCCATTGGGACCATCTCCGAGCTTCTACGACCTTCGGAAATGGTGAAACCATCAAATCTATTTAAAAAAGTACACGATATTTTGGAATAACTTATTTTCTGAAAGTCATAGAGACTTGGACATTTCAGGATTGATAAAGGGTAGCATGCCACACAACCACACCGAATTTCAGCACGTTTCGAGCAAGCAGCGCAGAGTTATTCACCCTATGGTGAATATGGGTTAGAGTTGCAATGAGGGTTAGGGTTGTGATTAGGGTTAGGGTTAGAGTTGTGATTAGGGTTAGGGTTAGGGTTGTGATTAGGGTTAGGGTTAGGGAGGAGTACCCATTAGAGATCAACATATTCTTCCATAACTTTTTTTCTGTAGGTCATAGAGACTTGGAAGTTGGTTCCATCTCCACTAATGTGGGTATGCCCGATCCATTGGTACCACCCGCGAGCTTCTACGACCTTTGGAAGGGGTAGGGTTAGGGTTGTGATTAGTGTTTGCTTTTTGGGTTGTGATTAGGGTTAGGGTTAGGGATGAAAACCTATAGGAGTTCAAGATATTCTTCAATAACTTTTTTTCTGAAGGTCATAAAGACTTGGAAGTTGGTTCCATCTCCACTAAAGTGACTATGCCCGATCCATTGGGACCATCCCCGAGCTTCTACGACCTTCGGAAATGGTGAAACCATCAAATCTATTAAAAAAAGTACACAATATTTTGGAATAACTTTTTTTCTGAAAGTCATAGAGACTTGGGCATTTCAGGATTAATAAAGGGTAGCATGCCACACAACCACACCGAATTTCAGCACGTTTCGAGCAAGCAGCGCGGAGTTATTCACCCTATGGTGAATATGGGTTAGAGTTGCAATGAGGGTTAGGGTTGTGATTAGGGTTAGGGTTAGGGTTGTGATTAGGGTTAGGGTTAGGGTTGTGATTAGGGTTAGGGTTAGGGAGGAGTACCCATTAGAGATCAACATATTCTTCCATAACTTTTTTTCTGTAGGTCATAGAGACTTGGAAGTTGGTTCCATCTCCACTAATGTGGGTATGCCCGATCCATTGGTACCACCCGCGAGCTTCTACGACCTTTGGAAGGGGTAGGGTTAGGGTTGTGATTAGTGTTTGCTTTTTGGGTTGTGATTAGGGTTAGGGATGAAAACCTATAGGAGTTCAAGATATTCTTCAATAACTTTTTTTCTGAAGGTCATAGAGACTTGGAAGTTGGTTCCATCTCCACTAAAGTGACTATGCCCGATCCATTGGGACCATCTCCGAGCTTCTAGGACCTTCGGAAATGGTGAAACCATCAAATCTATTTAAAAAAGTACACGATATTTTGGAATAACTTATTTTCTGAAAGTCATAGAGACTTGGACATTTCAGGATTGATTAAGGGTAGCATGCCACATAACCACACCGAATTTCAGCACGTTTCGAGCAAGCAGCGCGGAGTTATTCACCTTATGGTGAATATGGGTTAGAGTTGCAATGAGGGTTAGGGTTAGGGTTGTGATTAGGGTTAGGGTTAGGGTTGTGATTAGGGTTAGGGTTAGGGTTGTGATTAGGGTTAGGGTTAGGGAGGAGTACCCATTAGAGATCAACATATTCTTCCATAACTTTTTTTCTGTAGGTCATAGAGACTTGGAAGTTGGTTCCATCTCCACTAATGTGGGTATGCCCGATCCATTGGTACCACCCGCGAGCTTCTACGACCTTTGGAAGGGGTAGGGTTAGGGTTGTGATTAGTGTTTGCTTTTTGGGTTGGGATTAGGGTTAGGGTTAGGGATGAAAACCTATAGGAGTTCAAGATATTCTTCAATAACTTTTTTTCTGAAGGTCATAAAGACTTGGAAGTTGGTTCCATCTCCACTAAAGTGACTATGCCCGATCCATTGGGACCATCCCCGAGCTTCTACGACCTTCGGAAATGGTGAAACCATCAAATCTATTAAAAAAAGTACACAATATTTTGGAATAACTTTTTTTCTGAAAGTCATAGAGACTTGGGCATTTCAGGATTGATAAAGGGTAGCATGCCACACAACCACACCGAATTTCAGCACGTTTCGAGCAAGCAGCGCAGAGTTATTCACCCTATGGTGAATATGGGTTAGAGTTGCAATGAGGGTTAGGGTTGTGATTAGGGTTAGGGTTAGAGTTGTGATTAGGGTTAGGGTTAGGGTTGTGATTAGGGTTAGGGTTAGGGAGGAGTACCCATTAGAGATCAACATATTCTTCCATAACTTTTTTTCTGTAGGTCATAGAGACTTGGAAGTTGGTTCCATCTCCACTAATGTGGGTATGCCCGATCCATTGGTACCACCCGCGAGCTTCTACGACCTTTGGAAGGGGTAGGGTTAGGGTTGTGATTAGTGTTTGCTTTTTGGGTTGTGATTAGGGTTAGGGTTAGGGATGAAAACCTATAGGAGTTCAAGATATTCTTCAATAACTTTTTTTCTGAAGGTCATAGAGACTTGGAAGTTGGTTCCATCTCCACTAAAGTGACTATGCCCGATCCATTGGGACCATCTCCGAGCTTCTACGACCTTCGGAAATGGTGAAACCATCAAATCTATTAAAAAAAGTACACGATATTTTGGAATAACTTATTTTCTGAAAGTCATAGAGACTTGGACATTTCAGGATTGATAAAGGGTAGCATGCCACACAACCACACCGAATTTCAGCACGTTTCGAGCAAGCAGCGCAGAGTTATTCACCCTATGGTGAATATGGGTTAGAGTTGCAATGAGGGTTAGGGTTGTGATTAGGGTTAGGGTTAGAGTTGTGATTAGGGTTAGGGTTAGGGTTGTGATTAGGGTTAGGGTTAGGGAGGAGTACCCATTAGAGATCAACATATTCTTCCATAACTTTTTTTCTGTAGGTCATAGAGACTTGGAAGTTGGTTCCATCTCCACTAATGTGGGTATGCCCGATCCATTGGTACCACCCGCGAGCTTCTACGACCTTTGGAAGGGGTAGGGTTAGGGTTGTGATTAGTGTTTGCTTTTTGGGTTGTGATTAGGGTTAGGGTTAGGGATGAAAACCTATAGGAGTTCAAGATATTCTTCAATAACTTTTTTTCTGAAGGTCATAAAGACTTGGAAGTTGGTTCCATCTCCACTAAAGTGACTATGCCCGATCCATTGGGACCATCCCCGAGCTTCTACGACCTTCGGAAATAGTGAAACCATCAAATCTATTAAAAAAAGTACACAATATTTTGGAATAACTTTTTTTCTGAAAGTCATAGAGACTTGGGCATTTCAGGATTGATAAAGGGTAGCATGCCACACAACCACACCGAATTTCAGCACGTTTCGAGCAAGCAGCGCAGAGTTATTCACCCTATGGTGAATATGGGTTAGAGTTGCAATGAGGGTTAGGGTTGTGATTAGGGTTAGGGTTAGAGTTGTGATTAGGGTTAGGGTTAGGGTTGTGATTAGGGTTAGGGTTAGGGAGGAGTACCCATTAGAGATCAACATATTCTTCCATAACTTTTTTTCTGTAGGTCATAGAGACTTGGAAGTTGGTTCCATCTCCACTAATGTGGGTATGCCCGATCCATTGGTACCACCCGCGAGCTTCTACGACCTTTGGAAGGGGTAGGGTTAGGGTTGTGATTAGTGTTTGCTTTTTGGGTTGTGATTAGGGTTAGGGTTAGGGATGAAAACCTATAGGAGTTCAAGATATTCTTCAATAACTTTTTTTCTGAAGGTCATAGAGACTTGGAAGTTGGTTCCATCTCCACTAAAGTGACTATGCCCGATCCATTGGGACCATCTCCGAGCTTCTACGACCTTCGGAAATGGTGAAACCATCAAATCTATTAAAAAAAGTACACGATATTTTGGAATAACTTATTTTCTGAAAGTCATAGAGACTTGGACATTTCAGGATTGATAAAGGGTAGCATGCCACACAACCACACCGAATTTCAGCACGTTTCGAGCAAGCAGCGCAGAGTTATTCACCCTATGGTGAATATGGGTTAGAGTTGCAATGAGGGTTAGGGTTGTGATTAGGGTTAGGGTTAGAGTTGTGATTAGGGTTAGGGTTAGGGTTGTGATTAGGGTTAGGGTTAGGGAGGAGTACCCATTAGAGATCAACATATTCTTCCATAACTTTTTTTCTGTAGGTCATAGAGACTTGGAAGTTGGTTCCATCTCCACTAATGTGGGTATGCCCGATCCATTGGTACCACCCGCGAGCTTCTACGACCTTTGGAAGGGGTAGGGTTAGGGTTGTGATTAGTGTTTGCTTTTTGGGTTGTGATTAGGGTTAGGGTTAGGGATGAAAACCTATAGGAGTTCAAGATATTCTTCAATAACTTTTTTTCTGAAGGTCATAAAGACTTGGAAGTTGGTTCCATCTCCACTAAAGTGACTATGCCCGATCCATTGGGACCATCCCCGAGCTTCTACGACCTTCGGAAATGGTGAAACCATCAAATCTATTAAAAAAAGTACACAATATTTTGGAATAACTTTTTTTCTGAAAGTCATAGAGACTTGGGCATTTCAGGATTAATAAAGGGTAGCATGCCACACAACCACACCGAATTTCAGCACGTTTCGAGCAAGCAGCGCAGAGTTATTCACCCTATGGTGAATATGGGTTAGAGTTGCAATGAGGGTTAGGGTTGTGATTAGGGTTAGGGTTAGAGTTGTGATTAGGGTTAGGGTTAGGGTTGTGATTAGGGTTAGGGTTAGGGAGGAGTACCCATTAGAGATCAACATATTCTTCCATAACTTTTTTTCTGTAGGTCATAGAGACTTGGAAGTTGGTTCCATCTCCACTAATGTGGGTATGCCCGATCCATTGGTACCACCCGCGAGCTTCTACGACCTTTGGAAGGGGTAGGGTTAGGGTTGTGATTAGTGTTTGCTTTTTGGGTTGTGATTAGGGTTAGGGTTAGGGATGAAAACCTATAGGAGTTCAAGATATTCTTCAATAACTTTTTTTCTGAAGGTCATAGAGACTTGGAAGTTGGTTCCATCTCCACTAAAGTGACTATGCCCGATCCATTGGGACCATCTCCGAGCTTCTACGACCTTCGGAAATGGTGAAACCATCAAATCTATTTAAAAAAGTACACGATATTTTGGAATAACTTATTTTCTGAAAGTCATAGAGACTTGGACATTTCAGGATTGATAAAGGGTAGCATGCCACACAACCACACCGAATTTCAGCACGTTTCGAGCAAGCAGCGCAGAGTTATTCACCCTATGGTGAATATGGGTTAGAGTTGCAATGAGGGTTAGGGTTGTGATTAGGGTTAGGGTTAGAGTTGTGATTAGGGTTAGGGTTAGGGTTGTGATTAGGGTTAGGGTTAGGGAGGAGTACCCATTAGAGATCAACATATTCTTCCATAACTTTTTTTCTGTAGGTCATAGAGACTTGGAAGTTGGTTCCATCTCCACTAATGTGGGTATGCCCGATCCATTGGTACCACCCGCGAGCTTCTACGACCTTTGGAAGGGGTAGGGTTAGGGTTGTGATTAGTGTTTGCTTTTTGGGTTGTGATTAGGGTTAGGGTTAGGGATGAAAACCTATAGGAGTTCAAGATATTCTTCAATAACTTTTTTTCTGAAGGTCATAAAGACTTGGAAGTTGGTTCCATCTCCACTAAAGTGACTATGCCCGATCCATTGGGACCATCCCCGAGCTTCTACGACCTTCGGAAATGGTGAAACCATCAAATCTATTAAAAAAAGTACACAATATTTTGGAATAACTTTTTTTCTGAAAGTCATAGAGACTTGGGCATTTCAGGATTAATAAAGGGTAGCATGCCACACAACCACACCGAATTTCAGCACGTTTCGAGCAAGCAGCGCGGAGTTATTCACCCTATGGTGAATATGGGTTAGAGTTGCAATGAGGGTTAGGGTTGTGATTAGGGTTAGGGTTAGGGTTGTGATTAGGGTTAGGGTTAGGGTTGTGATTAGGGTTAGGGTTAGGGAGGAGTACCCATTAGAGATCAACATATTCTTCCATAACTTTTTTTCTGTAGGTCATAGAGACTTGGAAGTTGGTTCCATCTCCACTAATGTGGGTATGCCCGATCCATTGGTACCACCCGCGAGCTTCTACGACCTTTGGAAGGGGTAGGGTTAGGGTTGTGATTAGTGTTTGCTTTTTGGGTTGTGATTAGGGTTAGGGATGAAAACCTATAGGAGTTCAAGATATTCTTCAATAACTTTTTTTCTGAAGGTCATAGAGACTTGGAAGTTGGTTCCATCTCCACTAAAGTGACTATGCCCGATCCATTGGGACCATCTCCGAGCTTCTAGGACCTTCGGAAATGGTGAAACCATCAAATCTATTTAAAAAAGTACACGATATTTTGGAATAACTTATTTTCTGAAAGTCATAGAGACTTGGACATTTCAGGATTGATAAAGGGTAGCATGCCACATAACCACACCGAATTTCAGCACGTTTCGAGCAAGCAGCGCGGAGTTATTCACCTAATGGTGAATATGGGTTAGAGTTGCAATGAGGGTTAGGGTTAGGGTTGTGATTAGGGTTAGGGTTAGGGTTGTGATTAGGGTTAGGGTTAGGGTTGTGATTAGGGTTAGGGTTAGGGAGGAGTACCCATTAGAGATCAACATATTCTTCCATAACTTTTTTTCTGTAGGTCCTAGAGACTTGGAAGTTGGTTCCTTCTCCACTAATGTGGGTATGCCCGATCCATTGGTACCACCCGCGAGCTTCTACGACCTTTGGAAGGGGTAGGGTTAGGGTTGTGATTAGTGTTTGCTTTTTGGGTTGTGATTAGGGTTAGGGTTAGGGATGAAAACCTATAGGAGTTCAAGATATTCTTCAATAACTTTTTTTCTGAAGGTCATAAAGACTTGGAAGTTGGTTCCATCTCCACTAAAGTGACTATGCCCGATCCATTGGGACCATCCCCGAGCTTCTACGACCTTCGGAAATGGTGAAACCATCAAATCTATTAAAAAAAGTACACAATATTTTGGAATAACTTTTTTTCTGAAAGTCATAGAGACTTGGGCATTTCAGGATTGATAAAGGG
Organism: Paralichthys olivaceus; assembly: GCF_024713975.1. Classification (NCBI taxonomy): domain Eukaryota; kingdom Metazoa; phylum Chordata; class Actinopteri; order Pleuronectiformes; family Paralichthyidae; genus Paralichthys; species Paralichthys olivaceus. The sequence continues at coordinate 14,855,704 of NC_091097.1, read as the reverse complement.
TAGCATGCCACACAACCACACCGAATTTCAGCACGTTTCGAGCAAGCAGCGTGGAGTTATTCACCCTATGGTGAATATGGGTTAGAGTTGCAATGAGGGTTAGGGTTGTGATTAGGGTTAGGGTTAGGGTTGTGATTAGGGTTAGGGTTAGGGTTGTGATTAGGGTTAGGGTTAGGGAGGAGTACCCATTAGAGATCAACATATTCTTCCATAACTTTTTTTCTGTAGGTCATAGAGACTTGGAAGTTGGTTCCATCTCCACTAATGTGGGTATGCCCGATCCATTGGTACCACCCGCGAGCTTCTACGACCTTTGGAAGGGGTAGGGTTAGGGTTGTGATTAGTGTTTGCTTTTTGGGTTGTGATTAGGGTTAGGGTTAGGGATGAAAACCTATAGGAGTTCAAGATATTCTTCAATAACTTTTTTTTATAAGGTCATAGAGACTTGGAAGTTGGTTCCATCTCCACTAAAGTGGCTATGCCCGATCCATTGGGGCCATCCCCGAGCTTCTACGACCTTCGGAAATGGTGAAACCATCAAATCTATTAAAAAAAGTACACAATATTTTGGAATAACTTTTTTTCTGAAAGTCATAGAGACTTGGGCATTTCAGGATTGATAAAGGGTAGCATGCCACACAACCACACCGAATTTCAGCACGTTTCGAGCAAGCAGCGCAGAGTTATTCACCCTATGGTGAATATGGGTTAGAGTTGCAATGAGGGTTAGAGTTGCAATGAGGGTTAGGGTTGTGATTAGGGTTAGGGTTAGAGTTGTGATTAGGGTTAGGGTTAGGGTTGTGATTAGGGTTAGGGTTAGGGAGGAGTACCCATTAGAGATCAACATATTCTTCCATAACTTTTTTTCTGTAGGTCATAGAGACTTGGAAGTTGGTTCCATCTCCACTAATGTGGGTATGCCCGATCCATTGGTACCACCCGCGAGCTTCTACGACCTTTGGAAGGGGTAGGGTTAGGGTTGTGATTAGTGTTTGCTTTTTGGGTTGTGATTAGGGTTAGGGTTAGGGATGAAAACCTATAGGAGTTCAAGATATTCTTCAATAACTTTTTTTCTGAAGGTCATAGAGACTTGGAAGTTGGTTCCATCTCCACTAAAGTGACTATGCCCGATCCATTGGGACCATCTCCGAGCTTCTAGGACCTTCGGAAATGGTGAAACCATCAAATCTATTTAAAAAAGTACACGATATTTTGGAATAACTTATTTTCTGAAAGTCATAGAGACTTGGACATTTCAGGATTGATTAAGGGTAGCATGCCACATAACCACACCGAATTTCAGCACGTTTCGAGCAAGCAGCGCAGAGTTATTCACCCTATGGTGAATATGGGTTAGAGTTGCAATGAGGGTTAGGGTTGTGATTAGGGTTAGGGTTAGGGTTGTGATTAGGGTTAGGGTTAGGGTTGTGATTAGGGTTAGGGTTAGGGAGGAGTACCCATTAGAGATCAACATATTCTTCCATAACTTTTTTTCTGTAGGTCATAGAGACTTGGAAGTTGGTTCCATCTCCACTAATGTGGGTATGCCCGATCCATTGGTACCACCCGCGAGCTTCTACGACCTTTGGAAGGGGTAGGGTTAGGGTTGTGATTAGTGTTTGCTTTTTGGGTTGTGATTAGGGTTAGGGTTAGGGATGAAAACCTATAGGAGTTCAAGATATTCTTCAATAACTTTTTTTCTGAAGGTCATAAAGACTTGGAAGTTGGTTCCATCTCCACTAAAGTGACTATGCCCGATCCATTGGGACCATCCCCGAGCTTCTACGACCTTCGGAAATGGTGAAACCATCAAATCTATTAAAAAAAGTACACAATATTTTGGAATAACTTTTTTTCTGAAAGTCATAGAGACTTGGGCATTTCAGGATTGATAAAGGGTAGCATGCCACACAACCACACCGAATTTCAGCACGTTTCGAGCAAGCAGCGCAGAGTTATTCACCCTATGGTGAATATGGGTTAGAGTTGCAATGAGGGTTAGGGTTGTGATTAGGGTTAGGGTTAGAGTTGTGATTAGGGTTAGGGTTAGGGTTGTGATTAGGGTTAGGGTTAGGGAGGAGTACCCATTAGAGATCAACATATTCTTCCATAACTTTTTTTCTGTAGGTCATAGAGACTTGGAAGTTGGTTCCATCTCCACTAATGTGGGTATGCCCGATCCATTGGTACCACCCGCGAGCTTCTACGACCTTTGGAAGGGGTAGGGTTAGGGTTGTGATTAGTGTTTGCTTTTTGGGTTGTGATTAGGGTTAGGGTTAGGGATGAAAACCTATAGGAGTTCAAGATATTCTTCAATAACTTTTTTTCTGAAGGTCATAGAGACTTGGAAGTTGGTTCCATCTCCACTAAAGTGACTATGCCCGATCCATTGGGACCATCTCCGAGCTTCTACGACCTTCGGAAATGGTGAAACCATCAAATCTATTAAAAAAAGTACACGATATTTTGGAATAACTTATTTTCTGAAAGTCATAGAGACTTGGACATTTCAGGATTGATAAAGGGTAGCATGCCACACAACCACACCGAATTTCAGCACGTTTCGAGCAAGCAGCGCAGAGTTATTCACCCTATGGTGAATATGGGTTAGAGTTGCAATGAGGGTTAGGGTTGTGATTAGGGTTAGGGTTAGAGTTGTGATTAGGGTTAGGGTTAGGGTTGTGGTTAGGGTTAGGGTTAGGGAGGAGTACCCATTAGAGATCAACATATTCTTCCATAACTTTTTTTCTGTAGGTCATAGAGACTTGGAAGTTGGTTCCATCTCCACTAATGTGGGTATGCCCGATCCATTGGTACCACCCGCGAGCTTCTACGACCTTTGGAAGGGGTAGGGTTAGGGTTGTGATTAGTGTTTGCTTTTTGGGTTGTGATTAGGGTTAGGGTTAGGGATGAAAACCTATAGGAGTTCAAGATATTCTTCAATAACTTTTTTTCTGAAGGTCATAAAGACTTGGAAGTTGGTTCCATCTCCACTAAAGTGACTATGCCCGATCCATTGGGACCATCCCCGAGCTTCTACGACCTTCGGAAATGGTGAAACCATCAAATCTATTAAAAAAAGTACACAATATTTTGGAATAACTTTTTTTCTGAAAGTCATAGAGACTTGGGCATTTCAGGATTGATAAAGGGTAGCATGCCACACAACCACACCGAATTTCAGCACGTTTCGAGCAAGCAGCGCAGAGTTATTCACCCTATGGTGAATATGGGTTAGAGTTGCAATGAGGGTTAGGGTTGTGATTAGGGTTAGGGTTAGAGTTGTGATTAGGGTTAGGGTTAGGGTTGTGATTAGGGTTAGGGTTAGGGAGGAGTACCCATTAGAGATCAACATATTCTTCCATAACTTTTTTTCTGTAGGTCATAGAGACTTGGAAGTTGGTTCCATCTCCACTAATGTGGGTATGCCCGATCCATTGGTACCACCCGCGAGCTTCTACGACCTTTGGAAGGGGTAGGGTTAGGGTTGTGATTAGTGTTTGCTTTTTGGGTTGTGATTAGGGTTAGGGTTAGGGATGAAAACCTATAGGAGTTCAAGATATTCTTCAATAACTTTTTTTCTGAAGGTCATAGAGACTTGGAAGTTGGTTCCATCTCCACTAAAGTGACTATGCCCGATCCATTGGGACCATCTCCGAGCTTCTACGACCTTCGGAAATGGTGAAACCATCAAATCTATTTAAAAAAGTACACGATATTTTGGAATAACTTATTTTCTGAAAGTCATAGAGACTTGGACATTTCAGGATTGATAAAGGGTAGCATGCCACACAACCACACCGAATTTCAGCACGTTTCGAGCAAGCAGCGCAGAGTTATTCACCCTATGGTGAATATGGGTTAGAGTTGCAATGAGGGTTAGGGTTGTGATTAGGGTTAGGGTTAGAGTTGTGATTAGGGTTAGGGTTAGGGTTGTGATTAGGGTTAGGGTTAGGGAGGAGTACCCATTAGAGATCAACATATTCTTCCATAACTTTTTTTCTGTAGGTCATAGAGACTTGGAAGTTGGTTCCATCTCCACTAATGTGGGTATGCCCGATCCATTGGTACCACCCGCGAGCTTCTACGACCTTTGGAAGGGGTAGGGTTAGGGTTGTGATTAGTGTTTGCTTTTTGGGTTGTGATTAGGGTTAGGGTTAGGGATGAAAACCTATAGGAGTTCAAGATATTCTTCAATAACTTTTTTTCTGAAGGTCATAAAGACTTGGAAGTTGGTTCCATCTCCACTAAAGTGACTATGCCCGATCCATTGGGACCATCCCCGAGCTTCTACGACCTTCGGAAATGGTGAAACCATCAAATCTATTAAAAAAAGTACACAATATTTTGGAATAACTTTTTTTCTGAAAGTCATAGAGACTTGGGCATTTCAGGATTAATAAAGGGTAGCATGCCACACAACCACACCGAATTTCAGCACGTTTCGAGCAAGCAGCGCGGAGTTATTCACCCTATGGTGAATATGGGTTAGAGTTGCAATGAGGGTTAGGGTTGTGATTAGGGTTAGGGTTAGGGTTGTGATTAGGGTTAGGGTTAGGGTTGTGATTAGGGTTAGGGTTAGGGAGGAGTACCCATTAGAGATCAACATATTCTTCCATAACTTTTTTTCTGTAGGTCATAGAGACTTGGAAGTTGGTTCCATCTCCACTAATGTGGGTATGCCCGATCCATTGGTACCACCCGCGAGCTTCTACGACCTTTGGAAGGGGTAGGGTTAGGGTTGTGATTAGTGTTTGCTTTTTGGGTTGTGATTAGGGTTAGGGATGAAAACCTATAGGAGTTCAAGATATTCTTCAATAACTTTTTTTCTGAAGGTCATAGAGACTTGGAAGTTGGTTCCATCTCCACTAAAGTGACTATGCCCGATCCATTGGGACCATCTCCGAGCTTCTAGGACCTTCGGAAATGGTGAAACCATCAAATCTATTTAAAAAAGTACACGATATTTTGGAATAACTTATTTTCTGAAAGTCATAGAGACTTGGACATTTCAGGATTGATTAAGGGTAGCATGCCACATAACCACACCGAATTTCAGCACGTTTCGAGCAAGCAGCGCGGAGTTATTCACCTTATGGTGAATATGGGTTAGAGTTGCAATGAGGGTTAGGGTTAGGGTTGTGATTAGGGTTAGGGTTAGGGTTGTGATTAGGGTTAGGGTTAGGGTTGTGATTAGGGTTAGGGTTAGGGAGGAGTACCCATTAGAGATCAACATATTCTTCCATAACTTTTTTTCTGTAGGTCATAGAGACTTGGAAGTTGGTTCCATCTCCACTAATGTGGGTATGCCCGATCCATTGGTACCACCCGCGAGCTTCTACGACCTTTGGAAGGGGTAGGGTTAGGGTTGTGATTAGTGTTTGCTTTTTGGGTTGGGATTAGGGTTAGGGTTAGGGATGAAAACCTATAGGAGTTCAAGATATTCTTCAATAACTTTTTTTCTGAAGGTCATAAAGACTTGGAAGTTGGTTCCATCTCCACTAAAGTGACTATGCCCGATCCATTGGGACCATCCCCGAGCTTCTACGACCTTCGGAAATGGTGAAACCATCAAATCTATTAAAAAAAGTACACAATATTTTGGAATAACTTTTTTTCTGAAAGTCATAGAGACTTGGGCATTTCAGGATTGATAAAGGGTAGCATGCCACACAACCACACCGAATTTCAGCACGTTTCGAGCAAGCAGCGCAGAGTTATTCACCCTATGGTGAATATGGGTTAGAGTTGCAATGAGGGTTAGGGTTGTGATTAGGGTTAGGGTTAGAGTTGTGATTAGGGTTAGGGTTAGGGTTGTGATTAGGGTTAGGGTTAGGGAGGAGTACCCATTAGAGATCAACATATTCTTCCATAACTTTTTTTCTGTAGGTCATAGAGACTTGGAAGTTGGTTCCATCTCCACTAATGTGGGTATGCCCGATCCATTGGTACCACCCGCGAGCTTCTACGACCTTTGGAAGGGGTAGGGTTAGGGTTGTGATTAGTGTTTGCTTTTTGGGTTGTGATTAGGGTTAGGGTTAGGGATGAAAACCTATAGGAGTTCAAGATATTCTTCAATAACTTTTTTTCTGAAGGTCATAGAGACTTGGAAGTTGGTTCCATCTCCACTAAAGTGACTATGCCCGATCCATTGGGACCATCTCCGAGCTTCTACGACCTTCGGAAATGGTGAAACCATCAAATCTATTAAAAAAAGTACACGATATTTTGGAATAACTTATTTTCTGAAAGTCATAGAGACTTGGACATTTCAGGATTGATAAAGGGTAGCATGCCACACAACCACACCGAATTTCAGCACGTTTCGAGCAAGCAGCGCAGAGTTATTCACCCTATGGTGAATATGGGTTAGAGTTGCAATGAGGGTTAGGGTTGTGATTAGGGTTAGGGTTAGAGTTGTGATTAGGGTTAGGGTTAGGGTTGTGATTAGGGTTAGGGTTAGGGAGGAGTACCCATTAGAGATCAACATATTCTTCCATAACTTTTTTTCTGTAGGTCATAGAGACTTGGAAGTTGGTTCCATCTCCACTAATGTGGGTATGCCCGATCCATTGGTACCACCCGCGAGCTTCTACGACCTTTGGAAGGGGTAGGGTTAGGGTTGTGATTAGTGTTTGCTTTTTGGGTTGTGATTAGGGTTAGGGTTAGGGATGAAAACCTATAGGAGTTCAAGATATTCTTCAATAACTTTTTTTCTGAAGGTCATAAAGACTTGGAAGTTGGTTCCATCTCCACTAAAGTGACTATGCCCGATCCATTGGGACCATCCCCGAGCTTCTACGACCTTCGGAAATGGTGAAACCATCAAATCTATTAAAAAAAGTACACAATATTTTGGAATAACTTTTTTTCTGAAAGTCATAGAGACTTGGGCATTTCAGGATTGATAAAGGGTAGCATGCCACACAACCACACCGAATTTCAGCACGTTTCGAGCAAGCAGCGCAGAGTTATTCACCCTATGGTGAATATGGGTTAGAGTTGCAATGAGGGTTAGGGTTGTGATTAGGGTTAGGGTTAGAGTTGTGATTAGGGTTAGGGTTAGGGTTGTGATTAGGGTTAGGGTTAGGGAGGAGTACCCATTAGAGATCAACATATTCTTCCATAACTTTTTTTCTGTAGGTCATAGAGACTTGGAAGTTGGTTCCATCTCCACTAATGTGGGTATGCCCGATCCATTGGTACCACCCGCGAGCTTCTACGACCTTTGGAAGGGGTAGGGTTAGGGTTGTGATTAGTGTTTGCTTTTTGGGTTGTGATTAGGGTTAGGGTTAGGGATGAAAACCTATAGGAGTTCAAGATATTCTTCAATAACTTTTTTTCTGAAGGTCATAGAGACTTGGAAGTTGGTTCCATCTCCACTAAAGTGACTATGCCCGATCCATTGGGACCATCTCCGAGCTTCTACGACCTTCGGAAATGGTGAAACCATCAAATCTATTAAAAAAAGTACACGATATTTTGGAATAACTTATTTTCTGAAAGTCATAGAGACTTGGACATTTCAGGATTGATAAAGGGTAGCATGCCACACAACCACACCGAATTTCAGCACGTTTCGAGCAAGCAGCGCAGAGTTATTCACCCTATGGTGAATATGGGTTAGAGTTGCAATGAGGGTTAGGGTTGTGATTAGGGTTAGGGTTAGAGTTGTGATTAGGGTTAGGGTTAGGGTTGTGATTAGGGTTAGGGTTAGGGAGGAGTACCCATTAGAGATCAACATATTCTTCCATAACTTTTTTTCTGTAGGTCATAGAGACTTGGAAGTTGGTTCCATCTCCACTAATGTGGGTATGCCCGATCCATTGGTACCACCCGCGAGCTTCTACGACCTTTGGAAGGGGTAGGGTTAGGGTTGTGATTAGTGTTTGCTTTTTGGGTTGTGATTAGGGTTAGGGTTAGGGATGAAAACCTATAGGAGTTCAAGATATTCTTCAATAACTTTTTTTCTGAAGGTCATAAAGACTTGGAAGTTGGTTCCATCTCCACTAAAGTGACTATGCCCGATCCATTGGGACCATCCCCGAGCTTCTACGACCTTCGGAAATGGTGAAACCATCAAATCTATTAAAAAAAGTACACAATATTTTGGAATAACTTTTTTTCTGAAAGTCATAGAGACTTGGGCATTTCAGGATTAATAAAGGGTAGCATGCCACACAACCACACCGAATTTCAGCACGTTTCGAGCAAGCAGCGCAGAGTTATTCACCCTATGGTGAATATGGGTTAGAGTTGCAATGAGGGTTAGGGTTGTGATTAGGGTTAGGGTTAGAGTTGTGATTAGGGTTAGGGTTAGGGTTGTGATTAGGGTTAGGGTTAGGGAGGAGTACCCATTAGAGATCAACATATTCTTCCATAACTTTTTTTCTGTAGGTCATAGAGACTTGGAAGTTGGTTCCATCTCCACTAATGTGGGTATGCCCGATCCATTGGTACCACCCGCGAGCTTCTACGACCTTTGGAAGGGGTAGGGTTAGGGTTGTGATTAGTGTTTGCTTTTTGGGTTGTGATTAGGGTTAGGGTTAGGGATGAAAACCTATAGGAGTTCAAGATATTCTTCAATAACTTTTTTTCTGAAGGTCATAGAGACTTGGAAGTTGGTTCCATCTCCACTAAAGTGACTATGCCCGATCCATTGGGACCATCTCCGAGCTTCTACGACCTTCGGAAATGGTGAAACCATCAAATCTATTTAAAAAAGTACACGATATTTTGGAATAACTTATTTTCTGAAAGTCATAGAGACTTGGACATTTCAGGATTGATAAAGGGTAGCATGCCACACAACCACACCGAATTTCAGCACGTTTCGAGCAAGCAGCGCAGAGTTATTCACCCTATGGTGAATATGGGTTAGAGTTGCAATGAGGGTTAGGGTTGTGATTAGGGTTAGGGTTAGAGTTGTGATTAGGGTTAGGGTTAGGGTTGTGATTAGGGTTAGGGTTAGGGAGGAGTACCCATTAGAGATCAACATATTCTTCCATAACTTTTTTTCTGTAGGTCATAGAGACTTGGAAGTTGGTTCCATCTCCACTAATGTGGGTATGCCCGATCCATTGGTACCACCCGCGAGCTTCTACGACCTTTGGAAGGGGTAGGGTTAGGGTTGTGATTAGTGTTTGCTTTTTGGGTTGTGATTAGGGTTAGGGTTAGGGATGAAAACCTATAGGAGTTCAAGATATTCTTCAATAACTTTTTTTCTGAAGGTCATAAAGACTTGGAAGTTGGTTCCATCTCCACTAAAGTGACTATGCCCGATCCATTGGGACCATCCCCGAGCTTCTACGACCTTCGGAAATGGTGAAACCATCAAATCTATTAAAAAAAGTACACAATATTTTGGAATAACTTTTTTTCTGAAAGTCATAGAGACTTGGGCATTTCAGGATTAATAAAGGGTAGCATGCCACACAACCACACCGAATTTCAGCACGTTTCGAGCAAGCAGCGCGGAGTTATTCACCCTATGGTGAATATGGGTTAGAGTTGCAATGAGGGTTAGGGTTGTGATTAGGGTTAGGGTTAGGGTTGTGATTAGGGTTAGGGTTAGGGTTGTGATTAGGGTTAGGGTTAGGGAGGAGTACCCATTAGAGATCAACATATTCTTCCATAACTTTTTTTCTGTAGGTCATAGAGACTTGGAAGTTGGTTCCATCTCCACTAATGTGGGTATGCCCGATCCATTGGTACCACCCGCGAGCTTCTACGACCTTTGGAAGGGGTAGGGTTAGGGTTGTGATTAGTGTTTGCTTTTTGGGTTGTGATTAGGGTTAGGGATGAAAACCTATAGGAGTTCAAGATATTCTTCAATAACTTTTTTTCTGAAGGTCATAGAGACTTGGAAGTTGGTTCCATCTCCACTAAAGTGACTATGCCCGATCCATTGGGACCATCTCCGAGCTTCTAGGACCTTCGGAAATGGTGAAACCATCAAATCTATTTAAAAAAGTACACGATATTTTGGAATAACTTATTTTCTGAAAGTCATAGAGACTTGGACATTTCAGGATTGATTAAGGGTAGCATGCCACATAACCACACCGAATTTCAGCACGTTTCGAGCAAGCAGCGCGGAGTTATTCACCTTATGGTGAATATGGGTTAGAGTTGCAATGAGGGTTAGGGTTAGGGTTGTGATTAGGGTTAGGGTTAGGGTTGTGATTAGGGTTAGGGTTAGGGTTGTGATTAGGGTTAGGGTTAGGGAGGAGTACCCATTAGAGATCAACATATTCTTCCATAACTTTTTTTCTGTAGGTCATAGAGACTTGGAAGTTGGTTCCATCTCCACTAATGTGGGTATGCCCGATCCATTGGTACCACCCGCGAGCTTCTACGACCTTTGGAAGGGGTAGGGTTAGGGTTGTGATTAGTGTTTGCTTTTTGGGTTGGGATTAGGGTTAGGGTTAGGGATGAAAACCTATAGGAGTTCAAGATATTCTTCAATAACTTTTTTTCTGAAGGTCATAAAGACTTGGAAGTTGGTTCCATCTCCACTAAAGTGACTATGCCCGATCCATTGGGACCATCCCCGAGCTTCTACGACCTTCGGAAATGGTGAAACCATCAAATCTATTAAAAAAAGTACACAATATTTTGGAATAACTTTTTTTCTGAAAGTCATAGAGACTTGGGCATTTCAGGATTGATAAAGGGTAGCATGCCACACAACCACACCGAATTTCAGCACGTTTCGAGCAAGCAGCGCAGAGTTATTCACCCTATGGTGAATATGGGTTAGAGTTGCAATGAGGGTTAGGGTTGTGATTAGGGTTAGGGTTAGAGTTGTGATTAGGGTTAGGGTTAGGGTTGTGATTAGGGTTAGGGTTAGGGAGGAGTACCCATTAGAGATCAACATATTCTTCCATAACTTTTTTTCTGTAGGTCATAGAGACTTGGAAGTTGGTTCCATCTCCACTAATGTGGGTATGCCCGATCCATTGGTACCACCCGCGAGCTTCTACGACCTTTGGAAGGGGTAGGGTTAGGGTTGTGATTAGTGTTTGCTTTTTGGGTTGTGATTAGGGTTAGGGTTAGGGATGAAAACCTATAGGAGTTCAAGATATTCTTCAATAACTTTTTTTCTGAAGGTCATAGAGACTTGGAAGTTGGTTCCATCTCCACTAAAGTGACTATGCCCGATCCATTGGGACCATCTCCGAGCTTCTACGACCTTCGGAAATGGTGAAACCATCAAATCTATTAAAAAAAGTACACGATATTTTGGAATAACTTATTTTCTGAAAGTCATAGAGACTTGGACATTTCAGGATTGATAAAGGGTAGCATGCCACACAACCACACCGAATTTCAGCACGTTTCGAGCAAGCAGCGCAGAGTTATTCACCCTATGGTGAATATGGGTTAGAGTTGCAATGAGGGTTAGGGTTGTGATTAGGGTTAGGGTTAGAGTTGTGATTAGGGTTAGGGTTAGGGTTGTGATTAGGGTTAGGGTTAGGGAGGAGTACCCATTAGAGATCAACATATTCTTCCATAACTTTTTTTCTGTAGGTCATAGAGACTTGGAAGTTGGTTCCATCTCCACTAATGTGGGTATGCCCGATCCATTGGTACCACCCGCGAGCTTCTACGACCTTTGGAAGGGGTAGGGTTAGGGTTGTGATTAGTGTTTGCTTTTTGGGTTGTGATTAGGGTTAGGGTTAGGGATGAAAACCTATAGGAGTTCAAGATATTCTTCAATAACTTTTTTTCTGAAGGTCATAAAGACTTGGAAGTTGGTTCCATCTCCACTAAAGTGACTATGCCCGATCCATTGGGACCATCCCCGAGCTTCTACGACCTTCGGAAATGGTAAAACCATCAAATCTATTAAAAAAAGTACACAATATTTTGGAATAACTTTTTTTCTGAAAGTCATAGAGACTTGGGCATTTCAGGATTGATAAAGGGTAGCATGCCACACAACCACACCGAATTTCAGCACGTTTCGAGCAAGCAGCGCAGAGTTATTCACCCTATGGTGAATATGGGTTAGAGTTGCAATGAGGGTTAGGGTTGTGATTAGGGTTAGGGTTAGAGTTGTGATTAGGGTTAGGGTTAGGGTTGTGATTAGGGTTAGGGTTAGGGAGGAGTACCCATTAGAGATCAACATATTCTTCCATAACTTTTTTTCTGTAGGTCATAGAGACTTGGAAGTTGGTTCCATCTCCACTAATGTGGGTATGCCCGATCCATTGGTACCACCCGCGAGCTTCTACGACCTTTGGAAGGGGTAGGGTTAGGGTTGTGATTAGTGTTTGCTTTTTGGGTTGTGATTAGGGTTAGGGTTAGGGATGAAAACCTATAGGAGTTCAAGATATTCTTCAATAACTTTTTTTCTGAAGGTCATAGAGACTTGGAAGTTGGTTCCATCTCCACTAAAGTGACTATGCCCGATCCATTGGGACCATCTCCGAGCTTCTACGACCTTCGGAAATGGTGAAACCATCAAATCTATTAAAAAAAGTACACGATATTTTGGAATAACTTATTTTCTGAAAGTCATAGAGACTTGGACATTTCAGGATTGATAAAGGGTAGCATGCCACACAACCACACCGAATTTCAGCACGTTTCGAGCAAGCAGCGCAGAGTTATTCACCCTATGGTGAATATGGGTTAGAGTTGCAATGAGGGTTAGGGTTGTGATTAGGGTTAGGGTTAGAGTTGTGATTAGGGTTAGGGTTAGGGTTGTGATTAGGGTTAGGGTTAGGGAGGAGTACCCATTAGAGATCAACATATTCTTCCATAACTTTTTTTCTGTAGGTCATAGAGACTTGGAAGTTGGTTCCATCTCCACTAATGTGGGTATGCCCGATCCATTGGTACCACCCGCGAGCTTCTACGACCTTTGGAAGGGGTAGGGTTAGGGTTGTGATTAGTGTTTGCTTTTTGGGTTGTGATTAGGGTTAGGGTTAGGGATGAAAACCTATAGGAGTTCAAGATATTCTTCAATAACTTTTTTTCTGAAGGTCATAAAGACTTGGAAGTTGGTTCCATCTCCACTAAAGTGACTATGCCCGATCCATTGGGACCATCCCCGAGCTTCTACGACCTTCGGAAATGGTGAAACCATCAAATCTATTAAAAAAAGTACACAATATTTTGGAATAACTTTTTTTCTGAAAGTCATAGAGACTTGGGCATTTCAGGATTAATAAAGGGTAGCATGCCACACAACCACACCGAATTTCAGCACGTTTCGAGCAAGCAGCGCGGAGTTATTCACCCTATGGTGAATATGGGTTAGAGTTGCAATGAGGGTTAGGGTTGTGATTAGGGTTAGGGTTAGGGTTGTGATTAGGGTTAGGGTTAGGGTTGTGATTAGGGTTAGGGTTAGGGAGGAGTACCCATTAGAGATCAACATATTCTTCCATAACTTTTTTTCTGTAGGTCATAGAGACTTGGAAGTTGGTTCCATCTCCACTAATGTGGGTATGCCCGATCCATTGGTACCACCCGCGAGCTTCTACGACCTTTGGAAGGGGTAGGGTTAGGGTTGTGATTAGTGTTTGCTTTTTGGGTTGTGATTAGGGTTAGGGTTAGGGATGAAAACCTATAGGAGTTCAAGATATTCTTCAATAACTTTTTTTTATAAGGTCATAGAGACTTGGAAGTTGGTTCCATCTCCACTAAAGTGGCTATGCCCGATCCATTGGGGCCATCCCCGAGCTTCTACGACCTTCGGAAATGGTGAAACCATCAAATCTATTAAAAAAAGTACACAATATTTTGGAATAACTTTTTTTCTGAAAGTCATAGAGACTTGGACATTTCAGGATTGATAAAGGGTAGCATGCCACACAACCACACCGAATTTCAGCACGTTTCGAGCAAGCAGCGCAGAGTTATTCACCCTATGGTGAATATGGGTTAGAGTTGCAATGAGGGTTAGGGTTAGGGTTGTGATTAGGGTTAGGGTTAGGGTTGTGATTAGGGTTAGGGTTAGGGAGGAGTACCCATTAGAGATCAACATATTCTTCCATAACTTTTTTTCTGTAGGTCATAGAGACTTGGAAGTTGGTTCCATCTCCACTAATGTGGGTATGCCCGATCCATTGGTACCACCCGCGAGCTTCTACGACCTTTGGAAGGGGTAGGGTTAGGGTTGTGATTAGTGTTTGCTTTTTGGGTTGTGATTAGGGTTAGGGATGAAAACCTATAGGAGTTCAAGATATTCTTCAATAACTTTTTTTCTGAAGGTCATAGAGACTTGGAAGTTGGTTCCATCTCCACTAAAGTGACTATGCCCGATCCATTGGGACCATCTCCGAGCTTCTACGACCTTCGGAAATGGTGAAACCATCAAATCTATTAAAAAAAGTACACGATATTTTGGAATAACTTATTTTCTGAAAGTCATAGAGACTTGGACATTTCAGGATTGATAAAGGGTAGCATGCCACATAACCACACCGAATTTCAGCACGTTTCGAGCAAGCAGCGCGGAGTTATTCACCTTATGGTGAATATGGGTTAGAGTTGCAATGAGGGTTAGGGTTAGGGTTGTGATTAGGGTTAGGGTTAGGGTTGTGATTAGGGTTAGGGTTAGGGTTGTGATTAGGGTTAGGGTTAGGGAGGAGTACCCATTAGAGATCAACATATTCTTCCATAACTTTTTTTCTGTAGGTCATAGAGACTTGGAAGTTGGTTCCATCTCCACTAATGTGGGTATGCCCGATCCATTGGTACCACCCGCGAGCTTCTACGACCTTTGGAAGGGGTAGGGTTAGGGTTGTGATTAGTGTTTGCTTTTTGGGTTGTGATTAGGGTTAGGGTTAGGGATGAAAACCTATAGGAGTTCAAGATATTCTTCAATAACTTTTTTTTTTAAGGTCATAGAGACTTGGAAGTTGGTTCCATCTCCACTAAAGTGGCTATGCCCGATCCATTGGGGCCATCCCCGAGCTTCTACGACCTTCGGAAATGGTGAAACCATCAAATCTATTAAAAAAAGTACACAATATTTTGGAATAACTTTTTTTCTGAAAGTCATAGAGACTTGGGCATTTCAGGATTGATAAAGGGTAGCATGCCACACAACCACACCGAATTTCAGCACGTTTCGAGCAAGCAGCGCAGAGTTATTCACCCTATGGTGAATATGGGTTAGAGTTGCAATGAGGGTTAGGGTTAGGGTTGTGATTAGGGTTAGGGTTAGGGTTGTGATTAGGGTTAGGGTTAGGGAGGAGTACCCATTAGAGATCAACATATTCTTCCATAACTTTTTTTCTGTAGGTCATAGAGACTTGGAAGTTGGTTCCATCTCCACTAATGTGGGTATGCCCGATCCATTGGTACCACCCGCGAGCTTCTACGACCTTTGGAAGGGGTAGGGTTAGGGTTGTGATTAGTGTTTGCTTTTTGGGTTGTGATTAGGGTTAGGGATGAAAACCTATAGGAGTTCAAGATATTCTTCAATAACTTTTTTTCTGAAGGTCATAGAGACTTGGAAGTTGGTTCCATCTCCACTAAAGTGACTATGCCCGATCCATTGGGACCATCTCCGAGCTTCTACGACCTTCGGAAATGGTGAAACCATCAAATCTATTAAAAAAAGTATACGATATTTTGGAATAACTTATTTTCTGAAAGTCATAGAGACTTGGACATTTCAGGATTGATAAAGGGTAGCATGCCACATAACCACACCGAATTTCAGCACGTTTCGAGCAAGCAGCGCGGAGTTATTCACCTTATGGTGAATATGGGTTAGAGTTGCAATGAGGGTTAGGGTTAGGGTTGTGATTAGGGTTAGGGTTAGGGTTGTGATTAGGGTTAGGGTTAGGGAGGAGCACCCATTAGAGATCAACATATTCTTCCATAACTTTTTTTCTGTAGGTCATAGAGACTTGGAAGTTGGTTCCATCTCCACTAATGTGGGTATGCCCGATCCATTGGTACCACCCGCGAGCTTCTACGACCTTTGGAAGGGGTAGGGTTAGGGTTGTGATTAGTGTTTGCTTTTTGGGTTGTGATTAGGGTTAGGGTTAGGGATGAAAACCTATAGGAGTTCAAGATATTCTTCAATAACTTTTTTTTTTAAGGTCATAGAGACTTGGAAGTTGGTTCCATCTCCACTAAAGTGGCTATGCCCGATCCATTGGGGCCATCCCCGAGCTTCTACGACCTTCGGAAATGGTGAAACCATCAAATCTATTTAAAAAAGTACACAATATTTTGGAATAACTTTTTTTCTGAAAGTCATAGAGACTTGGGCATTTCAGGATTGATAAAGGGTAGCATGCCACACAACCACACCGAATTTCAGCACGTTTCGAGCAAGCAGCGCAGAGTTATTCACCCTATGGTGAATATGGGTTAGAGTTGCAATGAGGGTTAGGGTTGTGATTAGGGTTAGGGTTAGAGTTGTGATTAGGGTTAGGGTTAGGGTTGTGATTAGGGTTAGGGTTAGGGAGGAGTACCCATTAGAGATCAACATATTCTTCCATAACTTTTTTTCTGTAGGTCATAGAGACTTGGAAGTTGGTTCCATCTCCACTAATGTGGGTATGCCCGATCCATTGGTACCACCCGCGAGCTTCTACGACCTTTGGAAGGGGTAGGGTTAGGGTTGTGATTAGTGTTTGCTTTTTGGGTTGTGATTAGGGTTAGGGTTAGGGAGGAAAACCTATAGGAGTTCAAGATATTCTTCAATAACTTTTTTTTTTAAGGTCATAGAGACTTGGAAGTTGGTTCCATCTCCACTAAAGTGACTATGCCCGATCCATTGGGACCATCCCCGAGCTTCTACGACCTTCGGAAATGGTGAAACCATCAAATCTATTTAAAAAAGTACACAATATTTTGGAATAACTTTTTTTCTGAAAGTCATAGAGACTTGGGCATTTCAGGATTGATAAAGGGTAGCATGCCACACAACCACACCGAATTTCAGCACGTTTCGAGCAAGCAGCGCAGAGTTATTCACCCTATGGTGAATATGGGTTAGAGTTGCAATGAGGGTTAGGGTTGTGATTAGGGTTAGGGTTAGAGTTGTGATTAGGGTTAGGGTTAGGGTTGTGATTAGGGTTAGGGTTAGGGAGGAGTACCCATTAGAGATCAACATATTCTTCCATAACTTTTTTTCTGTAGGTCATAGAGACTTGGAAGTTGGTTCCATCTCCACTAATGTGGGTATGCCCGATCCATTGGTACCACCCGCGAGCTTCTACGACCTTTGGAAGGGGTAGGGTTAGGGTTGTGATTAGTGTTTGCTTTTTGGGTTGTGATTAGGGTTAGGGTTAGGGATGAAAACCTATAGGAGTTCAAGATATTCTTCAATAACTTTTTTTCTGAAGGTCATAGAGACTTGGAAGTTGGTTCCATCTCCACTAAAGTGACTATGCCCGATCCATTGGGACCATCTCCGAGCTTCTACGACCTTCGGAAATGGTGAAACCATCAAATCTATTAAAAAAAGTACACAATATTTTGGAATAACTTTTTTTCTGAAAGTCATAGAGACTTGGGCATTTCAGGATTGATAAAGGGTAGCATGCCACACAACCACACCGAATTTCAGCACGTTTCGAGCAAGCAGCGCAGAGTTATTCACCCTATGGTGAATATGGGTTAGAGTTGCAATGAGGGTTAGGGTTGTGATTAGGGTTAGGGTTAGAGTTGTGATTAGGGTTAGGGTTAGGGTTGTGATTAGGGTTAGGGTTAGGGAGGAGTACCCATTAGAGATCAACATATTCTTCCATAACTTTTTTTCTGTAGGTCATAGAGACTTGGAAGTTGGTTCCATCTCCACTAATGTGGGTATGCCCGATCCATTGGTACCACCCGCGAGCTTCTACGACCTTTGGAAGGGGTAGGGTTAGGGTTGTGATTAGTGTTTGCTTTTTGGGTTGTGATTAGGGTTAGGGTTAGGGATGAAAACCTATAGGAGTTCAAGATATTCTTCAATAACTTTTTTTCTGAAGGTCATAAAGACTTGGAAGTTGGTTCCATCTCCACTAAAGTGACTATGCCCGATCCATTGGGACCATCCCCGAGCTTCTACGACCTTCGGAAATGGTGAAACCATCAAATCTATTAAAAAAAGTACACAATATTTTGGAATAACTTTTTTTCTGAAAGTCATAGAGACTTGGGCATTTCAGGATTGATAAAGGGTAGCATGCCACACAACCACACCGAATTTCAGCACGTTTCGAGCAAGCAGCGCAGAGTTATTCACCCTATGGTGAATATGGGTTAGAGTTGCAATGAGGGTTAGGGTTAGGGTTGTGATTAGGGTTAGGGTTAGGGTTGTGATTAGGGTTAGGGTTAGGGAGGAGTACCCATTAGAGATCAACATATTCTTCCATAACTTTTTTTCTGTAGGTCATAGAGACTTGGAAGTTGGTTCCATCTCCACTAATGTGGGTATGCCCGATCCATTGGTACCACCCGCGAGCTTCTACGACCTTTGGAAGGGGTAGGGTTAGGGTTGTGATTAGTGTTTGCTTTTTGGGTTGTGATTAGGGTTAGGGATGAAAACCTATAGGAGTTCAAGATATTCTTCAATAACTTTTTTTCTGAAGGTCATAGAGACTTGGAAGTTGGTTCCATCTCCACTAAAGTGACTATGCCCGATCCATTGGGACCATCTCCGAGCTTCTACGACCTTCGGAAATGGTGAAACCATCAAATCTATTAAAAAAAGTACACGATATTTTGGAATAACTTATTTTCTGAAAGTCATAGAGACTTGGACATTTCAGGATTGATAAAGGGTAGCATGCCACATAACCACACCGAATTTCAGCACGTTTCGAGCAAGCAGCGCGGAGTTATTCACCTTATGGTGAATATGGGTTAGAGTTGCAATGAGGGTTAGGGTTAGGGTTGTGATTAGGGTTAGGGTTAGGGTTGTGATTAGGGTTAGGGTTAGGGTTGTGATTAGGGTTAGGGTTAGGGAGGAGTACCCATTAGAGATCAACATATTCTTCCATAACTTTTTTTCTGTAGGTCATAGAGACTTGGAAGTTGGTTCCATCTCCACTAATGTGGGTATGCCCGATCCATTGGTACCACCCGCGAGCTTCTACGACCTTTGGAAGGGGTAGGGTTAGGGTTGTGATTAGTGTTTGCTTTTTGGGTTGTGATTAGGGTTAGGGTTAGGGATGAAAACCTATAGGAGTTCAAGATATTCTTCAATAACTTTTTTTTTTAAGGTCATAGAGACTTGGAAGTTGGTTCCATCTCCACTAAAGTGGCTATGCCCGATCCATTGGGGCCATCCCCGAGCTTCTACGACCTTCGGAAATGGTGAAACCATCAAATCTATTAAAAAAAGTACACAATATTTTGGAATAACTTTTTTTCTGAAAGTCATAGAGACTTGGGCATTTCAGGATTGATAAAGGGTAGCATGCCACACAACCACACCGAATTTCAGCACGTTTCGAGCAAGCAGCGCAGAGTTATTCACCCTATGGTGAATATGGGTTAGAGTTGCAATGAGGGTTAGGGTTGTGATTAGGGTTAGGGTTAGAGTTGTGATTAGGGTTAGGGTTAGGGTTGTGGTTAGGGTTAGGGTTAGGGAGGAGTACCCATTAGAGATCAACATATTCTTCCATAACTTTTTTTCTGTAGGTCATAGAGACTTGGAAGTTGGTTCCATCTCCACTAATGTGGGTATGCCCGATCCATTGGTACCACCCGCGAGCTTCTACGACCTTTGGAAGGGGTAGGGTTAGGGTTGTGATTAGTGTTTGCTTTTTGGGTTGTGATTAGGGTTAGGGTTAGGGATGAAAACCTATAGGAGTTCAAGATATTCTTCAATAACTTTTTTTCTGAAGGTCATAGAGACTTGGAAGTTGGTTCCATCTCCACTAAAGTGACTATGCCCGATCCATTGGGACCATCTCCGAGCTTCTACGACCTTCGGAAATGGTGAAACCATCAAATCTATTAAAAAAAGTACACAATATTTTGGAATAACTTTTTTTCTGAAAGTCATAGAGACTTGGGCATTTCAGGATTGATAAAGGGTAGCATGCCACACAACCACACCGAATTTCAGCACGTTTCGAGCAAGCAGCGCAGAGTTATTCACCCTATGGTGAATATGGGTTAGAGTTGCAATGAGGGTTAGGGTTGTGATTAGGGTTAGGGTTAGAGTTGTGATTAGGGTTAGGGTTAGGGTTGTGATTAGGGTTAGGGTTAGGGAGGAGTACCCATTAGAGATCAACATATTCTTCCATAACTTTTTTTCTGTAGGTCATAGAGACTTGGAAGTTGGTTCCATCTCCACTAATGTGGGTATGCCCGATCCATTGGTACCACCCGCGAGCTTCTACGACCTTTGGAAGGGGTAGGGTTAGGGTTGTGATTAGTGTTTGCTTTTTGGGTTGTGATTAGGGTTAGGGATGAAAACCTATAGGAGTTCAAGATATTCTTCAATAACTTTTTTTCTGAAGGTCATAGAGACTTGGAAGTTGGTTCCATCTCCACTAAAGTGACTATGCCCGATCCATTGGGACCATCTCCGAGCTTCTACGACCTTCGGAAATGGTGAAACCATCAAATCTATTTAAAAAAGTACACGATATTTTGGAATAACTTATTTTCTGAAAGTCATAGAGACTTGGACATTTCAGGATTGATAAAGGGTAGCATGCCACATAACCACACCGAATTTCAGCACGTTTCGAGCAAGCAGCGCGGAGTTATTCACCTTATGGTGAATATGGGTTAGAGTTGCAATGAGGGTTAGGGTTAGGGTTGTGATTAGGGTTAGGGTTAGGGTTGTGATTAGGGTTAGGGTTAGGGTTGTGATTAGGGTTAGGGTTAGGGAGGAGTACCCATTAGAGATCAACATATTCTTCCATAACTTTTTTTCTGTAGGTCATAGAGACTTGGAAGTTGGTTCCATCTCCACTAATGTGGGTATGCCCGATCCATTGGTACCACCCGCGAGCTTCTACGACCTTTGGAAGGGGTAGGGTTAGGGTTGTGATTAGTGTTTGCTTTTTGGGTTGTGATTAGGGTTAGGGTTAGGGATGAAAACCTATAGGAGTTCAAGATATTCTTCAATAACTTTTTTTCTGAAGGTCATAAAGACTTGGAAGTTGGTTCCATCTCCACTAAAGTGACTATGCCCGATCCATTGGGACCATCCCCGAGCTTCTACGACCTTCGGAAATGGTGAAACCATCAAATCTATTAAAAAAAGTACACAATATTTTGGAATAACTTTTTTTCTGAAAGTCATAGAGACTTGGGCATTTCAGGATTGATAAAGGGTAGCATGCCACACAACCACACCGAATTTCAGCACGTTTCGAGCAAGCAGCGCAGAGTTATTCACCCTATGGTGAATATGGGTTAGAGTTGCAATGAGGGTTAGGGTTAGGGTTGTGATTAGGGTTAGGGTTAGGGTTGTGATTAGGGTTAGGGTTAGGGAGGAGTACCCATTAGAGATCAACATATTCTTCCATAACTTTTTTTCTGTAGGTCATAGAGACTTGGAAGTTGGTTCCATCTCCACTAATGTGGGTATGCCCGATCCATTGGTACCACCCGCGAGCTTCTACGACCTTTGGAAGGGGTAGGGTTAGGGTTGTGATTAGTGTTTGCTTTTTGGGTTGTGATTAGGGTTAGGGATGAAAACCTATAGGAGTTCAAGATATTCTTCAATAACTTTTTTTCTGAAGGTCATAGAGACTTGGAAGTTGGTTCCATCTCCACTAAAGTGACTATGCCCGATCCATTGGGACCATCTCCGAGCTTCTACGACCTTCGGAAATGGTGAAACCATCAAATCTATTAAAAAAAGTACACGATATTTTGGAATAACTTATTTTCTGAAAGTCATAGAGACTTGGACATTTCAGGATTGATAAAGGGTAGCATGCCACATAACCACACCGAATTTCAGCACGTTTCGAGCAAGCAGCGCGGAGTTATTCACCTTATGGTGAATATGGGTTAGAGTTGCAATGAGGGTTAGGGTTAGGGTTGTGATTAGGGTTAGGGTTAGGGTTGTGATTAGGGTTAGGGTTAGGGTTGTGATTAGGGTTAGGGTTAGGGAGGAGTACCCATTAGAGATCAACATATTCTTCCATAACTTTTTTTCTGTAGGTCATAGAGACTTGGAAGTTGGTTCCATCTCCACTAATGTGGGTATGCCCGATCCATTGGTACCACCCGCGAGCTTCTACGACCTTTGGAAGGGGTAGGGTTAGGGTTGTGATTAGTGTTTGCTTTTTGGGTTGTGATTAGGGTTAGGGTTAGGGATGAAAACCTATAGGAGTTCAAGATATTCTTCAATAACTTTTTTTTTTAAGGTCATAGAGACTTGGAAGTTGGTTCCATCTCCACTAAAGTGGCTATGCCCGATCCATTGGGGCCATCCCCGAGCTTCTACGACCTTCGGAAATGGTGAAACCATCAAATCTATTAAAAAAAGTACACAATATTTTGGAATAACTTTTTTTCTGAAAGTCATAGAGACTTGGGCATTTCAGGATTGATAAAGGGTAGCATGCCACACAACCACACCGAATTTCAGCACGTTTCGAGCAAGCAGCGCAGAGTTATTCACCCTATGGTGAATATGGGTTAGAGTTGCAATGAGGGTTAGGGTTAGGGTTGTGATTAGGGTTAGGGTTAGGGTTGTGATTAGGGTTAGGGTTAGGGAGGAGTACCCATTAGAGATCAACATATTCTTCCATAACTTTTTTTCTGTAGGTCATAGAGACTTGGAAGTTGGTTCCATCTCCACTAATGTGGGTATGCCCGATCCATTGGTACCACCCGCGAGCTTCTACGACCTTTGGAAGGGGTAGGGTTAGGGTTGTGATTAGTGTTTGCTTTTTGGGTTGTGATTAGGGTTAGGGATGAAAACCTATAGGAGTTCAAGATATTCTTCAATAACTTTTTTTCTGAAGGTCATAGAGACTTGGAAGTTGGTTCCATCTCCACTAAAGTGACTATGCCCGATCCATTGGGACCATCTCCGAGCTTCTACGACCTTCGGAAATGGTGAAACCATCAAATCTATTAAAAAAAGTATACGATATTTTGGAATAACTTATTTTCTGAAAGTCATAGAGACTTGGACATTTCAGGATTGATAAAGGGTAGCATGCCACATAACCACACCGAATTTCAGCACGTTTCGAGCAAGCAGCGCGGAGTTATTCACCTTATGGTGAATATGGGTTAGAGTTGCAATGAGGGTTAGGGTTAGGGTTGTGATTAGGGTTAGGGTTAGGGTTGTGATTAGGGTTAGGGTTAGGGAGGAGCACCCATTAGAGATCAACATATTCTTCCATAACTTTTTTTCTGTAGGTCATAGAGACTTGGAAGTTGGTTCCATCTCCACTAATGTGGGTATGCCCGATCCATTGGTACCACCCGCGAGCTTCTACGACCTTTGGAAGGGGTAGGGTTAGGGTTGTGATTAGTGTTTGCTTTTTGGGTTGTGATTAGGGTTAGGGTTAGGGATGAAAACCTATAGGAGTTCAAGATATTCTTCAATAACTTTTTTTTTTAAGGTCATAGAGACTTGGAAGTTGGTTCCATCTCCACTAAAGTGGCTATGCCCGATCCATTGGGGCCATCCCCGAGCTTCTACGACCTTCGGAAATGGTGAAACCATCAAATCTATTTAAAAAAGTACACAATATTTTGGAATAACTTTTTTTCTGAAAGTCATAGAGACTTGGGCATTTCAGGATTGATAAAGGGTAGCATGCCACACAACCACACCGAATTTCAGCACGTTTCGAGCAAGCAGCGCAGAGTTATTCACCCTATGGTGAATATGGGTTAGAGTTGCAATGAGGGTTAGGGTTAGGGTTGTGATTAGGGTTAGGGTTAGGGTTGTGATTAGGGTTAGGGTTAGGGAGGAGTACCCATTAGAGATCAACATATTCTTCCATAACTTTTTTTCTGTAGGTCATAGAGACTTGGAAGTTGGTTCCATCTCCACTAATGTGGGTATGCCCGATCCATTGGTACCACCCGCGAGCTTCTACGACCTTTGGAAGGGGTAGGGTTAGGGTTGTGATTAGTGTTTGCTTTTTGGGTTGTGATTAGGGTTAGGGTTAGGGATGAAAACCTATAGGAGTTCAAGATATTCTTCAATAACTTTTTTTCTGAAGGTCATAGAGACTTGGAAGTTGGTTCCATCTCCACTAAAGTGACTATGCCCGATCCATTGGGACCATCTCCGAGCTTCTACGACCTTCGGAAATGGTGAAACCATCAAATCTATTAAAAAAAGTACACGATATTTTGGAATAACTTATTTTCTGAAAGTCATAGAGACTTGGACATTTCAGGATTGATAAAGGGTAGCATGCCACACAACCACACCGAATTTCAGCACGTTTCGAGCAAGCAGCGCGGAGTTATTCACCCTATGGTGAATATGGGTTAGAGTTGCAATGAGGGTTAGGGTTAGGGTTGTGATTAGGGTTAGGGTTAGAGTTGTGATTAGGGTTAGGGTTAGGGTTGTGATTAGGGTTAGGGTTAGGGAGGAGTACCCATTAGAGATCAACATATTCTTCCATAACTTTTTTTCTGTAGGTCATAGAGACTTGGAAGTTGGTTCCATCTCCACTAATGTGGGTATGCCCGATCCATTGGTACCACCCGCGAGCTTCTACGACCTTTGGAAGGGGTAGGGTTAGGGTTGTGATTAGTGTTTGCTTTTTGGGTTGTGATTAGGGTTAGGGTTAGGGATGAAAACCTATAGGAGTTCAAGATATTCTTCAATAACTTTTTTTCTGAAGGTCATAAAGACTTGGAAGTTGGTTCCATCTCCACTAAAGTGACTATGCCCGATCCATTGGGACCATCCCCGAGCTTCTACGACCTTCGGAAATGGTGAAACCATCAAATCTATTAAAAAAAGTACACAATATTTTGGAATAACTTTTTTTCTGAAAGTCATAGAGACTTGGGCATTTCAGGATTGATAAAGGGTAGCATGCCACACAACCACACCGAATTTCAGCACGTTTCGAGCAAGCAGCGCAGAGTTATTCACCCTATGGTGAATATGGGTTAGAGTTGCAATGAGGGTTAGGGTTAGGGTTGTGATTAGGGTTAGGGTTAGGGTTGTGATTAGGGTTAGGGTTAGGGAGGAGTACCCATTAGAGATCAACATATTCTTCCATAACTTTTTTTCTGTAGGTCATAGAGACTTGGAAGTTGGTTCCATCTCCACTAATGTGGGTATGCCCGATCCATTGGTACCACCCGCGAGCTTCTACGACCTTTGGAAGGGGTAGGGTTAGGGTTGTGATTAGTGTTTGCTTTTTGGGTTGTGATTAGGGTTAGGGTTAGGGATGAAAACCTATAGGAGTTCAAGATATTCTTCAATAACTTTTTTTCTGAAGGTCATAGAGACTTGGAAGTTGGTTCCATCTCCACTAAAGTGACTATGCCCGATCCATTGGGACCATTTCCGAGCTTCTACGACCTTCGGAAATGGTGAAACCATCAAATCTATTAAAAAAAGTACACGATATTTTGGAATAACTTATTTTCTGAAAGTCATAGAGACTTGGACATTTCAGGATTGATAAAGGGTAGCATGCCACACAACCACACCGAATTTCAGCACGTTTCGAGCAAGCAGCGCAGAGTTATTCACCCTATGGTGAATATGGGTTAGAGTTGCAATGAGGGTTAGGGTTAGGGTTGTGATTAGGGTTAGGGTTAGGGTTGTGATTAGGGTTAGGGTTAGGGTTGTCATTAGGGTTAGGGTTAGGGAGGAGTACCCATTAGAGATCAACATATTCTTCCATAACATTTTTTCTGTAGGTCATAGAGACTTGGAAGTTGGTTCCATCTACACTAATGTGGGTATGCCCGATCCATTGGTACCACCCGCGAGCTTCTACGACCTTTGGAAGGGGTAGGGTTAGGGTTGTGATTAGTGTTTGCTTTTTGGGTTGTGATTAGGGTTAGGGTTAGGGATGAAAACCTATAGGAGTTCAAGATATTCTTCAATAACTTTTTTTTTTAAGGTCATAGAGACTTGGAAGTTGGTTCCATCTCTACTAAAGTGGCTATGCCCAATCCATTGGGGCCATCCCCGAGCTTCTACGACCTTTGGAAATGGTGAAACCACCAAATCTATTTTAAAAAGTACACGATATTTTGGAATAACTTTTTTTCTGAAAGTCATAGAGACTTGGACATTTCAGGATTGATAAAGGGTAGCATGCCACACAACCACACCGAATTTCAGCACGTTTCGAGCAAGCAGCGCGGAGTTATTCACCCTATGGTGAATATGGGTTAGAGTTGCAATGAGGGTTAGGGTTAGGGTTGTGATTAGGGTTAGGGTTGTGATTAGGGTTAGGGTTAGGGTTGTGATTAGGGTTAGGGTTAGGGAGGAGTACCCATTAGAGATCAACATATTCTTCCATAACTTTTTTTCTGTAGGTCATAGAGACTTGGAAGTTGGTTCCATCTCCACTAATGTGGGTATGCCCGATCCATTGGTACCACCCGCGAGCTTCTACGACCTTTGGAAGGGGTAGGGTTAGGGTTGTGATTAGTGTTTGCTTTTTGGGTTGTGATTAGGGTTAGGGTTAGGGATGAAAACCTATAGGAGTTCAAGATATTCTTCAATAACTTTTTTTTTTAAGGTCATAGAGACTTGGAAGTTGGTTCCATCTCCACTAAAGTGGCTATGCCCGATCCATTGGGGCCATCCCCGAGCTTCTACGACCTTCGGAAATGGTGAAACCATCAAATCTATTAAAAAAAGTACACAATATTTTGGAATAACTTTTTTTCTGAAAGTCATAGAGACTTGGGCATTTCAGGATTGATAAAGGGTAGCATGCCACACAACCACACCGAATTTCAGCACGTTTCGAGCAAGCAGCGCAGAGTTATTCACCCTATGGTGAATATGGGTTAGAGTTGCAATGAGGGTTAGGGTTAGGGTTGTGATTAGGGTTAGGGTTAGGGTTGTGATTAGGGTTAGGGTTAGGGAGGAGTACCCATTAGAGATCAACATATTCTTCCATAACTTTTTTTCTGTAGGTCATAGAGACTTGGAAGTTGGTTCCATCTCCACTAATGTGGGTATGCCCGATCCATTGGTACCACCCGCGAGCTTCTTTGGAAGGGGTAGGGTTAGGGTTGTGATTAGTGTTTACTTTTTGGGTTGTGATTAGGGTTAGGGTTAGGGATGACAACCTATAGGAGTTCAAGATATTCTTCAATAACTTTTTTTCTGAAGGTCATAGAGACTTGGAAGTTGGTTCCATCTCCACTAAAGTGCCTATGCCCGATCCATTGGGACCGTCCCCGAGCTTCTACGACCTTCGGAAATGGTGAAACCACCAAATCTATTAAAAAAAGTCCACGATATTTTGGAATAACTTTTTGTCTGAAAGTCATAGAGACTTGGGCATTTCAGGATTGATAAAGGGTAGCATGCCACACAACCACACCGAATTTCAGCACGTTTCGAGCAAGCAGCGCGGAGTTATTCACCCTATGGTGAATATGGGTTAGAGTTGCAATGAGGGTTAGGGTTAGGGTTGTGATTAGGGTTAGGGTTAGGGTTGTGATTAGGGTTAGGGTTAGGGAGGAGTACCCATTAGAGATCAACATATTCTTCCATAACTTTTTTTCTGTAGGTCATACAGACTTGGAAGTTGGTTCCACCTCCACTAATGTGGGTTATGCCCGATCCATTGGTACCACCCGCGAGCTTCTACGACCTTTGGAAGGGGTAGGGTTAGGGTTGTGATTAGTGTTTGCTTTTTGGGTTGTGATTAGGGTTAGGGTTAGGGATGAAAACCTATAGGAGTTCAAGATATTCTTCAATAACTTTTTTTTTTAAGGTCATAGAGACTTGGAAGTTGGTTCCATCTCCACTAAAGTGGCTATGCCCGATCCATTGGGGCCATCCCCGAGCTTCTACGACCTTCGGAAATGGTGAAACCATCAAATCTATTTAAAAAAGTACACAATATTTTGGAATAACTTTTTTTCTGAAAGTCATAGAGACTTGGGCATTTCAGGATTGATAAAGGGTAGCATGCCACACAACCACACCGAATTTCAGCACGTTTCGAGCAAGCAGCGCAGAGTTATTCACCCTATGGTGAATATGGGTTAGAGTTGCAATGAGGGTTAGGGTTAGGGTTGTGATTAGGGTTAGGGTTAGGGTTGTGATTAGGGTTAGGGTTAGGGAGGAGTACCCATTAGAGATCAACATATTCTTCCATAACTTTTTTTCTGTAGGTCATAGAGACTTGGAAGTTGGTTCCATCTCCACTAATGTGGGTATGCCCGATCCATTGGTACCACCCGCGAGCTTCTACGACCTTTGGAAGGGGTAGGGTTAGGGTTGTGATTAGTGTTTGCTTTTTGGGTTGTGATTAGGGTTAGGGTTAGGGATGAAAACCTATAGGAGTTCAAGATATTCTTCAATAACTTTTTTTCTGAAGGTCATAGAGACTTGGAAGTTGGTTCCATCTCCACTAAAGTGACTATGCCCGATCCATTGGGACCATCTCCGAGCTTCTACGACCTTCGGAAATGGTGAAACCATCAAATCTATTAAAAAAAGTACACGATATTTTGGAATAACTTATTTTCTGAAAGTCATAGAGACTTGGACATTTCAGGATTGATAAAGGGTAGCATGCCACACAACCACACCGAATTTCAGCACGTTTCGAGCAAGCAGCGCGGAGTTATTCACCCTATGGTGAATATGGGTTAGAGTTGCAATGAGGGTTAGGGTTAGGGTTGTGATTAGGGTTAGGGTTAGAGTTGTGATTAGGGTTAGGGTTAGGGTTGTGATTAGGGTTAGGGTTAGGGAGGAGTACCCATTAGAGATCAACATATTCTTCCATAACTTTTTTTCTGTAGGTCATAGAGACTTGGAAGTTGGTTCCATCTCCACTAATGTGGGTATGCCCGATCCATTGGTACCACCCGCGAGCTTCTACGACCTTTGGAAGGGGTAGGGTTAGGGTTGTGATTAGTGTTTGCTTTTTGGGTTGTGATTAGGGTTAGGGTTAGGGATGAAAACCTATAGGAGTTCAAGATATTCTTCAATAACTTTTTTTCTGAAGGTCATAAAGACTTGGAAGTTGGTTCCATCTCCACTAAAGTGACTAT
The DNA here is from genome assembly GCF_024713975.1 of Paralichthys olivaceus. NCBI lineage: Eukaryota > Metazoa > Chordata > Actinopteri > Pleuronectiformes > Paralichthyidae > Paralichthys > Paralichthys olivaceus. The sequence continues at coordinate 14,826,580 of NC_091097.1, read as the reverse complement.
GCCCGATCCATTGGGACCATCCCCGAGCTTCTACGACCTTCGGAAATGGTGAAACCATCAAATCTATTAAAAAAAGTACACAATATTTTGGAATAACTTTTTTTCTGAAAGTCATAGAGACTTGGGCATTTCAGGATTGATAAAGGGTAGCATGCCACACAACCACACCGAATTTCAGCACGTTTCGAGCAAGCAGCGCAGAGTTATTCACCCTATGGTGAATATGGGTTAGAGTTGCAATGAGGGTTAGGGTTAGGGTTGTGATTAGGGTTAGGGTTAGGGTTGTGATTAGGGTTAGGGTTAGGGAGGAGTACCCATTAGAGATCAACATATTCTTCCATAACTTTTTTTCTGTAGGTCATAGAGACTTGGAAGTTGGTTCCATCTCCACTAATGTGGGTATGCCCGATCCATTGGTACCACCCGCGAGCTTCTACGACCTTTGGAAGGGGTAGGGTTAGGGTTGTGATTAGTGTTTGCTTTTTGGGTTGTGATTAGGGTTAGGGTTAGGGATGAAAACCTATAGGAGTTCAAGATATTCTTCAATAACTTTTTTTCTGAAGGTCATAGAGACTTGGAAGTTGGTTCCATCTCCACTAAAGTGACTATGCCCGATCCATTGGGACCATTTCCGAGCTTCTACGACCTTCGGAAATGGTGAAACCATCAAATCTATTAAAAAAAGTACACGATATTTTGGAATAACTTATTTTCTGAAAGTCATAGAGACTTGGACATTTCAGGATTGATAAAGGGTAGCATGCCACACAACCACACCGAATTTCAGCACGTTTCGAGCAAGCAGCGCAGAGTTATTCACCCTATGGTGAATATGGGTTAGAGTTGCAATGAGGGTTAGGGTTAGGGTTGTGATTAGGGTTAGGGTTAGGGTTGTGATTAGGGTTAGGGTTAGGGTTGTCATTAGGGTTAGGGTTAGGGAGGAGTACCCATTAGAGATCAACATATTCTTCCATAACATTTTTTCTGTAGGTCATAGAGACTTGGAAGTTGGTTCCATCTACACTAATGTGGGTATGCCCGATCCATTGGTACCACCCGCGAGCTTCTACGACCTTTGGAAGGGGTAGGGTTAGGGTTGTGATTAGTGTTTGCTTTTTGGGTTGTGATTAGGGTTAGGGTTAGGGATGAAAACCTATAGGAGTTCAAGATATTCTTCAATAACTTTTTTTTTTAAGGTCATAGAGACTTGGAAGTTGGTTCCATCTCTACTAAAGTGGCTATGCCCAATCCATTGGGGCCATCCCCGAGCTTCTACGACCTTTGGAAATGGTGAAACCACCAAATCTATTTTAAAAAGTACACGATATTTTGGAATAACTTTTTTTCTGAAAGTCATAGAGACTTGGACATTTCAGGATTGATAAAGGGTAGCATGCCACACAACCACACCGAATTTCAGCACGTTTCGAGCAAGCAGCGCGGAGTTATTCACCCTATGGTGAATATGGGTTAGAGTTGCAATGAGGGTTAGGGTTAGGGTTGTGATTAGGGTTAGGGTTGTGATTAGGGTTAGGGTTAGGGTTGTGATTAGGGTTAGGGTTAGGGAGGAGTACCCATTAGAGATCAACATATTCTTCCATAACTTTTTTTCTGTAGGTCATAGAGACTTGGAAGTTGGTTCCATCTCCACTAATGTGGGTATGCCCGATCCATTGGTACCACCCGCGAGCTTCTACGACCTTTGGAAGGGGTAGGGTTAGGGTTGTGATTAGTGTTTGCTTTTTGGGTTGTGATTAGGGTTAGGGTTAGGGATGAAAACCTATAGGAGTTCAAGATATTCTTCAATAACTTTTTTTCTGAAGGTCATAAAGACTTGGAAGTTGGTTCCATCTCCACTAAAGTGACTATGCCCGATCCATTGGGACCATCCCCGAGCTTCTATGACCTTCGGAAATGGTGAAACCATCAAATCTATTTAAAAAAGTACACAATATTTTGGAATAACTTTTTTTCTGAAAGTCATAGAGACTTGGGCATTTCAGGATCGATAAAGGGTAGCATGCCACACAACCACACCGAAATTCAGCACGTTTCGAGCAAGCAGCGCAGAGTTATTCACCCTATGGTGAATATGGGTTAGAGTTGCAATGAGGGTTAGGGTTAGGGTTGTGATTAGGGTTAGGGTTAGGGTTGTGATTAGGGTTAGGGTTAGGGTTGTGATTAGGGTTAGGGTTAGGGAGGAGTACCCATTAGAGATCAACATATTCTTCCATAACTTTTTTTCTGTAGGTCATAGAGACGTGGAAGTTGGTTCCATCTCCACTAATGTGGGTATGCCCGATCCATTGGTACCACCCGCGAGCTTCTACGACCTTTGGAAGGGGGTTAGGGTTAGGGTTAGGGATGAAAACCTATAGGAGTTCAAGATATTCTTCAATAACTTTTTTTTTGAAGGTCATAGAGACTTGGAAGTTGGTTCCATCTCCACTAAAGTGGCTATGCCCGATCCATTGGGACCATCTCCGAGCTTCTACGACCTTCGGAAATGGTGAAACCATCAAATCTATTTAAAAAAGTACACGATATTTTGGAATAACTTATTTTCTGAAAGTCATAGAGACTTGGACATTTCAGGATTGATAAAGGGTAGCATGCCACACAACCACACCGAATTTCAGCACGTTTCGAGCAAGCAGCGCAGAGTTATTCACCCTATGGTGAATATGGGTTAGAGTTGCAATGAGGGTTAGGGTTAGGGTTGTGATTAGGGTTAGGGTTGTGATTAGGGTTAGGGTTAGGGAGGAGTACCCATTAGAGATCAACATATTCTTCCATAACTTTTTTTCTGTAGGTCATAGAGACTTGGAAGTTGGTTCCATCTCCACTAATGTGGGTATGCCCGATCCATTGGTACCACCCGCGAGCTTCTACGACCTTTGGAAGGGGTAGGGTTAGGGTTGTGATTAGTGTTTGCTTTTTGGGTTGTGATTAGGGTTAGGGTTAGGGATGAAAACCTATAGGAGTTCAAGATATTCTTCAATAACTTTTTTTCTGAAGGTCATAGAGACTTGGAAGTTGGTTCCATCTCCACTAAAGTGACTATGCCCGATCCATTGGGACCATCTCCGAGCTTCTACGACCTTCGGAAATGGTGAAACCATCAAATCTATTAAAAAAAGTACACGATATTTTGGAATTACTTATTTTCTGAAAGTCATAGAGACTTGGACATTTCAGGATTGATAAAAGGTAGCATGCCACACAACCACACCGAATTTCAGCACGTTTCGAGCAAGCAGCGCAGAGTTATTCACCCTATGGTGAATATGGGTTAGAGTTGCAATGAGGGTTAGGGTTAAGGTTGTGATTAGGGTTAGGGTTAGAGTTGTGATTAGGATTAGGGTTAGGGTTGTGATTAGGGTTAGGGTTAGGGAGGAGTACCCATTAGAGATCAACATATTCTTCCATAACTTTTTTTCTGTAGGTCATAGAGACTTGGAAGTTGGTTCCATCTCCACTAATGTGGGTATGCCCGATCCATTGGTACCACCCGCGAGCTTCTACGACCTTTGGAAGGGGTAGGGTTAGGGTTGTGATTAGTGTTTGCTTTTTGGGTTGTGATTAGGGGTTAGGGTTAGGGTTAGGGTTAGGGTCAGAAAAATCTTGAATGCCACGTCATGTTGCAGTCAGAAGCCAACAAAGACCCATTAAAATGAACTACAATGATTTTTCATAATGACTTGTCCTCTTGGTATTAATTGGCATCTCTTTGACTTTATTGTTGTACCCCTTTTCAACAGAGACATGTTTATACCAAATTTACACAATAGTATTTTATGTTACATTTCTGTTAACAAAGTAAAATTTCATGAACTCCTATAGGTTTTCATGATGAAAACCTATAGGAGTTCCAGATATTCTTCAATAACTTTTTTTTTTAAGGTCATAGAGACTTGGAAGTTGGTTCCATCTCCACTAAAGTGGCTATGCCCGATCCATTGGGGCCATCCCCGAGCTTCTACGACCTTTGGAAATGGTGAAACCACCAAATCTTTTTAAAAAAGTACACGATATTTTGGAATAACTTTTTTTCTGAAAGTCATAGAGACTTGGACATTTCAGGATTGATAAAGGGTAGCATGCCACACAACCACACCGAATTTCAGCACGTTTCGAGCAAGCAGCGCGGAGTTATTCACCCTATGGTGAATATGGGTTAGAGTTGCAATGAGGGTTAGGGTTAGGGTTGTGATTAGGGTTAGGGTTGTGATTAGGGTTAGGGTTGTGATTAGGGTTAGGGTTAGGGAGGAGTACCCATTAGAGATCAACATATTCTTCCATAACTTTTTTTCTGTAGGTCATAGAGACTTGGAAGTTGGTTCCATCTCCACTAATGTGGGTATGCCCGATCCATTGGTACCACCCGCGAGCTTCTACGACCTTTGGAAGGGGTAGGGTTAGGGTTGTGATTAGTGTTTGCTTTTTGGGTTGTGATTAGGGTTAGGGTTAGGGATGAAAACCTATAGGAGTTCAAGATATTCTTCAATAACTTTTTTTCTGAAGGTCATAAAGACTTGGAAGTTGGTTCCATCTCCACTAAAGTGACTATGCCCGATCCATTGGGACCATCCCCGAGCTTCTACGACCTTCGGAAATGGTGAAACCATCAAATCTATTAAAAAAAGTACACAATATTTTGGAATAACTTTTTTTCTGAAAGTCATAGAGACTTGGGCATTTCAGGATTGATAACGGGTAGCATGCCACACAACCACACCGAATTTCAGCATGTTTCGAGCAAGCAGCGCAGAGTTATTCACCCTATGGTGAATATGGGTTAGAGTTGCAATGAGGGTTAGGGTTAGGGTTGTGATTAGGGTTAGGGTTAGGGTTGTGATTAGGGTTAGGGTTAGGGTTGTGATTAGGGTTAGGGTTAGGGAGGAGTACCCATTAGAGATCAACATATTCTTCCATAACTTTTTTTCTGTAGGTCATAGAGACTTGGAAGTTGGTTCCATCTCCACTAATGTGGGTATGCCCGATCCATTGGTACCACCCGCGAGCTTCTACGACCTTTGGAAGGGGTAGGGTTAGGGTTGTGATTAGTGTTTGCTTTTTGGGTTGTGATTAGGGTTAGGGTTAGGGATGAAAACCTATAGGAGTTCAAGATATTCTTCAATAACTTTTTTTTTGAAGGTCATAGAGACTTGGAAGTTGGTTCCATCTCCACTAAAGTGGCTATGCCCGATCCATTGGGGCCATCCCCGAGCTTCTACGACCTTTGCAAATGGTGAAACCACCAAATCTATTTTAAAAAGTACACGATATTTTGGAATAACTTTTTTTCTGAAAGTCATAGAGACTTGGACATTTCAGGATTGATAAAGGGTAGCATGCCACACAACCACACCGAATTTCAGCACGTTTCGAGCAAGCAGCGCGGAGTTATTCACCCTATGGTGAATATGGGTTAGAGTTGCAATGAGGGTTAGGGTTAGGGTTGTGATTAGGGTTAGGGTTAGGGTTGTGATTAGGGTTAGGGTTAGGGTTGTGATTAGGGTTAGGGTTAGGGAGGAGTACCCATTAGAGATCAACATATTCTTCCATAACTTTTTTTCTGTAGGTCATAGAGACTTGGAAGTTGGTTCCATCTCCACTAATGTGGGTATGCCCGATCCATTGGTACCACCCGCGAGCTTCTACGACCTTTGGAAGGGGTAGGGTTAGGGTTGTGATTAGTGTTTGCTTTTTGGGTTGTGATTAGGGTTAGGGTTAGGGATGAAAACCTATAGGAGTTCAAGATATTCTTCAATAACTTTTTTTCTGAAGGTCATAAAGACTTGGAAGTTGGTTCCATCTCCACTAAAGTGACTATGCCCGATCCATTGGGACCATCCCCGAGCTTCTACGACCTTCGGAAATGGTGAAACCATCAAATCTATTTAAAAAAGTACACAATATTTTGGAATAACTTTTTTTCTGAAAGTCATAGAGACTTGGGCATTTCAGGATTGATAAAGGGTAGCATGCCACACAACCACACCGAATTTCAGCACGTTTCGAGCAAGCAGCGCAGAGTTATTCACCCTATGGTGAATATGGGTTAGAGTTGCAATGAGGGTTAGGGTTAGGGTTGTGATTAGGGTTAGGGTTAGGGTTGTGATTAGGGTTAGGGTTAGGGAGGAGTACCCATTAGAGATCAACATATTCTTCCATAACTTTTTTTCTGTAGGTCATAGAGACTTGGAAGTTGGTTCCATCTCCACTAATGTGGGTATGCCCGATCCATTGGTACCACCCGCGAGCTTCTACGACCTTTGGAAGGGGTAGGGTTAGGGTTGTGATTAGTGTTTGCTTTTTGGGTTGTGATTAGGGTTAGGGTTAGGGATGAAAACCTATAGGAGTTCAAGATATTCTTCAATAACTTTTTTTCTGAAGGTCATAGAGACTTGGAAGTTGGTTCCATCTCCACTAAAGTGACTATGCCCGATCCATTGGGACCATCTCCGAGCTTCTACGACCTTCGGAAATGGTGAAACCATCAAATCTATTAAAAAAAGTACACGATATTTTGGAATTACTTATTTTCTGAAAGTCATAGAGACTTGGACATTTCAGGATTGATAAAGGGTAGCATGCCACACAACCACACCGAATTTCAGCACGTTTCGAGCAAGCAGCGCAGAGTTATTCACCCTATGGTGAATATGGGTTAGAGTTGCAATGAGGGTTAGGGTTGTGATTAGGGTTAGGGTTAGAGTTGTGATTAGGGTTAGGGTTAGGGTTGTGATTAGGGTTAGGGTTAGGGAGGAGTACCCATTAGAGATCAACATATTCTTCCATAACTTTTTTTCTGTAGGTCATAGAGACTTGGAAGTTGGTTCCATCTCCACTAATGTGGGTATGCCCGATCCATTGGTACCACCCGCGAGCTTCTACGACCTTTGGAAGGGGTAGGGTTAGGGTTGTGATTAGTGTTTGCTTTTTGGGTTGTGATTAGGGGTTAGGGTTAGGGTTAGGGTTAGGGTCAGAAAAATCTTGAATGCCACGTCATGTTGCAGTCAGAAGCCAACAAAGACCCATTAAAATGAACTACAATGATTTTTCATAATGACTTGTCCTCTTGGTATTAATTGGCATCTCTTTGACTTTATTGTTGTACCCCTTTTCAACAGAGACATGTTTATACCAAATTTACACAATAGTATTTTATGTTACATTTCTGTTAACAAAGTAAAATTTCATGAACTCCTATAGGTTTTCATGATGAAAACCTATAGGAGTTCAAGATATTCTTCAATAACTTTTTTTTTTAAGGTCATAGAGACTTGGAAGTTGGTTCCATCTCCACTAAAGTGGCTATGCCCGATCCATTGGGGCCATCCCCGAGCTTCTACGACCTTTGGAAATGGTGAAACCACCAAATCTATTTTAAAAAGTACACGATATTTTGGAATAACTTTTTTTCTGAAAGTCATAGAGACTTGGACATTTCAGGATTGATAAAGGGTAGCATGCCACACAACCACACCGAATTTCAGCACGTTTCGAGCAAGCAGCGCGGAGTTATTCACCCTATGGTGAATATGGGTTAGAGTTGCAATGAGGGTTAGGGTTAGGGTTGTGATTAGGGTTAGGGTTGTGATTAGGGTTAGGGTTGTGATTAGGGTTAGGGTTAGGGAGGAGTACCCATTAGAGATCAACATATTCTTCCATAACTTTTTTTCTGTAGGTCATAGAGACTTGGAAGTTGGTTCCATCTCCACTAATGTGGGTATGCCCGATCCATTGGTACCACCCGCGAGCTTCTACGACCTTTGGAAGGGGTAGGGTTAGGGTTGTGATTAGTGTTTGCTTTTTGGGTTGTGATTAGGGTTAGGGTTAGGGATGAAAACCTATAGGAGTTCAAGATATTCTTCAATAACTTTTTTTCTGAAGGTCATAGAGACTTGGAAGTTGGTTCCATCTCCACTAAAGTGACTATGCCCGATCCATTGGGACCATCTCCGAGCTTCTACGACCTTCGGAAATGGTGAAACCATCAAATCTATTAAAAAAAGTACACGATATTTTGGAATTACTTATTTTCTGAAAGTCATAGAGACTTGGACATTTCAGGATTGATAAAGGGTAGCATGCCACACAACCACACCGAATTTCAGCACGTTTCGAGCAAGCAGCGCAGAGTTATTCACCCTATGGTGAATATGGGTTAGAGTTGCAATGAGGGTTAGGGTTGTGATTAGGGTTAGGGTTAGAGTTGTGATTAGGATTAGGGTTAGGGTTGTGATTAGGGTTAGGGTTAGGGAGGAGTACCCATTAGAGATCAACATATTCTTCCATAACTTTTTTTCTGTAGGTCATAGAGACTTGGAAGTTGGTTCCATCTCCACTAATGTGGGTATGCCCGATCCATTGGTACCACCCGCGAGCTTCTACGACCTTTGGAAGGGGTAGGGTTAGGGTTGTGATTAGTGTTTGCTTTTTGGGTTGTGATTAGGGGTTAGGGTTAGGGTTAGGGTTAGGGTCAGAAAAATCTTGAATGCCACGTCATGTTGCAGTCAGAAGCCAACAAAGACCCATTAAAATGAACTACAATGATTTTTCATAATGACTTGTCCTCTTGGTATTAATTGGCATCTCTTTGACTTTATTGTTGTACCCCTTTTCAACAGAGACATGTTTATACCAAATTTACACAATAGTATTTTATGTTACATTTCTGTTAACAAAGTAAAATTTCATGAACTCCTATAGGTTTTCATGATGAAAACCTATAGGAGTTCAAGATATTCTTCAATAACTTTTTTTTTTAAGGTCATAGAGACTTGGAAGTTGGTTCCATCTCCACTAAAGTGGCTATGCCCGATCCATTGGGGCCATCCCCGAGCTTCTACGACCTTTGGAAATGGTGAAACCACCAAATCTATTTAAAAAAGTACACGATATTTTGAAATAACTTATTTTCTGAAAGTCATAGAGACTTGGACATTTCAGGATTGATAAAGGGTAGCATGCCACACAACCACACCGAATTTCAGCACGTTTCGAGCAAGCAGCGCAGAGTTATTCACCCTATGGTGAATATGGGTTAGAGTTGCAATGAGGGTTAGGGTTAGGGTTGTGATTAGGGTTAGGGTTAGGGTTGTGATTAGGGTTAGGGTTAGGGTTGTGATTAGGGTTAGGGTTAGGGAGGAGTACCCATTAGAGATCAACATATTCTTCCATAACTTTTTTTCTGTAGGTCATAGAGACTTGGAAGTTGGTTCCATCTCCACTAATGTGGGTATGCCCGATCCATTGGTACCACCCGCGAGCTTCTACGACCTTTGGAAGGGGTAGGGTTAGGGTTGTGATTAGTGTTTGCTTTTTGGGTTGTGATTAGGGTTAGGGTTAGGGATGAAAACCTATAGGAGTTCAAGATATTCTTCAATAACTTTTTTTTTGAAGGTCATAGAGACTTGGAAGTTGGTTCCATCTCCACTAAAGTGGCTATGCCCGATCCATTGGGGCCATCCCCGAGCTTCTACGACCTTTGCAAATGGTGAAACCACCAAATCTATTTTAAAAAGTACACGATATTTTGGAATAACTTTTTTTCTGAAAGTCATAGAGACTTGGACATTTCAGGATTGATAAAGGGTAGCATGCCACACAACCACACCGAATTTCAGCACGTTTCGAGCAAGCAGCGCGGAGTTATTCACCCTATGGTGAATATGGGTTAGAGTTGCAATGAGGGTTAGGGTTAGGGTTGTGATTAGGGTTAGGGTTAGGGTTGTGATTAGGGTTAGGGTTAGGGTTGTGATTAGGGTTAGGGTTAGGGAGGAGTACCCATTAGAGATCAACATATTCTTCCATAACTTTTTTTCTGTAGGTCATAGAGACTTGGAAGTTGGTTCCATCTCCACTAATGTGGGTATGCCCGATCCATTGGTACCACCCGCGAGCTTCTACGACCTTTGGAAGGGGTAGGGTTAGGGTTGTGATTAGTGTTTGCTTTTTGGGTTGTGATTAGGGTTAGGGTTAGGGATGAAAACCTATAGGAGTTCAAGATATTCTTCAATAACTTTTTTTCTGAAGGTCATAAAGACTTGGAAGTTGGTTCCATCTCCACTAAAGTGACTATGCCCGATCCATTGGGACCATCCCCGAGCTTCTACGACCTTCGGAAATGGTGAAACCATCAAATCTATTTAAAAAAGTACACAATATTTTGGAATAACTTTTTTTCTGAAAGTCATAGAGACTTGGGCATTTCAGGATTGATAAAGGGTAGCATGCCACACAACCACACCGAATTTCAGCACGTTTCGAGCAAGCAGCGCAGAGTTATTCACCCTATGGTGAATATGGGTTAGAGTTGCAATGAGGGTTAGGGTTAGGGTTGTGATTAGGGTTAGGGTTAGGGTTGTGATTAGGGTTAGGGTTAGGGAGGAGTACCCATTAGAGATCAACATATTCTTCCATAACTTTTTTTCTGTAGGTCATAGAGACTTGGAAGTTGGTTCCATCTCCACTAATGTGGGTATGCCCGATCCATTGGTACCACCCGCGAGCTTCTACGACCTTTGGAAGGGGTAGGGTTAGGGTTGTGATTAGTGTTTGCTTTTTGGGTTGTGATTAGGGTTAGGGTTAGGGATGAAAACCTATAGGAGTTCAAGATATTCTTCAATAACTTTTTTTCTGAAGGTCATAGAGACTTGGAAGTTGGTTCCATCTCCACTAAAGTGACTATGCCCGATCCATTGGGACCATCTCCGAGCTTCTACGACCTTCGGAAATGGTGAAACCATCAAATCTATTAAAAAAAGTACACGATATTTTGGAATTACTTATTTTCTGAAAGTCATAGAGACTTGGACATTTCAGGATTGATAAAGGGTAGCATGCCACACAACCACACCGAATTTCAGCACGTTTCGAGCAAGCAGCGCAGAGTTATTCACCCTATGGTGAATATGGGTTAGAGTTGCAATGAGGGTTAGGGTTGTGATTAGGGTTAGGGTTAGAGTTGTGATTAGGGTTAGGGTTAGGGTTGTGATTAGGGTTAGGGTTAGGGAGGAGTACCCATTAGAGATCAACATATTCTTCCATAACTTTTTTTCTGTAGGTCATAGAGACTTGGAAGTTGGTTCCATCTCCACTAATGTGGGTATGCCCGATCCATTGGTACCACCCGCGAGCTTCTACGACCTTTGGAAGGGGTAGGGTTAGGGTTGTGATTAGTGTTTGCTTTTTGGGTTGTGATTAGGGGTTAGGGTTAGGGTTAGGGTTAGGGTCAGAAAAATCTTGAATGCCACGTCATGTTGCAGTCAGAAGCCAACAAAGACCCATTAAAATGAACTACAATGATTTTTCATAATGACTTGTCCTCTTGGTATTAATTGGCATCTCTTTGACTTTATTGTTGTACCCCTTTTCAACAGAGACATGTTTATACCAAATTTACACAATAGTATTTTATGTTACATTTCTGTTAACAAAGTAAAATTTCATGAACTCCTATAGGTTTTCATGATGAAAACCTATAGGAGTTCAAGATATTCTTCAATAACTTTTTTTTTTAAGGTCATAGAGACTTGGAAGTTGGTTCCATCTCCACTAAAGTGGCTATGCCCGATCCATTGGGGCCATCCCCGAGCTTCTACGACCTTTGGAAATGGTGAAACCACCAAATCTATTTTAAAAAGTACACGATATTTTGGAATAACTTTTTTTCTGAAAGTCATAGAGACTTGGACATTTCAGGATTGATAAAGGGTAGCATGCCACACAACCACACCGAATTTCAGCACGTTTCGAGCAAGCAGCGCGGAGTTATTCACCCTATGGTGAATATGGGTTAGAGTTGCAATGAGGGTTAGGGTTAGGGTTGTGATTAGGGTTAGGGTTGTGATTAGGGTTAGGGTTGTGATTAGGGTTAGGGTTAGGGAGGAGTACCCATTAGAGATCAACATATTCTTCCATAACTTTTTTTCTGTAGGTCATAGAGACTTGGAAGTTGGTTCCATCTCCACTAATGTGGGTATGCCCGATCCATTGGTACCACCCGCGAGCTTCTACGACCTTTGGAAGGGGTAGGGTTAGGGTTGTGATTAGTGTTTGCTTTTTGGGTTGTGATTAGGGTTAGGGTTAGGGATGAAAACCTATAGGAGTTCAAGATATTCTTCAATAACTTTTTTTCTGAAGGTCATAGAGACTTGGAAGTTGGTTCCATCTCCACTAAAGTGACTATGCCCGATCCATTGGGACCATCTCCGAGCTTCTACGACCTTCGGAAATGGTGAAACCATCAAATCTATTAAAAAAAGTACACGATATTTTGGAATTACTTATTTTCTGAAAGTCATAGAGACTTGGACATTTCAGGATTGATAAAGGGTAGCATGCCACACAACCACACCGAATTTCAGCACGTTTCGAGCAAGCAGCGCAGAGTTATTCACCCTATGGTGAATATGGGTTAGAGTTGCAATGAGGGTTAGGGTTGTGATTAGGGTTAGGGTTAGAGTTGTGATTAGGATTAGGGTTAGGGTTGTGATTAGGGTTAGGGTTAGGGAGGAGTACCCATTAGAGATCAACATATTCTTCCATAACTTTTTTTCTGTAGGTCATAGAGACTTGGAAGTTGGTTCCATCTCCACTAATGTGGGTATGCCCGATCCATTGGTACCACCCGCGAGCTTCTACGACCTTTGGAAGGGGTAGGGTTAGGGTTGTGATTAGTGTTTGCTTTTTGGGTTGTGATTAGGGGTTAGGGTTAGGGTTAGGGTTAGGGTCAGAAAAATCTTGAATGCCACGTCATGTTGCAGTCAGAAGCCAACAAAGACCCATTAAAATGAACTACAATGATTTTTCATAATGACTTGTCCTCTTGGTATTAATTGGCATCTCTTTGACTTTATTGTTGTACCCCTTTTCAACAGAGACATGTTTATACCAAATTTACACAATAGTATTTTATGTTACATTTCTGTTAACAAAGTAAAATTTCATGAACTCCTATAGGTTTTCATGATGAAAACCTATAGGAGTTCAAGATATTCTTCAATAACTTTTTTTTTTAAGGTCATAGAGACTTGGAAGTTGGTTCCATCTCCACTAAAGTGGCTATGCCCGATCCATTGGGGCCATCCCCGAGCTTCTACGACCTTTGGAAATGGTGAAACCACCAAATCTATTTAAAAAAGTACACGATATTTTGGAATAACTTATTTTCTGAAAGTCATAGAGACTTGGACATTTCAGGATTGATAAAGGGTAGCATGCCACACAACCACACCGAATTTCAGCACGTTTCGAGCAAGCAGCGCAGAGTTATTCACCCTATGGTGAATATGGGTTAGAGTTGCAATGAGGGTTAGGGTTAGGGTTGTGATTAGGGTTAGGGTTGTGATTAGGGTTAGGGTTGTGATTAGGGTTAGGGTTAGGGAGGAGTACCCATTAGAGATCAACATATTCTTCCATAACTTTTTTTCTGTAGGTCATAGAGACTTGGAAGTTGGTTCCATCTCCACTAATGTGGGTATGCCCGATCCATTGGTACCACCCGCGAGCTTCTACGACCTTTGGAAGGGGTAGGGTTAGGGTTGTGATTAGTGTTTGCTTTTTGGGTTGTGATTAGGGTTAGGGTTAGGGATGAAAACCTATAGGAGTTCAAGATATTCTTCAATAACTTTTTTTCTGAAGGTCATAAAGACTTGGAAGTTGGTTCCATCTCCACTAAAGTGACTATGCCCGATCCATTGGGACCATCCCCGAGCTTCTACGACCTTCGGAAATGGTGAAACCATCAAATCTATTAAAAAAAGTACACAATATTTTGGAATAACTTTTTTTCTGAAAGTCATAGAGACTTGGGCATTTCAGGATTGATAACGGGTAGCATGCCACACAACCACACCGAATTTCAGCATGTTTCGAGCAAGCAGCGCAGAGTTATTCACCCTATGGTGAATATGGGTTAGAGTTGCAATGAGGGTTAGGGTTAGGGTTGTGGTTAGGGTTAGGGTTGTGATTAGGGTTAGGGTTGTGATTAGGGTTAGGGTTAGGGAGGAGTACCCATTAGAGATCAACATATTCTTCCATAACTTTTTTTCTGTAGGTCATAGAGACTTGGAAGTTGGTTCCATCTCCACTAATGTGGGTATGCCCGATCCATTGGTACCACCCGCGAGCTTCTACGACCTTTGGAAGGGGTAGGGTTAGGGTTGTGATTAGTGTTTGCTTTTTGGGTTGTGATTAGGGTTAGGGTTAGGGATGAAAACCTATAGGAGTTCAAGATATTCTTCAATAACTTTTTTTTTGAAGGTCATAGAGACTTGGAAGTTGGTTCCATCTCCACTAAAGTGGCTATGCCCGATCCATTGGGGCCATCCCCGAGCTTCTACGACCTTTGCAAATGGTGAAACCACCAAATCTATTTTAAAAAGTACACGATATTTTGGAATAACTTTTTTTCTGAAAGTCATAGAGACTTGGACATTTCAGGATTGATAAAGGGTAGCATGCCACACAACCACACCGAATTTCAGCACGTTTCGAGCAAGCAGCGCGGAGTTATTCACCCTATGGTGAATATGGGTTAGAGTTGCAATGAGGGTTAGGGTTAGGGTTGTGATTAGGGTTAGGGTTAGGGTTGTGATTAGGGTTAGGGTTAGGGTTGTGATTAGGGTTAGGGTTAGGGAGGAGTACCCATTAGAGATCAACATATTCTTCCATAACTTTTTTTCTGTAGGTCATAGAGACTTGGAAGTTGGTTCCATCTCCACTAATGTGGGTATGCCCGATCCATTGGTACCACCCGCGAGCTTCTACGACCTTTGGAAGGGGTAGGGTTAGGGTTGTGATTAGTGTTTGCTTTTTGGGTTGTGATTAGGGTTAGGGTTAGGGATGAAAACCTATAGGAGTTCAAGATATTCTTCAATAACTTTTTTTCTGAAGGTCATAAAGACTTGGAAGTTGGTTCCATCTCCACTAAAGTGACTATGCCCGATCCATTGGGACCATCCCCGAGCTTCTACGACCTTCGGAAATGGTGAAACCATCAAATCTATTAAAAAAAGTACACAATATTTTGGAATAACTTTTTTTCTGAAAGTCATAGAGACTTGGGCATTTCAGGATTGATAAAGGGTAGCATGCCACACAACCACACCGAATTTCAGCACGTTTCGAGCAAGCAGCGCAGAGTTATTCACCCTATGGTGAATATGGGTTAGAGTTGCAATGAGGGTTAGGGTTAGGGTTGTGATTAGGGTTAGGGTTAGGGTTGTGATTAGGGTTAGGGTTAGGGAGGAGTACCCATTAGAGATCAACATATTCTTCCATAACTTTTTTTCTGTAGGTCATAGAGACTTGGAAGTTGGTTCCATCTCCACTAATGTGGGTATGCCCGATCCATTGGTACCACCCGCGAGCTTCTACGACCTTTGGAAGGGGTAGGGTTAGGGTTGTGATTAGTGTTTGCTTTTTGGGTTGTGATTAGGGTTAGGGTTAGGGATGAAAACCTATAGGAGTTCAAGATATTCTTCAATAACTTTTTTTCTGAAGGTCATAGAGACTTGGAAGTTGGTTCCATCTCCACTAAAGTGACTATGCCCGATCCATTGGGACCATCTCCGAGCTTCTACGACCTTCGGAAATGGTGAAACCATCAAATCTATTAAAAAAAGTACACGATATTTTGGAATTACTTATTTTCTGAAAGTCATAGAGACTTGGACATTTCAGGATTGATAAAGGGTAGCATGCCACACAACCACACCGAATTTCAGCACGTTTCGAGCAAGCAGCGCAGAGTTATTCACCCTATGGTGAATATGGGTTAGAGTTGCAATGAGGGTTAGGGTTGTGATTAGGGTTAGGGTTAGAGTTGTGATTAGGGTTAGGGTTAGGGTTGTGATTAGGGTTAGGGTTAGGGAGGAGTACCCATTAGAGATCAACATATTCTTCCATAACTTTTTTTCTGTAGGTCATAGAGACTTGGAAGTTGGTTCCATCTCCACTAATGTGGGTATGCCCGATCCATTGGTACCACCCGCGAGCTTCTACGACCTTTGGAAGGGGTAGGGTTAGGGTTGTGATTAGTGTTTGCTTTTTGGGTTGTGATTAGGGGTTAGGGTTAGGGTTAGGGTTAGGGTCAGAAAAATCTTGAATGCCACGTCATGTTGCAGTCAGAAGCCAACAAAGACCCATTAAAATGAACTACAATGATTTTTCATAATGACTTGTCCTCTTGGTATTAATTGGCATCTCTTTGACTTTATTGTTGTACCCCTTTTCAACAGAGACATGTTTATACCAAATTTACACAATAGTATTTTATGTTACATTTCTGTTAACAAAGTAAAATTTCATGAACTCCTATAGGTTTTCATGATGAAAACCTATAGGAGTTCAAGATATTCTTCAATAACTTTTTTTTTTAAGGTCATAGAGACTTGGAAGTTGGTTCCATCTCCACTAAAGTGGCTATGCCCGATCCATTGGGGCCATCCCCGAGCTTCTACGACCTTTGGAAATGGTGAAACCACCAAATCTATTTTAAAAAGTACACGATATTTTGGAATAACTTTTTTTCTGAAAGTCATAGAGACTTGGACATTTCAGGATTGATAAAGGGTAGCATGCCACACAACCACACCGAATTTCAGCACGTTTCGAGCAAGCAGCGCGGAGTTATTCACCCTATGGTGAATATGGGTTAGAGTTGCAATGAGGGTTAGGGTTAGGGTTGTGATTAGGGTTAGGGTTGTGATTAGGGTTAGGGTTGTGATTAGGGTTAGGGTTAGGGAGGAGTACCCATTAGAGATCAACATATTCTTCCATAACTTTTGTTCTGTAGGTCATAGAGACTTGGAAGTTGGTTCCATCTCCACTAATGTGGGTATGCCCGATCCATTGGTACCACCCGCGAGCTTCTACGACCTTTGGAAGGGGTAGGGTTAGGGTTGTGATTAGTGTTTGCTTTTTGGGTTGTGATTAGGGTTAGGGTTAGGGATGAAAACCTATAGGAGTTCAAGATATTCTTCAATAACTTTTTTTCTGAAGGTCATAGAGACTTGGAAGTTGGTTCCATCTCCACTAAAGTGACTATGCCCGATCCATTGGGACCATCTCCGAGCTTCTACGACCTTCGGAAATGGTGAAACCATCAAATCTATTAAAAAAAGTACACGATATTTTGGAATTACTTATTTTCTGAAAGTCATAGAGACTTGGACATTTCAGGATTGATAAAGGGTAGCATGCCACACAACCACACCGAATTTCAGCACGTTTCGAGCAAGCAGCGCAGAGTTATTCACCCTATGGTGAATATGGGTTAGAGTTGCAATGAGGGTTAGGGTTGTGATTAGGGTTAGGGTTAGAGTTGTGATTAGGATTAGGGTTAGGGTTGTGATTAGGGTTAGGGTTAGGGAGGAGTACCCATTAGAGATCAACATATTCTTCCATAACTTTTTTTCTGTAGGTCATAGAGACTTGGAAGTTGGTTCCATCTCCACTAATGTGGGTATGCCCGATCCATTGGTACCACCCGCGAGCTTCTACGACCTTTGGAAGGGGTAGGGTTAGGGTTGTGATTAGTGTTTGCTTTTTGGGTTGTGATTAGGGGTTAGGGTTAGGGTTAGGGTTAGGGTCAGAAAAATCTTGAATGCCACGTCATGTTGCAGTCAGAAGCCAACAAAGACCCATTAAAATGAACTACAATGATTTTTCATAATGACTTGTCCTCTTGGTATTAATTGGCATCTCTTTGACTTTATTGTTGTACCCCTTTTCAACAGAGACATGTTTATACCAAATTTACACAATAGTATTTTATGTTACATTTCTGTTAACAAAGTAAAATTTCATGAACTCCTATAGGTTTTCATGATGAAAACCTATAGGAGTTCAAGATATTCTTCAATAACTTTTTTTTTTAAGGTCATAGAGACTTGGAAGTTGGTTCCATCTCCACTAAAGTGGCTATGCCCGATCCATTGGGGCCATCCCCGAGCTTCTACGACCTTTGGAAATGGTGAAACCACCAAATCTTTTTTAAAAAGTACACGATATTTTGGAATAACTTTTTTTCTGAAAGTCATAGAGACTTGGACATTTCAGGATTGATAAAGGGTAGCATGCCACACAACCACACCGAATTGCAGCACGTTTCGAGCAAGCAGCGCGGAGTTATTCACCCTATGGTGAATATGGGTTAGAGTTGCAATGAGGGTTAGGGTTAGGGTTGTGATTAGGGTTAGGGTTGTGATTAGGGTTAGGGTTGTGATTAGGGTTAGGGTTAGGGAGGAGTACCCATTAGAGATCAACATATTCTTCCATAACTTTTTTTCTGTAGGTCATAGAGACTTGGAAGTTGGTTCCATCTCCACTAATGTGGGTATGCCCGATCCATTGGTACCACCCGCGAGCTTCTACGACCTTTGGAAGGGGTAGGGTTAGGGTTGTGATTAGTGTTTGCTTTTTGGGTTGTGATTAGGGTTAGGGTTAGGGATGAAAACCTATAGGAGTTCAAGATATTCTTCAATAACTTTTTTTCTGAAGGTCATAAAGACTTGGAAGTTGGTTCCATCTCCACTAAAGTGACTATGCCCGATCCATTGGGACCATCCCCGAGCTTCTACGACCTTCGGAAATGGTGAAACCATCAAATCTATTTAAAAAAGTACACAATATTTTGGAATAACTTTTTTTCTGAAAGTCATAGAGACTTGGGCATTTCAGGATTGATAACGGGTAGCATGCCACACAACCACACCGAATTTCAGCATGTTTCGAGCAAGCAGCGCAGAGTTATTCACCCTATGGTGAATATGGGTTAGAGTTGCAATGAGGGTTAGGGTTAGGGTTGTGATTAGGGTTAGGGTTAGGGTTGTGATTAGGGTTAGGGTTAGGGAGGAGTACCCATTAGAGATCAACATATTCTTCCATAACTTTTTTTCTGTAGGTCATAGAGACTTGGAAGTTGGTTCCATCTCCACTAATGTGGGTATGCCCGATCCATTGGTACCACCCGCGAGCTTCTACGACCTTTGGAAGGGGTAGGGTTAGGGTTGTGATTAGTGTTTGCTTTTTGGGTTGTGATTAGGGTTAGGGTTAGGGATGAAAACCTATAGGAGTTCAAGATATTCTTCAATAACTTTTTTTTTGAAGGTCATAGAGACTTGGAAGTTGGTTCCATCTCCACTAAAGTGGCTATGCCCGATCCATTGGGGCCATCCCCGAGCTTCTACGACCTTTGCAAATGGTGAAACCACCAAATCTATTTTAAAAAGTACACGATATTTTGGAATAACTTTTTTTCTGAAAGTCATAGAGACTTGGACATTTCAGGATTGATAAAGGGTAGCATGCCACACAACCACACCGAATTTCAGCACGTTTCGAGCAAGCAGCGCGGAGTTATTCACCCTATGGTGAATATGGGTTAGAGTTGCAATGAGGGTTAGGGTTAGGGTTGTGATTAGGGTTAGGGTTGTGATTAGGGTTAGGGTTAGGGAGGAGTACCCATTAGAGATCAACATATTCTTCCATAACTTTTTTTCTGTAGGTCATAGAGACTTGGAAGTTGGTTCCATCTCCACTAATGTGGGTATGCCCGATCCATTGGTACCACCCGCGAGCTTCTACGACCTTTGGAAGGGGTAGGGTTAGGGTTGTGATTAGTGTTTGCTTTTTGGGTTGTGATTAGGGTTAGGGTTAGGGATGAAAACCTATAGGAGTTCAAGATATTCTTCAATAACTTTTTTTCTGAAGGTCATAAAGACTTGGAAGTTGGTTCCATCTCCACTAAAGTGACTATGCCCGATCCATTGGGACCATCCCCGAGCTTCTACGACCTTCGGAAATGGTGAAACCATCAAATCTATTAAAAAAAGTACACAATATTTTGGAATAACTTTTTTTCTGAAAGTCATAGAGACTTGGGCATTTCAGGATTGATAACGGGTAGCATGCCACACAACCACACCGAATTTCAGCATGTTTCGAGCAAGCAGCGCAGAGTTATTCACCCTATGGTGAATATGGGTTAGAGTTGCAATGAGGGTTAGGGTTAGGGTTGTGATTAGGGTTAGGGTTAGGGTTGTGATTAGGGTTAGGGTTAGGGTTGTGATTAGGGTTAGGGTTAGGGAGGAGTACCCATTAGAGATCAACATATTCTTCCATAACTTTTTTTCTGTAGGTCATAGAGACTTGGAAGTTGGTTCCATCTCCACTAATGTGGGTATGCCCGATCCATTGGTACCACCCGCGAGCTTCTACGACCTTTGGAAGGGGGTTAGGGTTAGGGTTAGGGATGAAAACCTATAGGAGTTCAAGATATTCTTCAATAACTTTTTTTTTGAAGGTCATAGAGACTTGGAAGTTGGTTCCATCTCCACTAAAGTGGCTATGCCCGATCCATTGGTACCACCCGCGAGCTTCTACGACCTTTGGAAGGGGTAGGGTTAGGGTTGTGATTAGTGTTTGCTTTTTGGGTTGTGATTAGGGTTAGGGTTAGGGATGAAAACCTATAGGAGTTCAAGATATTCTTCAATAACTTTTTTTTTGAAGGTCATAGAGACTTGGAAGTTGGTTCCATCTCCACTAAAGTGGCTATGCCCGATCCATTGGGGCCATCCCCGAGCTTCTACGACCTTTGCAAATGGTGAAACCACCAAATCTATTTTAAAAAGTACACGATATTTTGGAATAACTTTTTTTCTGAAAGTCATAGAGACTTGGACATTTCAGGATTGATAAAGGGTAGCATGCCACACAACCACACCGAATTTCAGCACGTTTCGAGCAAGCAGCGCAGAGTTATTCACCCTATGGTGAATATGGGTTAGAGTTGCAATGAGGGTTAGGGTTAGGGTTGTGATTAGGGTTAGGGTTAGGGTTGTGATTAGGGTTAGGGTTAGGGTTGTGATTAGGGTTAGGGTTAGGGAGGAGTACCCATTAGAGATCAACATATTCTTCCATAACTTTTTTTCTGTAGGTCATAGAGACTTGGAAGTTGGTTCCATCTCCACTAATGTGGGTATGCCCGATCCATTGGTACCACCCGCGAGCTTCTACGACCTTTGGAAGGGGTAGGGTTAGGGTTGTGATTAGTGTTTGCTTTTTGGGTTGTGATTAGGGTTAGGGTTAGGGATGAAAACCTATAGGAGTTCAAGATATTCTTCAATAACTTTTTTTCTGAAGGTCATAAAGACTTGGAAGTTGGTTCCATCTCCACTAAAGTGACTATGCCCGATCCATTGGGACCATCCCCGAGCTTCTACGACCTTCGGAAATGGTGAAACCATCAAATCTATTAAAAAAAGTACACAATATTTTGGAATAACTTTTTTTCTGAAAGTCATAGAGACTTGGGCATTTCAGGATCGATAAAGGGTAGCATGCCACACAACCACACCGAAATTCAGCACGTTTCGAGCAAGCAGCGCAGAGTTATTCACCCTATGGTGAATATGGGTTAGAGTTGCAATGAGGGTTAGGGTTAGGGTTGTGATTAGGGTTAGGGTTGTGATTAGGGTTAGGGTTAGGGTTGTGATTAGGGTTAGGGTTAGGGTTGTGATTAGGGTTAGGGTTAGGGAGGAGTACCCATTAGAGATCAACATATTCTTCCATAACTTTTTTTCTGTAGGTCATAGAGACGTGGAAGTTGGTTCCATCTCCACTAATGTGGGTATGCCCGATCCATTGGTACCACCCGCGAGCTTCTACGACCTTTGGAAGGGGGTTAGGGTTAGGGTTAGGGATGAAAACCTATAGGAGTTCAAGATATTCTTCAATAACTTTTTTTTTGAAGGTCATAGAGACTTGGAAGTTGGTTCCATCTCCACTAAAGTGGCTATGCCCGATCCATTGGGGCCATCCCCGAGCTTCTACGACCTTTGGAAATGGTGAAACCACCAAATCTATTTTAAAAAGTACACGATATTTTGGAATAACTTATTTTCTGAAAGTCATAGAGACTTGGGCATTCCAGGATTGATAAAGGGTAGCATGCCACACAACCACACCGAATTCCAGCACGTTTCGAGCAAGCAGCGCGGAGTTATTCACCCTATGGTGAATATGGCTTAGAGTTGCAATGAGGGTTAGGGTTGTGATTAGGGTTAGGGTTAGGGTTGTGATTAGGGTTAGGGTTAGGGTTGTGATTAGGGTTAGGGTTAGGGAGGAGTACCCATTAGAGATCAAAATATTCTTCAATAACTTTTTTTCTGAAGGTCATAGAGACTTGGGCATTTCAGGATTGATAAAGGGTAGCATGCCACACAACCACACCGAATTTAAGCACGTTTCGAGCAAGCAGCGCGGAGTTATTCACCCTATGGTGAATATGGGTTAGAGTTGCAATGAGGGTTAGGGTTAGGGTTGTGATTAGGGTTAGGGTTAGGGTTGTGATTAGGGTTAGGGTTAGGGAGGAGTACCCATTAGAGATCAACATATTCTTCCATAACTTTTTTTCTGTAGGTCATAGAGACTTGGAAGTTGGTTCCATCTCCACTAATGTGGGTATGCCCGATCCATTGGTACCACCCGCGAGCTTCTACGACCTTTGGAAGGGGTAGGGTTAGGGTTGTGATTAGTGTTTGCTTTTTGGGTTGTGATTAGGGTTAGGGTTAGGGATGAAAACCTATAGGAGTTCAAGATATTCTTCAATAACTTTTTTTCTGAAGGTCATAAAGACTTGGAAGTTGGTTCCATCTCCACTAAAGTGACTATGCCCGATCCATTGGGACCATCCCCGAGCTTCTACGACCTTCGGAAATGGTGAAACCATCAAATCTATTAAAAAAAGTACACAATATTTTGGAATAACTTTTTTTCTGAAAGTCATAGAGACTTGGGCTTTTCAGGATTGATAAAGGGTAGCATGCCACACAACCACACCGAATTTCAGCACGTTTCGAGCAAGCAGCGCAGAGTTATTCACCCTATGGTGAATATGGGTTAGAGTTGCAATGAGGGTTAGGGTTAGGGTTGTGATTAGGGTTAGGGTTAGGGTTGTGATTAGGGTTAGGGTTAGGGAGGAGTACCCATTAGAGATCAACATATTCTTCCATAACTTTTTTTCTGTAGGTCATAGAGACTTGGAAGTTGGTTCCATCTCCACTAATGTGGGTATGCCCGATCCATTGGTACCACCCGCGAGCTTCTACGACCTTTGGAAGGGGTAGGGTTAGGGTTGTGATTAGTGTTTGCTTTTTGGGTTGTGATTAGGGTTAGGGTTAGGGATGAAAACCTATAGGAGTTCAAGATATTCTTCAATAACTTTTTTTCTGAAGGTCATAAAGACTTGGAAGTTGGTTCCATCTCCACTAAAGTGACTATGCCCGATCCATTGGGACCATCTCCGAGCTTCTACGACCTTCGGAAATGGTGAAACCATCAAATCTATTAAAAAAAGTACACGATATTTTGGAATAACTTATTTTCTGAAAGTCATAGAGACTTGGACATTTCAGGATTGATAAAGGGTAGCATGCCACACAACCACACCGAATTTCAGCACGTTTCGAGCAAGCAGCGCAGAGTTATTCACCCTATGGTGAATATGGGTTAGAGTTGCAATGAGGGTTAGGGTTGTGATTAGGGTTAGGGTTAGAGTTGTGATTAGGGTTAGGGTTAGGGTTGTGATTAGGGTTAGGGTTAGGGAGGAGTACCCATTAGAGATCAACATATTCTTCCATAACTTTTTTTCTGTAGGTCATAGAGACTTGGAAGTTGGTTCCATCCCCACTAATGTGGGTATGCCCGATCCATTGGTACCACCCGCGAGCTTCTACGACCTTTGGAAGGGGTAGGGTTAGGGTTGTGATTAGTGTTTGCTTTTTGGGTTGTGATTAGGGTTAGGGTTAGGGATGAAAACCTATAGGAGTTCAAGATATTCTTCAATAACTTTTTTTCTGAAGGTCATAAAGACTTGGAAGTTGGTTCCATCTCCACTAAAGTGACTATGCCCGATCCATTGGGACCATCCCCGAGCTTCTACGACCTTCGGAAATGGTGAAACCATCAAATCTATTAAAAAAAGTACACAATATTTTGGAATAACTTTTTTTCTGAAAGTCATAGAGACTTGGGCTTTTCAGGATTGATAAAGGGTAGCATGCCACACAACCACACCGAATTTCAGCACGTTTCGAGCAAGCAGCGCAGAGTTATTCACCCTATGGTGAATATGGGTTAGAGTTGCAATGAGGGTTAGGGTTAGGGTTGTGATTAGGGTTAGGGTTAGGGTTGTGATTAGGGTTAGGGTTAGGGAGGAGTACCCATTAGAGATCAACATATTCTTCCATAACTTTTTTTCTGTAGGTCATAGAGACTTGGAAGTTGGTTCCATCTCCACTAATGTGGGTATGCCCGATCCATTGGTACCACCCGCGAGCTTCTACGACCTTTGGAAGGGGTAGGGTTAGGGTTGTGATTAGTGTTTGCTTTTTGGGTTGTGATTAGGGTTAGGGTTAGGGATGAAAACCTATAGGAGTTCAAGATATTCTTCAATAACTTTTTTTCTGAAGGTCATAAAGACTTGGAAGTTGGTTCCATCTCCACTAAAGTGACTATGCCCGATCCATTGGGACCATCTCCGAGCTTCTACGACCTTCGGAAATGGTGAAACCATCAAATCTATTTAAAAAAGTACACGATATTTTGGAATAACTTATTTTCTGAAAGTCATAGAGACTTGGACATTTCAGGATTGATAAAGGGTAGCATGCCACACAACCACACCGAATTTCAGCACGTTTCGAGCAAGCAGCGCAGAGTTATTCACCCTATGGTGAATATGGGTTAGAGTTGCAATGAGGGTTAGGGTTGTGATTAGGGTTAGGGTTAGAGTTGTGATTAGGGTTAGGGTTAGGGTTGTGATTAGGGTTAGGGTTAGGGAGGAGTACCCATTAGAGATCAACATATTCTTCCATAACTTTTTTTCTGTAGGTCATAGAGACTTGGAAGTTGGTTCCATCCCCACTAATGTGGGTATGCCCGATCCATTGGTACCACCCGCGAGCTTCTACGACCTTTGGAAGGGGTAGGGTTAGGGTTGTGATTAGTGTTTGCTTTTTGGGTTGTGATTAGGGTTAGGGTTAGGGATGAAAACCTATAGGAGTTCAAGATATTCTTCAATAACTTTTTTTCTGAAGGTCATAAAGACTTGGAAGTTGGTTCCATCTCCACTAAAGTGACTATGCCCGATCCATTGGGACCATCCCCGAGCTTCTACGACCTTCGGAAATGGTGAAACCATCAAATCTATTAAAAAAAGTACACGATTTTTTTGGAATAACTTATTTTCTGAAAGTCATAGAGACTTGGACATTTCAGGATTGATAAAGGGTAGCATGCCACACAACCACACCGAATTTCAGCACGTTTCGAGCAAGCAGCGCGGAGTTATTCACCCTATGGTGAATATGGGTTAGAGTTGCAATGAGGGTTAGGGTTAAGGTTGTGATTAGGGTTAGGGTTAGGGTTGTGATTAGGGTTAGGGTTAGGGTTGTGATTAGGGTTAGGGTTAGGGAGGAGTACCCATTAGAGATCAACATATTCTTCCATAACTTTTTTTCTGTAGGTCATAGAGACTTGGAAGTTGGTTCCATCTCCACTAATGTGGGTATGCCCGATCCATTGGTACCACCCGCGAGCTTCTACGACCTTTGGAAGGGGTAGGGTTAGGGTTGTGATTAGTGTTTGCTTTTTGGGTTGTGATTAGGGTTAGGGTTAGGGATGAAAACCTATAGGAGTTCAATATATTCTTCAATAACTTTTTTTTTGAAGGTCATAGAGACTTGGAAGTTGGTTCCATCTCCACTAAAGTGGCTATGCCCGATCCATTGGGGCCATCCCCGAGCTTCTACGACCTTTGCAAATGGTGAAACCACCAAATCTATTAAAAAAAGTACACGATATTTTGGAATAACTTTTTTTCTGAAAGTCATAGAGACTTGGACATTTCAGGATTGATAAAGGGTAGCATGCCACACAACCACACCGAATTTCAGCACGTTTCGAGCAAGCAGCGCGGAGTTATTCACCCTATGGTGAATATGGGTTAGAGTTGCAATGAGGGTTAGGGTTAGGGTTGTGATTAGGGTTAGGGTTAGGGTTGTGATTAGGGTTAGGGTTAGGGTTGTGATTAGGGTTAGGGTTAGGGAGGAGTACCCATTAGAGATCAACATATTCTTCCATAACTTTTTTTCTGTAGGTCATAGAGACTTGGAAGTTGGTTCCATCTCCACTAATGTGGGTATGCCCGATCCATTGGTACCACCCGCGAGCTTCTACGACCTTTGGAAGGGGTAGGGTTAGGGTTGTGATTAGTGTTTGCTTTTTGGGTTGTGATTAGGGTTAGGGTTAGGGATGAAAACCTATAGGAGTTCAAGATATTCTTCAATAACTTTTTTTCTGAAGGTCATAAAGACTTGGAAGTTGGTTCCATCTCCACTAAAGTGACTATGCCCGATCCATTGGGACCATCCCCGAGCTTCTACGACCTTCGGAAATGGTGAAACCATCAAATCTATTAAAAAAAGTACACAATATTTTGGAATAACTTATTTTCTGAAAGTCATAGAGACTTGGACATTTCAGGATTGATAAAGGGTAGCATGCCACACAACCACACCGAATTTCAGCACGTTTCGAGCAAGCAGCGCAGAGTTATTCACCCTATGGTGAATATGGGTTAGAGTTGCAATGAGGGTTAGGGTTAGGGTTGTGATTAGGGTTAGGGTTAGGGTTGTGATTAGGGTTAGGGTTAGGGTTGTGATTAGGGTTAGGGTTAGGGAGGAGTACCCATTAGAGATCAACATATTCTTCCATAACTTTTTTTCTGTAGGTCATAGAGACTTGGAAGTTGGTTCCATCTCCACTAATGTGGGTATGCCCGATCCATTGGTACCACCCGCGAGCTTCTACGACCTTTGGAAGGGGTAGGGTTAGGGTTGTGATTAGTGTTTGCTTTTTGGGTTGTGATTAGGGTTAGGGTTAGGGATGAAAACCTATAGGAGTTCAAGATATTCTTCAATAACTTTTTTTCTGAAGGTCATAAAGACTTGGAAGTTGGTTCCATCTCCACTAAAGTGACTATGCCCGATCCATTGGGACCATCCCCGAGCTTCTACGACCTTCGGAAATGGTGAAACCATCAAATCTATTAAAAAAAGTACACAATATTTTGGAATAACTTTTTTTCTGAAAGTCATAGAGACTTGGGCATTTCAGGATCGATAAAGGGTAGCATGCCACACAACCACACCGAAATTCAGCACGTTTCGAGCAAGCAGCGCAGAGTTATTCACCCTATGGTGAATATGGGTTAGAGTTGCAATGAGGGTTAGGGTTAGGGTTGTGATTAGGGTTAGGGTTAGGGTTGTGATCAGGGTTAGGGTTAGGGTTGTGATTAGGGTTAGGGTTAGGGAGGAGTACCCATTAGAGATCAACATATTCTTCCATAACTTTTTTTCTGTAGGTCATAGAGACGTGGAAGTTGGTTCCATCTCCACTAATGTGGGTATGCCCGATCCATTGGTACCACCCGCGAGCTTCTACGACCTTTGGAAGGGGGTTAGGGTTAGGGTTAGGGATGAAAACCTATAGGAGTTCAAGATATTCTTCAATAACTTTTTTTTTGAAGGTCATAGAGACTTGGAAGTTGGTTCCATCTCCACTAAAGTGGCTATGCCCGATCCATTGGGGCCATCCCCGAGCTTCTACGACCTTTGGAAATGGTGAAACCACCAAATCTATTTTAAAAAGTACACGATATTTTGGAATAACTTTTTTTCTGAAAGTCATAGAGACTTGGGCATTCCAGGATTGATAAAGGGTAGCATGCCACACAACCACACCGAATTCCAGCATGTTTCGAGCAAGCAGCGCGGAGTTATTCACCCTATGGTGAATATGGCTTAGAGTTGCAATGAGGGTTAGGGTTGTGATTAGGGTTAGGGTTAGGGTTGTGATTAGGGTTAGGGTTAGGGTTGTGATTAGGGTTAGGGTTAGGGAGGAGTACCCATTAGAGATCAAAATATTCTTCAATAACTTTTTTTCTGAAGGTCATAGAGACTTGGGCATTTCAGGATTGATAAAGGGTAGCATGCCACACAACCACACCGAATTTAAGCACGTTTCGAGCAAGCAGCGCGGAGTTATTCACCCTATGGTGAATATGGGTTAAGGTTGTGATTAGGGTTAGGGTTAGGGTTGTGATTAGGGTTAGGGTTAGGGTTGTGATTAGGGTTAGGGTTAGGGAGGAGTACCCATTAGAGATCAACATATTCTTCCATAACTTTTTTTCTGTAGGTCATAGAGACTTGGAAGTTAGTTCCATCTCCACTAATGTGGGTATGCCCGATCCATTGGTACCACCCGCGAGCTTCTACGACCTTTGGAAGGGGTAGGGTTAGGGTTGTGATTAGTGTTTGCTTTTTGGGTTGTGATTAGGGTTAGGGTTAGGTATGAAAACCTATAGGAGTTCAATATATTCTTCAATAACTTTTTTTTTGAAGGTCATAGAGACTTGGAAGTTGGTTCCATCTCCACTAAAGTGGCTATGCCCGATCCATTGGGGCCATCCCCGAGCTTCTACGACCTTTGCAAATGGTGAAACCACCAAATCTATTTTAAAAAGTACACGATATTTTGGAATAACTTTTTTTCTGAAAGTCATAGAGACTTGGACATTTCAGGATTGATAAAGGGTAGCATGCCACACAACCACACCGAATTTCAGCACGTTTCGAGCAAGCAGCGCAGAGTTATTCACCCTATGGTGAATATGGGTTAGAGTTGCAATGAGGGTTAGGGTTAGGGTTGTGATTAGGGTTAGGGTTAGGGTTGTGATTAGGGTTAGGGTTAGGGTTGTGATTAGGGTTAGGGTTAGGGAGGAGTACCCATTAGAGATCAACATATTCTTCCATAACTTTTTTTCTGTAGGTCATAGAGACTTGGAAGTTGGTTCCATCTCCACTAATGTGGGTATGCCCGATCCATTGGTACCACCCGCGAGCTTCTACGACCTTTGGAAGGGGTAGGGTTAGGGTTGTGATTAGTGTTTGCTTTTTGGGTTGTGATTAGGGTTAGGGTTAGGGATGAAAACCTATAGGAGTTCAAGATATTCTTCAATAACTTTTTTTCTGAAGGTCATAAAGACTTGGAAGTTGGTTCCATCTCCACTAAAG
This sequence comes from Paralichthys olivaceus, assembly GCF_024713975.1. Classification (NCBI taxonomy): domain Eukaryota; kingdom Metazoa; phylum Chordata; class Actinopteri; order Pleuronectiformes; family Paralichthyidae; genus Paralichthys; species Paralichthys olivaceus. The sequence continues at coordinate 14,797,427 of NC_091097.1, read as the reverse complement.
TGACTATGCCCGATCCATTGGGACCATCCCCGAGCTTCTACGACCTTCGGAAATGGTGAAACCATCAAATCTATTAAAAAAAGTACACAATATTTTGGAATAACTTTTTTTCTGAAAGTCATAGAGACTTGGGCATTTCAGGATCGATAAAGGGTAGCATGCCACACAACCACACCGAAATTCAGCACGTTTCGAGCAAGCAGCGCAGAGTTATTCACCCTATGGTGAATATGGGTTAGAGTTGCAATGAGGGTTAGGGTTAGGGTTGTGATTAGGGTTAGGGTTAGGGTTGTGATCAGGGTTAGGGTTAGGGTTGTGATTAGGGTTAGGGTTAGGGAGGAGTACCCATTAGAGATCAACATATTCTTCCATAACTTTTTTTCTGTAGGTCATAGAGACGTGGAAGTTGGTTCCATCTCCACTAATGTGGGTATGCCCGATCCATTGGTACCACCCGCGAGCTTCTACGACCTTTGGAAGGGGGTTAGGGTTAGGGATGAAAACCTATAGGAGTTCAAGATATTCTTCAATAACTTTTTTTTTGAAGGTCATAGAGACTTGGAAGTTGGTTCCATCTCCACTAAAGTGGCTATGCCCGATCCATTGGGGCCATCCCCGAGCTTCTACGACCTTTGGAAATGGTGAAACCACCAAATCTATTTTAAAAAGTACACGATATTTTGGAATAACTTTTTTTCTGAAAGTCATAGAGACTTGGGCATTCCAGGATTGATAAAGGGTAGCATGCCACACAACCACACCGAATTCCAGCATGTTTCGAGCAAGCAGCGCGGAGTTATTCACCCTATGGTGAATATGGCTTAGAGTTGCAATGAGGGTTAGGGTTGTGATTAGGGTTAGGGTTAGGGTTGTGATTAGGGTTAGGGTTAGGGTTGTGATTAGGGTTAGGGTTAGGGAGGAGTACCCATTAGAGATCAAAATATTCTTCAATAACTTTTTTTCTGAAGGTCATAGAGACTTGGGCATTTCAGGATTGATAAAGGGTAGCATGCCACACAACCACACCGAATTTAAGCACGTTTCGAGCAAGCAGCGCGGAGTTATTCACCCTATGGTGAATATGGGTTAGAGTTGCAATGAGGGTTAGGGTTAGGGTTGTGATTAGGGTTAGGGTTAGGGTTGTGATTAGGGTTAGGGTTAGGGAGGAGTACCCATTAGAGATCAACATATTCTTCCATAACTTTTTTTCTGTAGGTCATAGAGACTTGGAAGTTGGTTCCATCTCCACTAATGTGGGTATGCCCGATCCATTGGTACCACCCGCGAGCTTCTACGACCTTTGGAAGGGGTAGGGTTAGGGTTGTGATTAGTGTTTGCTTTTTGGGTTGTGATTAGGGTTAGGGTTAGGGATGAAAACCTATAGGAGTTCAAGATATTCTTCAATAACTTTTTTTCTGAAGGTCATAAAGACTTGGAAGTTGGTTCCATCTCCACTAAAGTGACTATGCCCGATCCATTGGGACCATCCCCGAGCTTCTACGACCTTCGGAAATGGTGAAACCATCAAATCTATTAAAAAAAGTACACAATATTTTGGAATAACTTTTTTTCTGAAAGTCATAGAGACTTGGGCATTTCAGGATTGATAAAGGGTAGCATGCCACACAACCACACCGAATTTCAGCACGTTTCGAGCAAGCAGCGCAGAGTTATTCACCCTATGGTGAATATGGGTTAGAGTTGCAATGAGGGTTAGGGTTAGGGTTGTGATTAGGGTTAGGGTTAGGGTTGTGATTAGGGTTAGGGTTAGGGAGGAGTACCCATTAGAGATCAACATATTCTTCCATAACTTTTTTTCTGTAGGTCATAGAGACTTGGAAGTTGGTTCCATCTCCACTAATGTGGGTATGCCCGATCCATTGGTACCACCCGCGAGCTTCTACGACCTTTGGAAGGGGTAGGGTTAGGGTTGTGATTAGTGTTTGCTTTTTGGGTTGTGATTAGGGTTAGGGTTAGGGATGAAAACCTATAGGAGTTCAAGATATTCTTCAATAACTTTTTTTTTGAAGGTCATAGAGACTTGGAAGTTGGTTCCATCTCCACTAAAGTGGCTATGCCCGATCCATTGGGGCCATCCCCGAGCTTCTACGACCTTTGGAAATGGTGAAACCACCAAATCTATTTTAAAAAGTACACGATATTTTGGAATAACTTTTTTTCTGAAAGTCATAGAGACTTGGGCATTCCAGGATTGATAAAGGGTAGCATGCCACACAACCACACCGAATTCCAGCATGTTTCGAGCAAGCAGCGCGGAGTTATTCACCCTATGGTGAATATGGCTTAGAGTTGCAATGAGGGTTAGGGTTGTGATTAGGGTTAGGGTTAGGGTTGTGATTAGGGTTAGGGTTAGGGTTGTGATTAGGGTTAGGGTTAGGGAGGAGTACCCATTAGAGATCAAAATATTCTTCAATAACTTTTTTTCTGAAAGTCATAGAGACTTGGGCATTCCAGGATTGATAAAGGGTAGCATGCCACACAACCACACCGAATTCCAGCATGTTTCGAGCAAGCAGCGCAGAGTTATTCACCCTATGGTGAATATGGGTTAGAGTTGCAATGAGGGTTAGGGTTAGGGTTGTGATTAGGGTTAGGGTTAGGGTTGTGATTAGGGTTAGGGTTAGGGAGGAGTACCCATTAGAGATCAACATATTCTTCCATAACTTTTTTTCTGTAGGTCATAGAGACTTGGAAGTTGGTTCCATCTCCACTAATGTGGGTATGCCCGATCCATTGGTACCACCCGCGAGCTTCTACGACCTTTGGAAGGGGTAGGGTTAGGGTTGTGATTAGTGTTTGCTTTTTGGGTTGTGATTAGGGTTAGGGTTAGGGATGAAAACCTATAGGAGTTCAAGATATTCTTCAATAACTTTTTTTTTGAAGGTCATAGAGACTTGGAAGTTGGTTCCATCTCCACTAAAGTGGCTATGCCCGATCCATTGGGGCCATCCCCGAGCTTCTACGACCTTTGGAAATGGTGAAACCACCAAATCTATTTTAAAAAGTACACGATATTTTGGAATAACTTTTTTTCTGAAAGTCATAGAGACTTGGGCATTCCAGGATTGATAAAGGGTAGCATGCCACACAACCACACCGAATTCCAGCATGTTTCGAGCAAGCAGCGCGGAGTTATTCACCCTATGGTGAATATGGCTTAGAGTTGCAATGAGGGTTAGGGTTGTGATTAGGGTTAGGGTTAGGGTTGTGATTAGGGTTAGGGTTAGGGTTGTGATTAGGGTTAGGGTTAGGGAGGAGTACCCATTAGAGATCAAAATATTCTTCAATAACTTTTTTTCTGAAGGTCATAGAGACTTGGGCATTTCAGGATTGATAAAGGGTAGCATGCCACACAACCACACCGAATTTAAGCACGTTTCGAGCAAGCAGCGCGGAGTTATTCACCCTATGGTGAATATGGGTTAGAGTTGCAATGAGGGTTAGGGTTAGGGTTGTGATTAGGGTTAGGGTTAGGGTTGTGATTAGGGTTAGGGTTAGGGAGGAGTACCCATTAGAGATCAACATATTCTTCCATAACTTTTTTTCTGTAGGTCATAGAGACTTGGAAGTTGGTTCCATCTCCACTAATGTGGGTATGCCCGATCCATTGGTACCACCCGCGAGCTTCTACGACCTTTGGAAGGGGTAGGGTTAGGGTTGTGATTAGTGTTTGCTTTTTGGGTTGTGATTAGGGTTAGGGTTAGGGATGAAAACCTATAGGAGTTCAAGATATTCTTCAATAACTTTTTTTCTGAAGGTCATAAAGACTTGGAAGTTGGTTCCATCTCCACTAAAGTGACTATGCCCGATCCATTGGGACCATCCCCGAGCTTCTACGACCTTCGGAAATGGTGAAACCATCAAATCTATTAAAAAAAGTACACAATATTTTGGAATAACTTTTTTTCTGAAAGTCATAGAGACTTGGGCATTTCAGGATTGATAAAGGGTAGCATGCCACACAACCACACCGAATTTCAGCACGTTTCGAGCAAGCAGCGCAGAGTTATTCACCCTATGGTGAATATGGGTTAGAGTTGCAATGAGGGTTAGGGTTAGGGTTGTGATTAGGGTTAGGGTTAGGGTTGTGATTAGGGTTAGGGAGGAGTACCCATTAGAGATCAACATATTCTTCCATAACTTTTTTTCTGTAGGTCATAGAGACTTGGAAGTTGGTTCCATCTCCACTAATGTGGGTATGCCCGATCCATTGGTACCACCCGCGAGCTTCTACGACCTTTGGAAGGGGTAGGGTTAGGGTTGTGATTAGTGTTTGCTTTTTGGGTTGTGATTAGGGTTAGGGTTAGGGATGAAAACCTATAGGAGTTCAAGATATTCTTCAATAACTTTTTTTCTGAAGGTCATAAAGACTTGGAAGTTGGTTCCATCTCCACTAAAGTGACTATGCCCGATCCATTGGGACCATCCCCGAGCTTCTACGACCTTCGGAAATGGTGAAACCATCAAATCTATTAAAAAAAGTACACAATATTTTGGAATAACTTTTTTTCTGAAAGTCATAGAGACTTGGGCATTTCAGGATTGATAAAGGGTAGCATGCCACACAACCACACCGAATTTCAGCACGTTTCGAGCAAGCAGCGCAGAGTTATTCACCCTATGGTGAATATGGGTTAGAGTTGCAATGAGGGTTAGGGTTAGGGTTGTGATTAGGGTTAGGGTTAGGGTTGTGATTAGGGTTAGGGTTAGGGAGGAGTACCCATTAGAGATCAACATATTCTTCCATAACTTTTTTTCTGTAGGTCATAGAGACTTGGAAGTTGGTTCCATCTCCACTAATGTGGGTATGCCCGATCCATTGGTACCACCCGCGAGCTTCTACGACCTTTGGAAGGGGTAGGGTTAGGGTTGTGATTAGTGTTTGCTTTTTGGGTTGTGATTAGGGTTAGGGTTAGGGATGAAAACCTATAGGAGTTCAAGATATTCTTCAATAACTTTTTTTCTGAAGGTCATAGAGACTTGGAAGTTGGTTCCATCTCCACTAAAGTGACTATGCCCGATCCATTGGAACCATCCCCGAGCTTCTACGACCTTCGGAAATGGTGAAACCACCAAATCTATTTTAAAAAGTACACAATATTTTGGAATAACTTTTTTTCTGAAAGTCATAGAGATTTGGACATTTCAGGATTGATAAAGGGTAGCATGCCACACAACCACACCGAATTTCAGCACGTTTCGAGCAAGCAGCGCGGAGTTATTCACCCTATGGTGAATATGGGTTAGAGTTGCAATGAGGGTTAGGGTTAGGGTTGTGATTAGGGTTAGGGTTAGGGTTGTGATTAGGGTTAGGGTTAGGGTTGTGATTAGGGTTAGGGTTATGAATGAATACACATTGGAGATCAAGATATTGTTCAATAACTTTTTTTCTGAAGGTCACAGAGATTTGGAGGTTGGTTCCATCTCCACTAATGTGGGTATGCCCGATCCATTGGTACCACCCCCGAGCTTCTACGACCTTTGAAAGGGGTAGGGTTAGGGTTGTGATTAGTGTTTGGTTTTTGGGTTGTAATTAGGGTTAGGGTTAGGGATGAAAACCTATAGGAGTTCAAGATATTCTTCAATAACTTTTTTTGTGAACGTCATAGAGACTTGGAAGTTGGTTCCATCTCAACTAATGTGGCTATGCCCGATCCATTGGGACCATCCACGAGCTTCTACGTCCTTCAGAAATGGTGAAACCACCAAATCTAAAAAAAAAAGTACAAGATATTTTTGAATAACTTTTTTTCCGAAAGTCATAGACACTTGGGCATTTCATGATTAATAAAGGGTAGCCTTCCACGCAACCACACCGAATTGCAGCACGTTCCGAGCAAGCAGCACGGAGTTATTCACCCTATGGTGAATATGGGTTAGGGTTGCAATTAGGGTTAGGGTTAGGGTTGTGATTAGGGTTAGGGTTGTGATTAGTGTTTGGTTTTTGGGTTGTAATTAGGGTTAGGGTTAGGGAGGAAAACCTATAGGAGTTCAAGATATTCTTCAATAACTTTTTTTGTGAAGGTAATAGAGACTTGGAAGTTGGTTCCATCTCAACTAATGTGGCTATGCCCGATCCATTGGGACCATCCACGAGCTTCTACGACCTTCAGAAATGGTGAAACCACCAAATCTAAAAAAAAAAGTACAAGATATTTTTGAATAACTTTTTTTCCGAAAGTCATAGAGACTTGGGCATTTCATGATTAATAAAGGGTAGCCTTCCACGCAACCACACTGAATTTCAGCACGTTTCGAGCAAGCAGCGCGGAGTTATTCACCCTATGGTGAATATGGGTTAGGGTTGTGATTAGGGTTAGGGTTAGGGTTGTGATTAGGGTTAGGGTTATGAATGAATACACATTGGAGATCAAGATATTCTTCAATAACTTTTTTTCTGAAGGTCTTAGAGATTTGGAGGTTGGTTCCATCTCCACTAATGTGGGTATGCCCGATCCATTGGTACCACCCCCGAGCTTCTACGACCTTTGGGAGGGGTCAAACCACCAAATTTATTTTAAAAAAAGGACAAGATATTTTCGAATAACTTTTCTTCTGAAAGTCGTAGAGACTTGGGCATATCACGAATAATAAAGGGGAGACAGCTACGCACCCACACCGAATGGTAGGGTTGCAATTAGGGTTAGGGTAAGGCATGAAAACCAATTGGAGAGCAAGATATTCTTCAATAACCTTTTTTCGGAAGGTCGCACCTATCTCCTCCTAATGTGGACTTCATAGCGTATCACCTGAATTCCTCCTTTCATCCTATCACAATTACTTTTACAGCTACTATGTAACTGCAGGATTAAATAATCTGCTCACACGGACAACCTTTTTTAAAGGGGAAATATCTCATATTGCTTAATGTGACAAAGTATACAATCTCTCATTTCTAAAAGACTGTAATTAAAAACTAGGCAACAAAAAAATTGTAATATTTAAGCGTTCGATGTTATGTTAAAATTTGCACTTACAAACTACAAGGCAACAAATGTACTAGGCTTCAATTATCTCATCTGAAATGTGGCCCAGAGCGATGAAATTAGCCTAATGCATAGAGATCTGCAGCTAAATTATGAATATGAAGGTGGTTTAATTTAATTTAAGGTAAAGGGAGTGTGTTCTCTCGCATGTCTAAAAGCCCAGAAGAGGAACAGCATTATTGATAACCTTCGACTCCCTTTGGCAAACACACCCGAGGCACAAATGTCTGCTCTCACTCCCCTTTGTTCTTCTATTCCAGCCACTGAGCCATAATATGGAGACAATAGGTTTAATGGGATTATAAAGGGCATCAGAGGAATTTCCATGGATCACAAAGCACATATTTGATACACAGGGCGAGTACCAAACGAGACAGACAACATGGTGAGATAGGTTTCCTGCTTATCGTAATGAAATACTGAACGTTCATATTGTCTGGTTGGTGTAAGGAGTCTGGGGACCCGCGTCGAGGGTCAGAAAAAGGGGTTTGGGCTGATGTTCTGGGGCCCTGAACTGAGAACCCAATTATCCCAACATCTCAGTCAGGCTTAATTAGCCTTGTCAGATGTGCAATGGATTCATTATGTTTCTAATTAAGTCTCTATCAGCACCACAGACATAATGGCTTTATGCTACGTCAAATATCCTTTGGCAATCTTCCTGAGTTGATGGTCGCACGGAGGTTGTAGTCTCCTTCAAGAGAGGCTTTTAACAGAGGCATTAGTCTTGAGAGCTACTGTGAATAGAAGCTGGTGCTTTTCTTTTCCACTAAACCAAGAGGAATTAAAGATGATAAAATGCTTTAAAACAGCAGACATGAGATAAGATCTAAGATAAAGCAAAAGATAATAATATATTGTGTTATTAAAAAGGAAATAATGGATTTCATGATTTACAACATAGATTGTATGGAGTGCATAGACAACATCCAAAACACATAGTTTAAAAACTATATTGTACATTGTAGAACATATTCTTTGACTTATGCAAGTTGTTTCTGCAACTAGAAAAGTAGACACCTTCACAAGGAGAGATAACTGAGCCTCTGCACTGAGATAATGGGATTGCCTGCATGTGAAATATTTCCTTTATTTCACACCATTGAGGTATATTGAAAGGAAAAGAGAATTTTGATTTCTGAAACTTTTATAATTTGTATGCTACAGCACGAAAGTAATTACCGAGTTGTTTCAAGGACAAACAGAAAAAATAAGACAGCCTGCAAAGTCATTTTGACCTTGAGAAAAGGTTTCCAACCTTTTGTTATTCTCGTCAAAACACATTCTTATTCATGTGCATTCATACGCAAATGCATTCATACCACAATGGGAGCACCTCAGCGAAGATATAAAGCAATATCAGGGAACACACTGCAAAACATGTCATGACCACTCAAACTAAGCTGCGCAGTGAGTGGGACTCTTGGCCTTTATCTACTTAATGAATTCATGTGCTACTCAAGAGAAAACAAAGAAAGAGCTTTGATTTTGTTTGTAGGTACAGCTACAAGCAAAGCACAAGTTGTGAATGAGTTGCTGCTAACTGATACTGATTTAAATATCTCAGAGGATGTGGCTTATCCTCCAGGGGGACGAGGGGGCTCGAATGGAGACAACATGTGGAAAACAGTTGGAGGGCAAACAGATGGAGGTGACATGTACAGTAATGCAAAAGAAAAAAATAACCATCATGCTGTAGAATCTGCAAATTATATAAACAAAACATACACTGTGGGTGGTTTGTGTTCGTCTTTATCTTTAACAACAGTAGGAATCTGTATACGTCCATTAGAATGTGGTCAGTCACACATGAAGGCGTGATTTGTTGGAATATCAGTGTTTCTGTGTCACCACACCAAACAATCGGTGGAATTTTTGTGCAAAGGCGTTTTGGTCGGGCAGAGGTCTGTGTTCTGTTTCTGTTTTTAACTTGTTTCTCTAGTCATTTCATGCCTCTGTTGCAATAAGACTTTGAATGCAGTGCAATACAGCTGGCCCTCACAAACCATGGGTTTCTGATCTTAGTGGGAAACAACTATTTTTGTTGCAGCCAAACAACATTTTCTCTGGTAATGAGGCTTTTATTTTCCATATGGAGTTATTATGAACACATATTCTCTATTGCTATTTGTAGGAGTAAATGAATTGGCACATGTGAAGGAACTATGTATAAGTATATGTTGTAAAGTGCACAGCTCAAATACATTTAGGTTGTGCCAAACCCCCTTTAGTTATTTTAACAGCACGGAAAAGAAAAAGGTTACTGTGTGTCAGGTGCATGGTTCAAAATGGATGCACTTAGTTCCAGTTTTAAGCATGGGTGTGCTTTGGGCGAAACGTCTTTCAGTAGACTTTCGCTCTTGTACCTTGGTAGATTGCTAATACAAGAAGAAAGAAAACAGATCAGCCTGCTTGTGAAATGAAAGCATGCAAGCACACCATGCAAATGAGTAGATAAATCTTAATAATCACCCCATTGACTTCAGGACAAGTTTTTGCTGGTTGACCGTGAAAATCGCTTTCCACAGCCACAAGATAGCAAGGGGCCAATATTGCACCTGAGCACATTTTAGTTTAAAGGTGCAGTCTGTAGGATTTAGTGGTATTAAGGGGTAAAATTGCATCTTGCAACCAATTAAAATACCCCACACTGAAACACAGCCAGAATATTAGGTTGTCTGTTCTGGGCAGAAAAACATGGCTCACTCCCTAGAAGAAGATATTACCAATGTACATATAAAGGAGCTATTATGAATAGTACTTTCTGCTAATAGATCCCCTAAGTCCTACACACTGGACTTATAACAGCAGCATGTCCATGGCAGCTCATTTGGACAGATGGGTTATTTAAACACTGATGACTGTGTCTGTCTGAAACTGGCAAAGCCACATAACACCAAACAAAATGTTTCTAATAGCAGCCAGCTCTGTTGCTAAATATTTGTCCCTCCCACCAACAGGTGTTCTCTCAGAAGCTGGACTCTCCCCTGCCTGATGGTAAAAGCTCCCTGCTGCTGTAAAAGGGAGATGAGAGGAGTTGATGTAAGTGGCTATTGCTGAAATCCACCCAACTCCACCTCCTTGGTCACCCTGACATGCACTTGGCCTGTGTTTGCTTGTCACACCTAAGTCCAGCGCATGGTCCTTCAGTGCTGTGTGTTATGTTGACCACTTTGGAGTCACCCAACGTATCAGAGAAAAATCAATACCAATATGGCTCTTGTGCTGGTGACCAGTGTTCCAAACACGTTTCTAATGATAGGAGCTATTATTTTATCAATGGAAGATCAATGGTGCACCATTATGACAGAAAACCTATTGTTATTAAGGCCCAATGGACAATTGTAGTAGAATATATTATTCAGTCGCAGTATTATTGATCGACTGTGAGTTTAGACGATGGTTTTCTTTATATCACCACTTTCTTGCCCATGATCATGTGTACTGCACGAGTCATAAATGGCTATCAAGGTTGGCTGTAAGAGGAATTACACAGTATTTCCACTCTTGTATGTGAACATTCATCTTTCATATTTTTTAATAACGAAAACTTAGGTAAAAAAATGTGATGAGTCTGCTTTAAAATATTTTCAACAGTCTGTCTTTATGATCGACAGGGCCTGTTGCACTTGAAAGACATAGATCACTCAAGAGCCCTGCTTTGCATTCAGCTAGAAGCGTCATTGTGACTTTAATTGTAAATCCTTCTTGCAAGGCTCTTAGCACTGTGTGTGTGTGTGTGTGTGTGTGTGTGTGTGTGTGTGTGTGCTGGCGGGATTTTATTTTATCGTCCAGTGGAGCAGAAATATGGGAGCTAGTTGGAGAGCAATGCTGCTGGAAGACATTTAGAGGAGCTGTGCAAGCACCTCTTGGGGATAATATGTACTGGGAAGCAGGTGATTGCCTGGATGGCCCAAAACTATACTTTGTTTGTCCCAGTCGAAAAGATGCTTTCTTCTTCAGGGCCAGCACTTCCTAAATAGATGGACAAAAATAAGCTAATTCTAGGTTGCGCAGTATATACTCTTTAAAATTTGACAAGTTGACAGTACCTACTTAAAATAAATCACATAAACAACTATTAGTCTTAAGTTGTTTATTTAATGTCAACATAGTTATATTTACTTCATTTTGACAAGTTATTTCAACTTAAAAATGAAACGTGAATTTACTTATACTACAAGTTTATGTAAAACAAATTAATCCAACTAAATAGTTGTGTATGCTCAGTCTAAACATTCAACAAAAACTCTTGGCTAATAGCTTGAACATGGCTCTCATCATTATCCATCACCATGCAAAGAAGCCACCAACGACAGAACACAACACAGACCCAGATGATAATCCTTTTTTTAACCATGGTCAAAAATCTGACATGTCCCTCCTGACTGAAGCAGAAAAAGTGAGACTGGACTCTGAAGCCTCACTAAGAACAAAGAGAAGAATATTCTGTAAGTGAAGAACTGTGTGGCCTTGACTGCTTAAGAATCCATAGACAGTGGGTGAGAGCAGCTGTGTTATTCTTCATCCCTTTGACAGCGGACCTGACACTTGTTTTTTGAGCCGTCACTGTCAATAAACACTTTAGTTGGACAGGAATGGAGAACACTGTCAAAGTGATTGAGTGGGTGCCACAGTGACAAATTCTATATAGGTAGCTTGATTACATTACTCCACAATGCAATCAAAATTTAACCTGATTTATTGACAAGATATTCACTTACATGAAGAGACAAACTATTTCAAATACTTAAAAAAAGCATTTTAGTATCTGATATCAAATGAAAACAGCAGCTAATAAAAAAAAAACTATGAACTACCTAGATATTGGCAAATGTTTCTTTTCTTCCCTCTGATGACCTAGAGGGGCAGTAAACATCACAAATGAACCTTATTAACCATAATAGGATTTTTAGTAATGGGATGATTGCGTGTCATTGTCGGCGTAGTATGGGGTTTTATCGTAAACAATAAGAATTGCAGCGATTTGTAGAACTAAACACTTAGATTTAGGCAAAAACCTGTAGATACAGACTCAAGATCAACACTCCTCGACTGCTGCTTTGCATTTAGATGAAGAATCGCTGGTGACAATTGTTTTTCCTTGGATCAACAATGCCCATGTGTCAGCTTTAACAGAAAATGAGTTGAGATATTGAATCCCTCCTCAAGGTTGGATAGCACTTCTCCAAAGTACAGTTTGTCTTCAGATGAACCACAGACTCTTTGTTGTCTGACTGAAAACAAAACAGTTTGCTTTGTCTGACATTTTGAGGAAAAAAAGAATAGATTATTGATAGCAACATGGTTTTATGTCTAACTCAATAATTCCTACTATTATCCTTCTTTTTTATACCATATCATGTGAATATTATAAACTGCTGTCAACCTCCGAGGATCTGGAAAGCTGTATCTTATTTTAGAGGCAAATTGTCTTTGTCAGTAATCGCCTGTCTTGGCGTAAACCTGTATCATTTCACTGTTATAAAATACAAAACACAGACTGCTGCCACAGTTTGTTTATTTTACTTTACAATTTTCTGATGATACAATACTCCTCTTGTAAGTCTGGCAGTGATTATAGCCTATCTATTGAGATTTTCAGTCATTGACCTTTGAATATAAAAATTAAACCTGGCGAGAATAATAAAATATGTTTTAGAGCTTTTCATCCCAATAAACCACAGCTCCACTGTTTACTTGTGTTTGTAATTGTCCAATATGGTGGCAACACTAACAAACAACCCAGCAGCCAATGCAGCATCTACCTGTACATGTCATGTGTGCGTTTGGATAATATGATTTTCATGCATTCTTTTTAGAATGTGTCCAAAGCTGTGTTCCAATTCAGGGGACACATCCTTTGGAGGACACACTGCAATGACTGAACCAAAATGAGTTGGTCAATTTTGGTCTTCAACTCAAGGAGGCACTTCCCCTGAATTTGGACATCATTTTTAATATGTTCCCCTCTACAAGGTGTTTATATATAATAGGTTCCCTTTTAGAGTATTTTAGAATGCGTTTTGTTGCGTTTGTTTTTAAAATGTGATTGTAATGTTTTCCCCTCAAGGATTTGATTGTGTTGTGTCATTTTCATTAATTCATCTGTGTTTCTTGTTGATGTGTGTTTGAGATATTACTGCGACACGTTTCCTAGAATTCGATTGCGATGTGTTCCTGTGTAGTAGGTCATGGTGACAAACGAGAGGAAATATGATCAGGCTTTTGTGATTTTGTTAAAACTCTGCCGACTGCATTTTGAGCCATTCAATCATATTTTAGCTGCGGCATTTGAAGGATGTAATGATGTTCTCAAAGCTCACAACAAAATAAGTGAGGTTGTTTTTGATTTCTCTACAACTACCACAGCCCCACAGTAAAACTCAGGTAATGCATCATTCATGACTAGATGTAACACATTTAGTTTTCACACTGCATAATTAAAACCAAAAACATCTCATTTTCAATTTTTCCTCATTCCTGAAAAGGAAAATAAAATCTTTATTGTAGCCGGCAAATTGAGATTTACAATATTTTGTAAGACCATGCTTGAATTTTCAAAGCGTTTCTTTCTAGTATGTCAGTGGTCCACATTTCCACAACCTTTACCTTGTGCCCAGAAAATCTCAAGTCAGAACGCATAGGTTGTGATTCTCATTTCACTGCCACAAAGCATCTGACATGTAAAGAAAAGAACCACAACATCCTAGCAATGACGACATTCTTTCCCTATCTGGCACAAGCATGAAACAAATCACAAATACCTTGGCAACTGCAATTTCACCTTGCCATGTTTTTACAATAACAGCAATCTTACCACTCATGCTTCCCACACTTATTGTCAGGGGCAACGAAAAGTTTTCAATTCTGCAAAAATAATGTATTATAACGTCTCCACTACTATGAAAACTGACCTTTGTGTTGTATGAAAAATCAAGATCTAAAGTGGTTTCAAACAGACAAACCTAAAATAACTATAGAGATCAAAATATTAAACGTACAATATTTAACTTTGCAGCTCTGACTGAATTAAAGGGTAGAAATTATTCTAACCCCCAATTTGAATAAAATTGGGATTTCTCTAAGTTTGAACACTTTTGAAGCATGATGGGATGAAAGTACAAAAATGAAACATTAAAATGAATGAACACTTATTTTTTAAAACATTGAATCAATATTACTTTTTACCTCAAAGTACTGAAATATTAATTTAGTGAAACACATTTGAAACCAACTGGCTGGAAATCCCCTCCCTCAGTCATACCCTGAAACACATAGTGACTTCCTTTCAGGCAGTTAGACACTGACCAGACAGACTGAGATTAATTAAGCAAACACAGCTGCCTTTTACTCAAAAATATGGAAAACAAACCGTGTGCCATTTCATTTTACACCTCATTTAGCAGGCTAAGCAGATAACCCATTATTGCCTGGTGGCAGAGGAGTAGCAGGCCTCTGTATACAAAGCTGCTCGGATGGTGACAGAATTAGCACAGCTAAGTGTTTCACACTCCAAAGGTCAGGAGCTTGCGGTGATTGAATATTAGCTTGTGTGGCACAAATGAAATCAATTACCTCCGTGCTTCATGAAGGCAGATGAGAATACAGAGCGGGAAGAGAAAGAAAAGTGAATCTGATGGAAAAGGACATAGTGACTGTGGAAGCTTACACCAGCACGACTGCTCCGATTCACAGGCACAATCGTTCACAGTCACATGCTGGTCGTTTTATGTTGTTACTACTGAGGTGCCACGTCCACGCTGATATATACACTGTGTCCTCATCTCCTACTTGTACCAGCTTATTCATTAAAAACAAAAATTCTCCATCACAAGAACTTGGAAATGTTGCATCGCATTACGTTGACTTCTGGTTTTTAATCATCACATGTGTCAGCTCGCTCTGTGTATGAGCCAGGAGCAGGAGAGACCTTCACACTATCATACCAGAGTGGTTCTTTTTTCAGTCTGTGTTGTTTCTCAGTTAAAGCTGGATACATATTGTGACATTACAGGTTCTCTGCGGCTCTGCTGGAGATGAAGTGCACCGGTATCACAACAGGGCTGCAGAGATGTCACATGATCACCACAAGAAATGTGATTGGTCAGCTTGTGCTGCTTGTGTCTTCTATTACATGTTTTTGAGGACTGCTGACACTGAGGAGAGCAACTTGAAGCTGGAGCCACTCAGACAAAAAAGCAGCAGTAACAAGTTTCTTTTCAGGAGCTAGAAAAACAATATGTTTTGCGATCTGGAAAAGCTGTTTACACTCCACACCTTCTCCTTATCTTGTCTTATCTTTCCATGATCATCACTTTCTGCTCAGTGCATGGAAACATCTTTTCTTTGGGTACACAGTAAACTAGTGCTGTGCCTGCTGTATACCTGCCTGTTTGGAATGGGTGGGTGATGCTGATTGCCGCTTTCTTCCTGAAAGAAAGCTCCGCCACCGCTGCTGCACAAAAAGGTTTTCACATGTTTATTCAAATTTCATTGAAGCTTGACTCAGTACACAGAACTCCAAACTCACTTGCCTTTTTATTCTGAGCTTATCACTATTTAATACATTGTGTGCACCTCCCTGGGTCATTAGCAATAAACATGCCAAGCGATAAGATGAATGATTCTCGAAATATGGAAGCTACAGAGAGATAAGATGGAGATTTCTGGTATTATTAGATAGATTCAAGTGTTACATTGCAAGCTAACCCTCAACCAGCTCAGTCAGTCCAGGCAAACTCTCAGTGTCCAGTTTAAAAGCGTGCATGCATACAGACAGTTTGTGTGAAACTTCTTAGCCTCTTTCCTGGTCTCCAAAAATCTTCTCTTTGGCATCTCTCTTGTGGTCTATCCACAATTCAAACACTCTCCACCAACATCCAAAACCCTCTGACCCTGCATGCCTCCATCAACCTGCCTAAACCATTCCCCCAAAACAAACTATAACAGTCCCATCCTTCCAGCATGTGCATTCCTCCTAGCCTCCTGCATGGTAATACTTTCTAGTTATATGAATTAAGAAGAATAAGTATTTGTTCTAATATATTCTAACACTTGAGCATGTATCATCTCCCATGATGCATTTAAAACTGATGGTTTCAAATACAGCCCATGTATAACCACAGCTGCATTGCTATATTGCTTCATGCCAAGGACCGAACAAAGGTATTATATGGAGATGAAGATGTTTATTATGGGTGACATTTTCATCCACCAGCAGCAGTTGGGTTTCGCACACTTCATTGGAGATCCAAATCGTTTTTATGCTCATACACTGAAACCAGAACACAAATTACAAATTGGCCACAGAAAAATAAACACAATATGAAGTGACATGGCTCTCACTTATATTGATTCCATGCTCTGTCAGTTATACCAGCTCCCAGTAAAACTCTTCCATGCCAGTCGCCTTTGTCACATATCGTACAGCAGGAGAAACACCGGCCTACATGAACATTGTATTGATCCTTGCTCTTGTTTGTTGAATGTAAGGCCTCAACTAACAGTTGGTTTCATTATCAATTAATTTAATTCAATTCAATTCAATTCAATTTTATTTGTATAGCGCCAAATCATAATATACATTATCTCAAGGCACTTTACATAGAAGGTCAGGACCTTAAAATCAAAATATAGAGAAACCCAACAGTTCCCACAATGAGCAAGCACTTTGGCGACTGTGGAGAGGAAAAACTCCCTCATTAACAGGGAGAAACCTCTAGCAGAACCAGGCTCAATGTGGGCGATCATCTGCCTCTACTGGTTGGGGTGAGCAAAGAAAACGGGGGAAGGAGATGAGAGATGGGTGGAAAAGAGGGGAGAGAAGAGAGAGGGATAGTGAGGAGGGGGAAGTAGGGGAGAGAAAGACCGGGGACACTTGAGCGCCATCAGGTATCAGATCTGATTAGTTAAAAAGTGAACAACAGTGTAAAGAATATAAATTATTATGGATAACAGACCCATTTGATATCATAATGAATTACTGCGATATTTGTAATTAGTAATAGGAGAAGTTGTTGTCCTGAGGTTCCAGGGTCAGAGATATCTGAAATGAGAGAGAAAAAGAGAGAGAGAGAGACTATGGGAGTACAAAGTAAAACAGTCATTGACATGTATTAAAATAAGGGGGGGCAGAGAGACAGAGAGAAGTGGAGAGGTGCTCACTGGATGATGGGAGTCCCCCCAGCAGTCTAGACCTATAGCAGCATAACTAAGTGATGGTTCAGGACTCACCTGATCCAGAACTAACTATAGGCTTTATCAAAAAAGGAACGTTTTAAGTTTAACTTTAAATGCTGAGATGGTGTCTGCCTCCCGAACCCAGAGTGGGAGTAAATGTACTGGTTATTGAAGTAATTGTCTGGCCAATGAAAGACTGGCAAAAAGGTGAAAGAAAAAATAGCTTAAGGAGGTGGATGTTAATGTCTGTTTTTATTCAAACTGTCCTATACTAGTCCAATCATAAATACTTTGGTTACATAACAAAGAACTTCTGGCAGTTTGAGTAGAAAATGGACTAAAACCAGTTGATCCTTACAAATGTAGCTGTAAAGTAAAGATTTTTAACAGTATTCACGTGGCCTGGCTGTGATCACCTTTTATCTGATGCTTCTGTTTAATTGACGCTATAATTCCCACAGAAATATAATTCACTATAAAGCCCTTTTATCATTTTACTTCTTCAATGTGTATTTTATGTGATACAATTAATAACATGATTACATTTTGATTAGTTGCTAGAATATATATTTTGAATGGTGTTGCGAGAACAAGTCAATGTTCAGAACAATGTTTAAAAGCCCAAAAAAGAAAGTTGCTGTTTGCATCTGCAAAGACGTCAGCTTCAAAACACCAGCGGTAGGATCACCTCTCAGTTAGCTGCAGAAAGAATCTAGGATGTTTTTGCTTGAATTTTCTTTCAGCTATTTTCACCACAGTTCTCATCGGCTCATTTCCTGTCCACTCACCTGCCTATATCTATATCTGCTGTCCATATTTTCTTTTCTGTCTACTGCAACTGTCAGTTTTAATATCTTGGATTTGCACTGTATGACTCTCCAAAGTGACAGTTCCCACAACTTCCTTTGACGCAGACGTGTTGTTCTAACGTCTGCAGTGCTTTGTTGGAACATATGGATGCCTCTCAGTTGGAGGAGCAGCCATATTGAGCTGAAGCCACAAAGGAGAGGCTGAGGTTGCCAGATATACAGGAGCCCCATCCTTCTCGTACTGCTCTTTAAAGTGCATCCTTTTTTATTTGCTTTTTACTTTGACTTACTTACTTTAACATCTAACTGGAGCATGTTAAAAATCTTTTTTCATCATGATTAACCTAAAGTCAAAATATTAAAAGAATAAAGTTGGAATCTAAAGAGATAAAATCTGAATATTTTGAGGATAAAGAAAAACAAAAATCTTTAGGATATGACCAGCAAGGAGAAGTAAAGCAATGAAGAAGTTTGTATTATAGCAAATATAAGTCATCATAGTGGTAGTTTTTAGTGACTTTGCCATGCTCACATCTAATTAACATCGTCAAACCCACTTTTCTTTTCACCTCAATGAGCGACAGATTGCACGTATACACTATATACTTGTTTTGTTTTTGAATAGGTTTGTGTGAGTGTAACAAATGTCCAATATTATCCTCTGCTTGTACTGTGGTGCACCGCCTCCTCTGTTCTCTACCTACTCTGGTGAGTTAGCTCTCTTTACCTGCAGCGGAAGAAGAAGTGGCAAGTGTGGATAGTCTGACAGATCTGATTTGTCAAGCCATTACCATGGGTATGTGCTCCGGTGACTTTTTTCCAAGCAGCGCCTCTAAATGAAATAAATACGCATTAGCCCCTGTCTGCATCAGCCCACAAGATTTCTCTCATCATTCACTACATTCTTGAAGCGTGTGCAAATTACTCGCAGTCAAAAAGGCACAGGGGAAAGCTCTGCTCCGAAACCAGAGCAGGATGGAGTTGTGGGGGGGTGTCTGCGGTGAAGAGGCTCTGTCGAAGAGTGCAACACACTTGAGCTGTGATAAAAGCATTAGTGTTTTCAACAGGGTGGAAAATAAAATGCGTATGCGTGTGGAGGGTGTGAAGCCGATGGATGCGAGAGCAGAAAACGCAGGTTTGGCTCAGTCACAGAGAAGCAACAAATGAACCGCAACTCAATCATTCTCTGGTGAGTCATTTAAAATAGTTGTTGCTTGTTGAATATAAAAAGCAATTATGTTCAAACTATTAGATTCTACCCATCAAGTGCTGGGAAACAGTTTATTCAGTTTTAGACCAAGTGGCCAAAATGAGAGTAGCTGCTATGAGATAAGGTATCAGTGAACTTTGAGCTCAGTGTTTATTCAGACTAAAAAGTGGCATCAAGATAGAGACGGTGGGTTCTGGTCTCACTGTGGGTCCAGAGACCAAAAACCATGACTTTTAGTTTTTGCCAGAAAGTAGGGACAAGTGTTCAGGTCTCTGTGGTGCCGTGTGTGCATGTGGGTGAAAAGTGGTGTGAGAGAATCTGTGGGACCATGTTATTTGCTGCATTCTAAATATGCAGTTGGAGCATTTCAAACTTTAAAATGTGTTCATTTACACAGTTAGTAATATTTTTAAGGCTGCAATGTGTTATATTTTGAATTTGTATATTATTTTGCATGTGAATCTCTGTCTGTCTGACCCACTGTCTGTCTGTGTGCATGCATGCATGTGCACAGACATACCTCAGGCACAAGTGTGTTTATGTTTAGACTTTTACAGGCCCTAATGAGAGCCTTGACGATCACAGGGTTGTGTGGGTGGCAGGTTGTCGCTGTTTGTGTCGGCCCATGTGAGGTGCAGTCACCAGTCTGCGTTTACTCCATGTGTGCTTGAGGTCACGCTGTGGAATTCAGACGAGTGGGTGTGTGTGTGTGTGTGTGTGTGTGTGTGTGTGTGTGTGTGTGTGTGTGTGTGTGTGGTCAGCGTGGATTTCCCCTCTATGGTTATGGCCAAACTCGGTTGCTCAGAAACCACTGTGGCTGTTCTTGGACTTTGGCCACTGGTTAAGGAAAGGAAGAAGAAAAAAGTTCTCCTAGTCCACAGGCAAGTCACGGTTTCCTTTATTTCCTGTGTAGGTTGCATGGAAGGACAGATGTAATACTCTAAACTATCTAAATTACACTTGAAAGCAACATTATTTCAACATCATATTTAAGGAATAAGTCGTCATGTGTAACAAATTCTTATAGTCAGAGTGATTGTGGTTGGGTGTAAACTTATAAAATCAGGAACCAGACGTTCTTTTTAGTTAAGGGCTCATGCATTTAGTAAGAGTGGTGAGAGTGTGACTGATCACTGGCATTTTCACCAGCACACACTCAGTGACTCTCCCTGGCACAGCTGGGCCTAGGCCCTGTAGAGTACGTAGGCCTAAATGTCACAGCGCCATCTTCTCCACAGAGGTGAGACAGCAGGGCACCCTAAGTGCTAGAGTACCCACTCAACAGCCAACATTTAACGCCTTTAGAGGAGCGAATGGACGGTGAAATTACATGAATTAAAGCATTTAAGATGAGATACTTCGAAAGTGACATTCTCCCTAAAAGCATCGTATCTAAACATGAGGACATCAGGTGTCACACTGCTTTACCTTGTATCTTTAATGCCTTTGAAGAAATAAATCAGGAATCTGTGAACACATATTCCTCTGGAAAGTTCATAGTTTTCCGTTTTGGTTAAGGTTGTTCAAAAGAGGTGGTGGCTCGACTCTGTGTTTTTGTAGTGATGCCAGTGTTTTGATTGAGACAGTCCACCACTTTGGTTTAGACTAAATTATTTAAACAACAGTTTAATGGCTTGTAATAAACTTTTATTGAGACAGACTTGGTTTCCAAAAGGACAAAAAAAGACACTTAAGCCCAATGAAAAGGAGGAAACACACACCAACAAACAATGTTTTACATAGTGACTGTATAATATATGTTAAATAATTAAGTATGAGGTAAAAGTATGTTGTAAAAATTGGAATGACTCTTAAAAGGAAAAATGTTCCCTATCCCTGTTTTAAAGTCTAAAGTGAAAAACTGCATCCAACTTTAATTATCTTGAAACTGCTTTTATGCTCAGAATATCTAGTAGGTATTTTGCTTGAGAAAAACAAGAGAATGAAGATGCTCCCAAGTGGCCCCCTCTCTGCAGTGGGATGTCTTAAAAGAATATCTGAAAACATTTACTTTGCAAAGTTGTAATAAAGAAACGCACAGCAGTGCACATGCATCTGATTTTAAAATGAGTTAGTCATCTTTAACGTGCTGTGTGTGTCTGTACTGTAGCTGCACCAGAAAAACACATCAATGGATAGCAGAAGTTGCATTCTGCACAGAATCACATATATTATTGATGATCCTCCATGAAGCTCTGCTGACACAGAAGTTCAAAAAGCCTTAAGATGGTAGACTGACACATTTGCAATTTGAGGTGTATGCACAAAGCATGTGAACGTGGAAAAGCTGTTTTACTCACTACACCACATTAAAAAGAAAATGATCCGGATTCAAGATGTTTTTACAAGTGTTTCTAAATGTAAGAGATGTTCAGATGTGGTGAATGAGGACTGGACAATAAAGAGTTCCTTCAAAGGCTCATCACATGTGGGCAGAGTCTGCAGAAACCAACTCTGCCGGAATGGACAGCACGCTGTTTATTTCAGTCAGCCTTGATGCAATGCATTCAAAATCAATACAGTAGTCTAAAAATCCATGAGGGGTAAAATGCTTCCAATACGTTTCCATCTGGCCATAGTCTCTGCCAGCCTGCTTGGTGCCATGAATAGAAATCCTAAAACGATCCAAAAGCCATCAGTCACCGGTGAGTTTTTTCATTTCAGAGGAACAGATGCCACATCTTTACTCTGCCTGTGCATCACAGAGCTTCATCTCAACACAATCCTTGATGTCCGCAAGCTTTTCACCTTACCTTTGCTTTTACGTGCATGTGGATACAAAGTGGCCGTTGACAGTCCCTCTCTTTGTACCTCCACTCTTTCCAGAACAATAACTCCAACAATGGATAATCCTCTAAATTTTGTGCATGGCTCTGCAAGACTTAAACAGTCCAATGAATATGTATAATGTTAAGTGCTATGAGTTTTCGAGGCAGGATGATAGGCTTGGCAAGGTCTTTCATCAGCAGATTGGAGACCAGAACAGTGCTGTGGGCCTAATTGGAATAATTTAACTGCTTACTTTGAAGTGTAAAATAATACATGTGCTGGGGAGGAGGTTCGTGAAAGGTCAGCGCTAGAGGCAGTACAGGTCGCTGCTTTGAGATGTAGAGTGGCACATGGAGAGATGATATTATTATTTGGATTTTTCTCTTTGATTACCAGAGCATGTTAATGGCAAAACCCTCTGCATTTGTAGCTCTGATACTAAGATTAAACTATTTGTGTTCACTTTGTTGATATGGATTTCTTATTAAAAAGAAACCACCTCATGATTTTAACTGTTGATATCAGACGTCCTGCCGTCACGTCCGCAGCTTTGATTATACACCGATCAAACACAACATTAAAGCAGGTTTCACATTTTAATGTTGTGGCTTATCGCTTTATTTTATCACTTTGACAGAATGAAACTACAAGATAAGTTTTATTTAAATCACATTACTGGTTGTTAAGAATTTTCAAAAGCAGGCCAAGGATTTACACCAAACTAAAAACTATTTTAATATTGTGGCTGATCGGTGTATAATATTACCTGTTTACTGATGTGTAAATCTGTTCTGTAATATGGAAATAAATTGAGGATTTAACCTGACCTTTTACAAAAACCATCTGAGGCGTGAGTAAACAAAATAAGGTTTGCAAATGCATACTCAGATGTGCAAATGTGCTGTGAGAAATGTTAATGTATACCCAAGGCTCCAATTCATTTTGATTTTCGCTGTGCCCAGTAATACTGTAGTTGCAGTGCTGTTTTTGGCAAGATGAGTCCACTCCATTGATCCTCTTTAAGAAAAATACATTAACTGGACAGCATGGAGAGACCAAAGCTGCACGGAGCTCTCGCCCGGCAGTGACTTTTATTAAAGGTGCCGTGTTGAGAATACGTACCACAAATAAGTACAACCTAAAACCTTATTACAGTGTTTGACCTACTTATCGTTACTTTTTAAGTTTTAAAAATGTGGGTACACAAAGTATAAATGTAATACATACAAATCTGAGTACAATGCAAACAAAAAGCAGTATATTTACACACATGTGCAAATGAGGATATACATTTGATATTATATGATATTTAGATTCTATATCCATACCTTAGTATAAACTTGCTAGAAATGAATATAAATAAATGAATGATGATTTTCTCTGTCAGTGATGGACATTGTTCTGGTCGGTTTTGTTGTTACAACTTTTGAGATGTTCACTGGCAGCTTTTCACGGGAGGCTAGATAACACAGCTAATTATTAATACATTGTTGTTCATTAACAGTGCAGCCACTTCCTCTGTTATGTTCTGAAGCAAATATTTTCACAGATGACATCATCTGGGCTCTAAAGTAACTTTATGAACAACAATTTCTTTACACAGTCTGAAGCAGCTGTGACTGTAGAGGACTTGGATAGAAATGGAGGTGTTTTAGTGGCTTGTTTCTTTTCACTGCTCAGAAACTGGATGTGTTTTTGCTGTAGGAATGTTGCAAGTTATTATATGCACGAGTAAATATTCTGTGGCAAGCAAATACATTTTCCCCAATGAGCCTGTTGGTTAAGAGAAGCTGCAACTATGATCAGAACAGTTCCCACGCGAAAAAGTAAAAACAAAAAATAAACAGTTTTCCTTTACTAAATGTGACAAATAAAATGTGGGTATTCACTGTGAAATTACACTGAAAAGCGAGAGTCAAGTAGATGCACATAACATGATGCAGACAAGTACAAATCCCCATGTGTGGTTTCAAAAAGCCAATTCCAGAGGTCATTGAAATTCTGGACACAGCCTCACACATTCTGTTACTGCAGATTTGCAATACTGAAGGCTGAATGCTATTTGTCCAAGTTTTCTTTTCACCAATACAATCTGCATCTTTATGATTCATTTCACTTATTTGCCCCTTTTTTGTTATTTTCAAATCGTTCCTCTTGCATTTTCTACACTGGTCATCCATCTGCTGCCTGATGACTAACACATGCATGAAGCTGCTCATGTCTCATTATGTGCTTGGTACAAAAAATCTTTGTTTCCTTTGCTATTCAGCAGCTGCTTTTTTGTAACACGTTGCTATGAACTTCTCTGTAGTTATGGAAAGTGTTGACATCATCGCTTACGTTCCAGCCGAGGCCTTGTTTGTGTTTCCTGGTTTGGAGGTAAAGCTGGAGCGTTGCACCGGAGAAAATGCAGCAGGGGTTGTGACTCACAGGCTGAAAGTGTTTTGGATTAAAAATGATGTCTGTAAATATTTATAAACAGCAGCACCTCTTACTCCAAACTCCAATGTGTGAGCAGCAAAATGTTTTTTTAAAAAGGCACAACTCTGCCATCCTCTTTCAATACTTTCTCGAAATCACTAACACGCAAACTACGGCCCAGATCCGGACCCAGATGTTGTCCTATCCAGACCTGCAGCTATAACCAATAAATCGTTATAGCATTTCTGTTTTAAACAGTAGATCTTTTCTAGCCTTTACAGCACAGGTTCAGCAGCCCAGGGAACCTCACAGACCAGTTGCATGATGCGTATATCCTCACATGTCCTGCTATCCACCACGTCAACTCAAGTCAGTGTGTGAGCTCATGCGTGAGATACACTCAAAGGTGAGAGACAACTGCTGTCTCAATTCATGTACTCATACTTGCTATCATATTTCATCAAACTACAAAAAGAGGGGTAACTCACAAATAATGCATGCTGGGAAATCTCACGTACTCGCTGAACTCATCTCAGTTAAAGGAATCATGTTCTGTAAATACTGAGGTGGTCTGAAAATGAACATTCTGGATGTTAAGTTGATCAACATATGTTAATGAAGTTAATGAAAACTGAAGCTCGTTCATGGATCTGATTAATCTGGATTTAATACAATATCTGATAATCTCTATTATCAGATGAGAAGTGTTTTTTACCCAAAGTAAGAATCTAATAAAACCATTTCATTATAACACTTTTTGCTAGAGAGGATTATTCTTCATTGTGTTGAGATTCAAAGGTGCAACATTTCATTTAAATTCCATGGTTGACATTGCCCCAACAATTCAAACCTTCGCTCTGAATCATTATTATTTGTTTGCAGCATGAAAGATTTAATAAAAAATATCTTTAAATAAAATCTCGCTTTCATTATGGGTTCATTCCAAGTTTTTCACCGTAGCCTTGAGGTGTGAAAACTTTACACAGGGGTGCACAATGAAAAAAGTGAAGCATGGAAATCAGAATAATATTCGCACCTCGACAAGAACACATCAAACAAACCTGCATGAGAAGTACATTTTGTCGTCCCAGTGTTTAATGAGAAACTAATTAAGTTGGATATTGTTGCAGAGGCAGTGAATAAGTTGTCACTGTGTATTGTTTTCTTTTCTTTTTGAATGTGTAACTTTCATTGATGATGTGGTTGAAATGAAGGTTGTGTTGACATGATTTAAAACTGATCATAAAAAGGATAAAGTATGTCTGGGTCTCACAGACATGTAGTAAAGTCAAGACAGAGGCAGACAGGGTGACGCATACACACACACACACACACACACACACACAAATTCATAAAATCCCACCTCCTCCTGCACCATTTAGTCTGACCACACTGTCTGTCCCATGGATGGGAGCTGTTTTATCTGTCTGACATTTGCAATGACTTTTTGATGAAAATGTTGTCTGATGCCAAATGGCTGACAAATATCAGCAGATTTTACTGAATTGACCTCATTGCAAAATATTTACCATCTTGGGAATATGCTGTATTCAACTGACAGACGGCTTTTAGACCCTATCTGCTTTTAGACACGGTTTGTCTTCCCAGAGCAGCGGTGTAAGAAACCAAAGTGATGAGCTCAACTGTCAAATAGACGTCATGCATCAGATTGAAAGTCTCCATCTCTGATAGATTGCCTGGAATAACTTTTAGAGAAAATTCAGCACTGAAGAGCAATTTCAGCAATTTTGTCCACTCCACCACAGCCCCTGTAGCCATATTTTGCTTCAGTATTTTTTTGCATCAACCCCTCACCTAAAGTTATATCTGGCATCAATCAACTTCACCATGCCAATTTTTGTTCTTTCCTCCTTCTCTGTCTCCTTCCCCCTTCATTTTCATCAGCCAGCCTGTCAGTCATGTATCTGTTTAATAATTCAGAACTACATTTTTTTCTTTCTTCATCTGATAGAGAGAAATCACGGCCTATTGGAGCTGCGGAAGCTTCCTCAACCTGAGACAGGGCCGTGAAATTGGAGTGCCAGGCAGGCATTAACCTGGTATGTACATATTAATATGCTCATTATCTGCAGCATGAAGGGACGTGTGGTCTGTGGCACACCACTGACATTCAAGAGGACCCAATGCAAAGGCACTGGGAAAAACGTGTGTGAAAACATGCAGCGAGTGTGTACACAAAAGCTCTCCATCTTTAGCACGCCACACACACACACACACACACACACACACACACACACACACACACACACACACACACACACACACACACACACACACACACACACACACACACACACACACACACACACAGGACCCAGGCTCCTCTCATACGCCCACACTAATTTTCACCATTTTCTGTTAATTCCCTCAACAGAAGGTGTAGGACAGCATTATTAATCAACTGCAGCCTCTGACAAAAAAAGCCAGCAAAACAACCCCAGGAAATAAACTGTAACTTGTTTACGCAGAAAATTAATTCTCTGTCATGCACATCTTGTTTAAGAATTAAAGAAATTAGCCTGGGGTGAAGACACGTCTATGGTTTGTGACGACCTTGTTCTGTGGCTGGCGGTACAGGGCTGTGTTTGGTTGCTGTAACAGACCGAAGACAAAATGAGCGTGCAGGATCTCCAAAGGACGGGAATTGTTTGGAGGACGCAGACCAAGGAACGGCAAACAACAATCGCACACAAAACAAATCACCTTACATTTTCTAGGACACTGTGTTTATGCTGCTTGTGTTTTTTTAAAGCTTGAACCTTGTGGGTTAGAAGCACAGCTTTGTTTTTTAGAGCAGCATATCATCATATAATTTTTGCCTGTGGCAATGTGATAGTCAATAAATCATTTTGTTTCAGTAGTTTGACTGAACCACTTGACTTATCAGCTGCCCTTTCCCTCTGTGATCTTACTCTTAATGATTAACTCCTGACTGCTGGTTTGACGTACACAGGCTCTGCCACAGATGCCTGTAGTTCGGATTACCTCAGTGAAGAATCATGGGAGTTTTCTGGTTAAAGAGCACTTGGTTCACTCACACTTTACTCCCCCCACATCATGAAACACCACTTATTGTGTGTCTGGTTATATAAGTACACACTGAAGGCTTTTGGATTAACATAACGACCATCTGCAGACTTTAAAGGCTGTAATCAAGTTCCTCAATGAATCTATAAATGCTAATGAGACTCATCGAAGACTTCATGTCCAAAAAAGGAAAACATGTTTTAATGTGCCTGCCAGCAGAGTTTCAGTGCAGTGAGAGCTGAACAAATGAATCTGTGGAAGCCAAACACTTACTGAGACTTAAAAACGTGTTTTTTTCCCTCCCGTTTGTTGTATTTGTTTCTTTGTGTTCAAGAAAACATTCCTTTTTTAAAATGTTTTGGGATTCTCTTCTAATTATGTCTCTGTTTCTATTCTTGGAGCAGATATAGAGACATTTTCTTGGAGCCTGACTCATTGTCCAGTCTATCAACTGCACTCCCAGTGGATCAGTTCTGTGCCAAAGGCGACAGGAGAAACGCTGGCATCAGCATTTATTCTGAAAGGATCAAAACCATCAATCGTCTCATAAGATTAAAGGCTGATATATTTCCACACTAAAAACAGATTTAACAAACTCAAAACTACAATATCTGACATTTTAAATTCAATAAAATACTTTCATCATCACACAACAGTGAAAAAAGAGCTGTTTCAATTTGAATAAATAAAAACATTCTATCCATCAACAGGACATCATCATACTAGTGAACATTTACAGGCCCAAAAATGATGACCTATAGTTTTTCTGCAACTTTTTCTCCTTAATGTATCACTTCACGAATATTAAAAAAACTGGGCACTTCAATACCATCACTAACCACAGAACTGACTGCTCAAGTACCTCCGGTAGCTCAAGCAACTGGCACTCGATTATTGATAATGATTATGGACTTGGGCAATACCTGGAGAAATCCATCATTAAGGGCAATATTGATATTTCCCCTCCCTCCATCCTCTCTCCATCATCCTTTTTCTTGTGACCAACTCTGTCAGCCAACATAAAACACAATTCATTTAATCATGATCAGCAATTCTGCCACTGTTTCCCTAACAATAAACACCAAACACCATAAATATGCATCAAGCCTCCGACAGGGTGATCACTTTCACAAGATCAAAAAAAAGAAAAGGACTCTGTATTCAGTAGCCTGTACGATTGGGATATTGGAGAATCGTTCTTAAGACTGTAAACTTAACATCAGTCACATCATCAAGTCTCATGCTTCATCAGGAAACCAGTGTAGTAAGCTCTCAACATCCTTATTTTCATTTCATTCAAACCTCTTGTAGCAGTAATATGACAAAATTGTAGGAATTGTTGCAGATTTACAGGTTTAATTCAGTTTTTATGCAGATGATGTACTATTGTACTTACAGGAAATGATTACCAACTGAACAATCTCCCACTCCACAATAAACTGAACCGAATCAACTCTACACAGTCTGGTAATACTTGAGACTCAGCAGCCTAAGATTGGTCCATCCCACTTCACATTGGCAGCATAAAATATTTATGCATTAATATTTCTCCTAGGCTGTCAGAGCTCTTCAACCTCATTTCACACCCCTTTGCTAAAAAAAAATGATGACGTCAATTGCTGGACCACTCACCCACTCACTCTTATTGTGAGAATCATTACAGATGAAATTAAAACCTCAGATTAATTATCTGTTTTATCTGTTTACTTCCAACTATGCCCACCAACAAAAGCAGCCAACTCATTAACCGTTCAATTTTACTGGAAAAATCATAAAATACACTCTTTTCTCATTATAAAATATAAAATCCCCAGGTGGCCTAAAAATCTTTTCTTGTTTTTGTAGATATTTTTCTTTCTTTTGCAAATGGACCCAAAAGCACAATAACAAACAACCCATGACTGCATGGAATTTAAGCAAAATCAATGTAAAACCACCTCAATAGCAAACTTTTCCCTCCTACAGCAATCTATCAAAAAACATTCAGAATTTCCAACTGCACAACTCCCCTGTATGAAAGCAGGGAAACATACAGAAAGGATCCCTCAGGTACTTTACCCCTTTTTTTACTCCTGGTGGTGGACCTCCTCCCAAGGGTCTGTCGCCCCTAACCGTATCCACAGGATTTAAAACATCACCCACCCAACCCTAACTCCACTTCACCTGCTTTCTGTCCAGGTCCTCTTAATAAAAAGAATCTTTGTCTAAAATCCCCAACAACTGTTTTTCTTTTTCATTTGCTTCTGTCTTTCCTGCACAGTCATCCACCTCATCAAACATGCCCTGGTCTAAGTTTAATATCATTTAAGTATTGAATACACTCAATAATGTCTATTTGTTTCAAATCACTTGTTTGTGTTTGTCTTGCTTCACTTATATTATCACACTAAGGACTGGGTACAGCGAGAACAACCTGGGGCTGGTGAGTGAAGACATGTAGGGCTGGTTGTGGGTGCAGGGCATTTCCCACTTTGTCAGCAAGTGGCATAATTTGAGATACTCTACATTATACTGCATCAGTAAATGTACATGAAATATTTATTATATGCAATAATGTATGGAATATTAAATATACACATTATGAGTACCCTATATATCACGTCAAAACAACATGGTGCAGTGGCAGATAACATAGTTTGCTGCACCAATGGCTCGTAGCCACTGCTGCTATCATATTCTGACCTTTACAGTTACACAAAGTAAAGGCTGCTATATAAACAATACACTTATGGGAAAATATATCTAGACTCACGATCCCTTGATATTATTATGTTTGCACTTGAGTGACCATGAGACAGAGTGAGGCTTAAAAGAAAAGGCTGGAATCAGAGAATGGAGTTCAATTACAGTTTTTTAAATACAAAATAAAATAAAATGAGAGAGATAACTCAACTCAGTTTCAAGTCTATTTGTCATTCCATCTGTGAAAACACATACAAACAAATAAAAGATGATACAAAAGAGCAGCAGATGGAAAAAGGGCAATATGCACAAAGTGCTATCAAGTGCCTGAGTTAAATACATTTTTTAAAAGTTTTAAAATGTAGTTTTAAAATAGGCATATTTACGAACTATGGTTCAAAAGGTAGCTTATTTATGAAAAGTTAAAAAGAAATAAATACTGTGTATATCTTGGCAAATTCAAATGTAACAATTATAACTGAGGACATACAATTACATATATAGATCCTTGTTATTTTTATTAGTAAATAATTTGCTCCAATAAATTCACTAAATATTAAATAGTCTGCCTCTGTGGAGATGTACTCTATAATGCTGCTACTTACTTCAACTATGTAGATATATGTTTTTACAATGTGTGGTTTATGATTTAGATTTAACCAAAGTTAAGTGGAAGAAAAACTAGTAACAGCACATGAACCTGTGGTTTTACTTTTATAAAACATGTTGGTTCAGGCTCTGATCTTATTCAAATAATTTGTCTTTATTCCAATTTTAATTCTCACATTTAGAAGTGGACAACAGCACCGTGAGCTGGTGAAGGTGGTTAGATTAGCTTGTTGGGAGATTTTGCATTTTCTTAACATGCAGCTTTGGTTGTGTGAGATCTTTGGCCTAATCTCTACTTGCAATAAGCCAGACAGAAAGCTGGCAGGGGACATTTCGGCTGTGAGAGGAAAGCAAACATCAGCCAGGCCCGATATTTACCGTATAGAAGACGAAATGTCAAGAGGGACATTGATCGGGGCTAAAAATAGCCCTTTGCTTGATTATGTATGCCAAATCTCAAAATGAATCTCTGACTAATGACCCCTTAGGATTAATCTGATTTAGTGTTCATTTTATTTATTTTCAAATCGGAAGATTTATCTTTAATTTATTTTTGGTTCGAATAATTGAAGAAAAAATATGATACAAATGGTGTGTTTGTTCAGAAAGTAATTTCTGATTGAGCAATCTTTGTATACAAGTCATTGCAAAATTAGTTACAGGAAATGCCATATCAGTCCCAGTGACACAAGATAGTGAGGAAATGTACCACAGCTGAAAGTTACATAAACAGAGACATCAATTAACACTACTTAAGAAACAGCAGTGACTTAAGCCAGGCAGGTAAATCCTAGTTAAGCTGTCAGAGAGATGACTCCAGAACAATTTGTGAGAAGCTCACATCTTTCACTCGTTACTTCCTGTAATCTTGACAACATGCAATATTATAATCACACTGTATATTTACACACATTTACACATCACATGGCAGATTTTGGGCCATTTTAACATCCTATATGACTTGAGGCACCTTGTTTTTTTTAGCTTTACCGAGCATATTTTCTTTTTTTTGTCAACAGCACAAATTGTTGCAACTAATTTGTGCTCAACACCAGGTGCTGTTCTAAATGTCTCCCACTGTGTGTGAGGCACTTGTGAAATGACACTTATGAAACTTATCGGTGAGGTAGTCTATGTAGGACGGAGATTGTGCCAAGCATTGGGTTCAACCAAAGGTTAAAACTGATATTTTGAGACACAGATGATAGTAATCATAATCAGATTATAGTTATACACAGTTCTGAGTCATGGTTTGGTTGTGTTTCGACTACATGTCTGCCTTTCACATCATTAAACGTGTGGTAAAAGATTTTCTGCTAAAATATCCCCCACGTCCCTCACTGTTCTAACACGGCCTAAACCAAGGTGTAAGGCTTTCCATCCCTGGAGTGTCCCTTTAAAATCAAAGCAACATACATTTCCTCCATGTTTTATCCCAGAGACTGACACAATCTGAAATGACTGCATTTGTTTGAGGACACCCACGCAATAATTCCTAAAGTTGGCAGTGTCATATTTAATCTGATTATATCAAAATAATTCTGTCTGTTTGCATTGCTTGTTAATTTGCTGGTACCAAGCTCATTTCGTCTGTTGCCATTGTACAAGCATGAATATGCATGAAGGATAGTTTGATACAGTAATTTCTTCTGAACGAACACTAATGCCTGTCAGTGGTGATGCTGATGAGATGGGTTTAAACAGCCCCCCCACCCTCAGCACATACAGGCCTTAGGACTATATCTCTAATAGTGAATATTTCATCTCAACAGATAACACAAACATTTGGCCCAAGTTGGGACTTTCAAAAAGCTCCAGGAGACAGCTCGCCATGGGCCCATCCAAACTTTTAAGGCTTTTTGGCACATGCACATAGACATGCCCCTACAAACAAACGCCCTTGTATCTGCTGCTCTGAGCCACCCTCGGACAGAAACCACTTGTTTACTCAGTGATCCCATGTTGGCTTCCAGACCACAATGACCTGGGAGCAAGGCAACTTTGTGCGGCCTTGTCTGCCCTGTAGCCTCTGTCCCTGGCCGAGGATCAAGGCTGTCTGCGTCTGCTTAAAACGCAACCGGAGAGAATCAAGGACCCAAACACTGTATGAGGATCAGAGTGAAAGAAGCTGCTGACAGTACAAACCACATCTGTAAGTTTGGTCCTGTGGGACAGCTCCTGAAATAATGTAGAATAATAACAATAATAGAAAACACTAATGTTATTTCTTAGCGCACTGTAATGTTTTAATTGTTTTTCATCCCATTGTCTGTTGGTTTTATTTTTTATTAAGTTTGAGGTAGGAGTAGTGCTTCAGGTGGTCAGTGCAAAACTGATTAGGCGTGGGGTGATAAATATTTTTGAGCAAAAGTGGAGTCAGCAGAATATATATATTGTAGGAGTTAGCATAAGGTTTGTTTATATTTCTAGAGAGGAAGGTGGAAGATCGATGGGCTGATGGTGCAAAGGGAACTGCAGAGCCAGCCCTCGCAACCACATTTACCTATCGACAATTGCCCGAGGTGATCCAAGGGTCACCAGGAAATATATCGATCAAACTCAAGTCTAATTGGTTGGTTATTGGGAAACCAGGAGGATGCACTGAAAAAATGGAAAACAATTCAAAAATCACCAGAGAATCCACACATACGTTGCACCATTATTAGATTCTAGAACCCTGTGGTGTACACAGGTTTTACACCTGACACACTGCAGCCTCATCATCAGGCTTACCTCAGCCGTCAATAGGCAATTATTCTAATGCAATTAAACAAGACTCTTCCTCTCCTCTTTCCATCAATACCGATCATTTCCTTTAATCACAGGAAATGTGTCATCGAGGTTCAGCGGGGGTGTTACTCCTGTAATTAAGCCTCAACACTCGTTGTGCTTATGAAAACCACCAAGCAAACAGGCCACTCGCCTCCACTCCTTAACCTCATCCTTCCTTGGCAGCATCCGGTGGTGTCTAATTATGGGCTTCCAGGATGAAAAGTCATGTCCAAACACAACATAACCCACAAGCATGAGAGCCACCATTACACACACACACACACAGAGAGAGACAGAGACACACACACACACAGACGGGCACTGAACTGAAACGAGAAATGTCTGCCTGTTGTTCCCTAGACAATCTAAGCTCTGTGTGTGTCTGTCTGTTTTCTTTATATTTGTGTGTCTGCCATGTCTTTTTATAGCTGGATGTTTGGAAGCATGGCCAACGCCCTGCAATGACCGATGTGTCAACAAGCGAGTGGGAGCAGAGCCGTAACAGGATGTGGCCCATGAGGGGACGGAGCGGTGGGACCAGAGCAATGCCAGACTCTTGTGTAACAAAACGACGGTCAAATCAGCCAGAAACAAAAAAGAGGAAGTGAGGGCCAGTGGCGACCCTGTTGCAGACATACCCTGCATGTGCCAATACTGAAAATCAGAGGGTTGCCACATCATTCCGCCAGCGGCTTCGTGAGTGTCCTGATGACCCACAACATGTCAACATGTCACGCTAACCTCACACTGCGGGTAAAACCATCAACATGATCAACAAGCTTATCTCAACAAGAGGCAGTGTATTGAAAACAATTGATTTTAAAAATACTATGTGTAATAGCTGCACCATATACCACTGTGCCTTTGTTGCTTTTAGATTAAGATGGGACAATGTCTGGATTGCTGTGTAGACTTGACACTTCATGGTCTCCAGAGGATAATTCTTGGTGTTCTTAATACCTTCTACCTTATTTCAGACCACCAAGCCAAAGTTTCCACTATAATACAGAATAAAACACAACATTTAATGTTCTGAATTCAATCTCGATTTCTTTAGCACCAGCTTCAGGACCAATTTTACCTTTTGTCTCTATTACTGGTTATGAGAATAGAAAAAATCAACAGCCTCTTGTGTACTTTGTACAGATTTTAGAGTTTAATAGATGTTGTCTTGTTTTTTGTGCTTGTGGATTCCAAAAACCCAATTAACTACAAAATATGTTGTATTTAAGTGCCCCCAGACTAATTTAATTAAAGTATTTTCTGAACAGACTTTTGTCAGAACTACAAAATCATTGCAAATTATTTTGAAAAGTAAATCAATTTTATGATTTAACAGCATTGTGGTTAAGGCTTTGGTTAACAGCAGTACTCAGAGCGGGGCAGGGGACTTACATCATCATCGTTACAATAATAACAGCTTTAGTTAAGGTGAGGAAATGAATGTGATCGTGTTTAACTGTTGGTCTGCTTCAGTGTTTTGTTGACCCTCCCATCCAACCCAACCATTTGCTCTTTGTTTTTCTTTGGAGGTTTGAGTAGGTTTGGAGACGGCAGTAAAAAATAGTGGCAATGCAGTATTCTAGTCCCCCTTGTCTCTGTGCCCCAAAATTAGTACTGCTACCTTATGTATGTGATCCCATTGGCCTACGATTAAACCATGCCAACAATCTTTGGAACTGCACACTGGATATGGCACCAGTCCATTAATTACCCGTATCCCACACAGACATTGATTTGGCATTGATTTATTTGTAATTGGGAGCAATTCATCATTTTACTCCATTCGCTGGATTTTATTACCACAGCATCCAAAACCAAGACAGCACTGCGACTCCCAGACTTTTGTATGGCCGGCTAAAGGCAATATCCAAAACATGCATTATTGGAAGTGACACCTCACTAACAATATCATCATTATTCACTCATGCACATTACTTTTGTTTGGTTGAGCAGTGATCCAGCTTCAGCCCTGCTGGAGGAGATGCAGCCCATGATCTCCCTCTGAGGCATCACAGTCTGACATGCAGAGCACTAATATGACAGCATATTACCACTGCAGCCCGGCTTACCAATAACCTAGCTGAAATATAAGATTCTGCTCTGCTACAGTGAGTGGTCACAGGCCTGTCCTCTCCCGCTGTGAGGGTAGAGCTGTCAAACCTTTGGACAAGGTGTTAAATTTAACCTTCCAAGCCACTGGATCTGATCTTCAGCAACTGTTATTTTCATGTTAACAATATGTGAAAGGGAAGCTGGAGGTGCAAAGATAATAAATCTCCCTCTACAGTGCTCTCCAGTGCAAAGTCATTAAACTTAAGTTCCTGTGCTAAGTTCAATGACCAATAAGTCAAACGGAGATTGAAAACACAACCCACACAATTAAGGGCACAAGATGTCTTTTCAGTCTAGACTCACCAACCCTTTGTTGTGTAGGAACACTACCACACATACACACTCATACTAAGACAAGTAACAATAAAGAAATTGATTGATTGACAGTGGCCTTTCCCTTCCCACCAATTAGCAGACACGTGGTCGACAGGAAAAGACTCCATGCTCTTGTTGGTAATTAGTCAGATATTAAGCCAACAATGAGAGCTCAAGATGTTGATTGGCAAATTAATCAACAGAGGAACAAAATCTTGATTATCATGTATTTGCATCTAAAATGACACAAACTTCATCATCCATCATCCTTGAGCCCATCTAATATTGATAGTAGCTTCAGAGTAAAGTCAAAAAGACGGATAGATTGCCCTCAGTTGCTGCTGTAACACTGTCATGTCTCTTTTAGTAGTTATGCACACGTGATCGCACACAGCGCACACACAACCATCCCTCCTGTGCCAAGGTCACACCCTATCCCCTAATTTAAAATCCCTGAGCTCAGTTTCACTCTTTGAGTCTTTGAGATAAAGAGATCAACGCAGCAGGACCACTGCACTGCTGTGTATGATGCCAACAGCCTCATTATTCTAATTCTGTGTCATGCTGTGATTGGCAGAGGGTCCCAATGAAAGACTAATGCAATCCATGTGCCAGAGTGATGCTTTATATTCAATTCATTTTACACATTAAAAAGCTTGTAGCAGGTGTTCAGCATATTCCATTCAGCACTGATGTGCAGTAACTGGAACAGAAAGCATGTAATCATGTCAAATTTAAAGTCACAAGTTTAAAAAGCGGCCACTAGGGGTCTCTCAATCAAAACAGTCACAAAAGACTAAGCGTGCTGATGTTGTGAAGCAGTGTGGGATCTTGGGAGTTGTTTTCACCACTAAGATTGATGGAACTCTACCTGACGTGACTCATCATGTTAACACAGCAATGAATTATCTTGAAGGGGAAAACAGCCAACTGGCTAACAAGCTAGCAGTGTACTTTTCCTTCATCATCTGCTGTTTGTGTCAGAGGTTACAGCAGAAAGGCCAAAGCCACTGGTAAAGCAATATGACGCGATTAAAATGAAACATCCAATTACCTTGAATAAAACTGTGTATTTCTCTGAGTTTGAACATTGAAGGAAACATTTATGATCTAATATATCTAATATCTGTATACCAAACACCCACACTACGGGTGATTTGAGGTTTGCAACACAAAGGAAAATAAGTTATTTCAAGGACAAAGGAAAGTGTGGGTCTGAGCAGAAGCAAATTCAATGAGTTAGTAGGTGGAATTTTTTCAGCTCAAAGTACAGAGACACCTACAGTCGATGATGGATTCTATGTCCCTCACATGCCCCTAAAGAAGTCCAGCTTCAGCATGTACTCAGTCAAGTGAGTACGTTTTTTACTCATCAGCCTCCCTCACAATCGTTCTCTCCTCTTTCTCTCTCCGTCTCTGTGACTAGTTCAGACTCACACAGCCACACACTCCTTTCTTTTAACAAACCGACTCAGCTAAATGACAAGCCATTTGTCAAAACATCTTTTTTTTTATTACTTTTACTCGGCCACATTATTCTCCAATTAACTTCTATACTTATGACATTTACGCAGCCATTTATCCCTCAGTTTGAAATTAGCTGCTAACAAATCATCAAGCTCATGTAGATAATGTAGGTTTGTATATGGGGAGCAGTAATGTAATTATTCTTGTATTAATTTGATTCAGAAATCAGTTTCGTCAGTTCTGTGATTATATAACCTTGATTCATGCAGACTGTAATTTGACAGTAGTGTGGTCTGGAATCGCAAGGTGAACTTTGCAGAGTCTGTTTTTAACCACGAGCCCTCGGGTCAAATAATCAGACACAAAGACAGACATTGAAATATTTGTCAGCGGATCCCAATTGAACCAAACCAAAACCAGAGTATATGTGCTGCTTTATTAATCCTTAGTGCTCGCTCATCTGTTTATCTCTCTCCTCCCTTCCCATCTTACTCTGAACACAAAGTGAATCATCTCTAATACAGAAGACTGGTGCAGCTATGAAATGCAGAATGACTTATGAGATACCCGCGTAGCTGAACTACTTCATTCTTCGTCACCGTTCTTTCTTTGGGTCAAAGGTTTCCAGACGCTTGCAATATATTGATGCAGAGAAATTGCCCTGGGAACAATTTTAAACCAAAATATGTGGTCCACAAAATCTTAAAGCACTATGAAATCATTATTTCTTAGAGATGAGATAAAAAATATATAATATTATGGTCTATTATTACCGAAAACTAGGTCACATAAAAAACTAAAACCATTCATTCATCACTTTTTTTACTTATTAATCAATATATGATAAACTCAAGGGACTGTTTCTGTGTTCTTTGAGTTATATTCTGTCATATAGAGAAATTATTTCTGTACTCAACATTTTTCACTTTCTCTACATTAATTACCTCTGGAGACTTGGGTCACAGTGGCCCAGATGTGTTGATGATGCCATGCTTCATAATTTTTTACATTGTTAACATGGTCATTTGTTAAATATTGAATACATTCATTATTACTGTAGCATCATGACTTGCAGTGCCTTGGATGACTGTCAGATGATTTCTGCAACAAAGCATCAGAAAAAGTCTGTTTGCTCCAGTTCCAGGACACACACAGAGCAGCCACAGTGGATGTAAAAATATCAACATGGTGTTTTCCATTTTTCTCCTTGTGTTTTGTAAAATGCCAAACAAATTCTTTTACATAATAATCTTACCGAAAATCATACAAATTGGACGCCTTGTCATGAAATTAAAGCAAAGGAGACACAGGTACTTTGGACAAATTGGATGCATTTTACTTTTTCGTTGTCTTTCTTCAAATTATAATTCGGTGAAAATGATCTGAATCATGTCTCAATGTCTCTTTTTACAGAATTGCTGAAGAGGATTCATGATACAGTTTCACATTAGAGAGTTTCCATTTGCAAAAAAAGGTGATTAAAAACTTTTTTAGTAGAACTTTCAGTTAACAATTACAGATACAGCTGTCTGTGTGTGCCAAAACAGACTCAGACAGCTTCCATAATAAAATGTCTCATATGTGGTTAACCTTTTATTTTCTCTTTATGAACTGAAGCAAATTACGTTATTACACAATACCTTTTTAATATCAGTGGATTCAAACGTGTCTGTGCATGCCACTTTGTTTTGTTTGGAGTAGGCGATGATTTGAGACAGCAGGCTCGCCTTTGGGAGAACAATTTGTTTGCTTGTTAGGTTTAAGATCCTCACTAATTTAGATGCACAAATCTGGCAGTGGCATGAACTCCAACTCAGTCCCTCTGGGAGTCCGGGCAGAAGCCAAGTGAAGCTCTTCCAATCAAGCCCACTTGCTGAGCGTTGTATATCACACAAACCAATGGAATGTGTATCATTTGTTCATTTTATTGCTTTGTGCAATTCCCCTGAGCTGGAAACATTTCTCGCTCGCCATCTATTCCTGTCTGCTTTGTGACATCGTGGTTAAAGAGTGCGCTTGCATATTTTCATCTGGGAGTCAAAAGGCCTGCAGTCGGCAGCTTGAATGAACTCTACAGCACTTAAAATGTGATTTGTTTAATCCTGTGATGTCGCCGAGAAATCCAGCCCAGCTTTAAGTGCCGACCGCAGTAAGTGTGTGAGTGTTTTGTCCCCCGCAGTTTAAATGAAAGGTGTGCAACACTTTATCAGCAAATAGAAGAAATAGCCCCAGAGAAGGCAGGTACTGGCGTTTTGACTGCAAAATGTCCGTAAAAGATGATTAATGTTTGGACGACAAATAACCTGATTAGAAACCTTTTGATTGAATAAATCAAATTTTAAAAGTCTAAAATAAAGTGTAAATGAGGGCAGCAGAGTAAAAGCCTCAAACTCGGCTTAACTTTTAAAATTATAGATAGACACATACACCCTCACATTGAGTATGACGGATGTTTCAGCTACCTATATTAACTCTGTAATTCAAGTTGCATGTGGTTTTCAGTCATCCACTTATCAAAAACTACACTATATTACATAAGGCACATTAGGGCAAAAGTCACAAAAGAGCAAGTGCATTTATAAATCTATATCAGTTCACCATGTGAATAGATTGACAATTGTTTCAAAACATTAGGTACTGACTGACAACTACTGTTAATCTTTTTTTACTCTCTTCTCATCTGTAACAATCTGTGCTCTGGCACTGTCTGATCTTTAGCTGTTTCCCATTGTTTGCCTTGTGATATCTTGTGATTCTGTTTTGAAAGGTGCTATAGAAATAAAGTCTATCAAAGTAATAATTACAAATCTGTGAAGCTCTCATGAAAAAGAAAGCAGATGATTTCAGTGATTCCTCAGGACGCATCTTGGAATCTTATAGTGCACTTTGAAGAATGTAGTCTTTACATCCCCACTGCCCCTCCGATCACATATTATATCTGCAGTTTCAGGTTGTGCCAACGCCCCCTGGCTGCATTCAGGAGGGCTGCAGCCTCGCCGGTTTTCCCTGTGCACAGCTCTGCTCTCTCATGGCCCCGTGGAGCTGCTTGTATGTGCAGACGCAGCCAATCTCTTCCTCATGACGCCACCGAGGCTGGGCTCAGAGATCACAATATTTAACACACCCACCCTGGATGAACACTTGGACTGAAGACAAGGCGGCAGTGAGGAGAGGACACATGACAAACAGGATCCCTGCACCTGCCACCACACAGCCGACAAGCCGGGACAGCATCCAAGCATCTCTGCCACGAGTCACCTGTTATTTTCGAGGAATTTTCTTTTTCTTTTTATTATTATCATTATTATGAAATCACCCCGAACAGACCAGCAGGGAGGCTGTGATTCTGTGGACCTGTATCGCCTTTTTTGTTACTTTTTTAACAAAGAAGACGTCGTTTGACATCTCACTTCGTGCTGGCAGCAACACAAGGAAGCAGCTCTGAGGAAGAATAGAACAGGACAGCTCTCTCTCTCTGTCTCCCTCTCTCTCTCTCTCCTTCCTAACGATTTATGTAGTGGTCCGTCCTCCTGACACTGAATCCTATTCAACACCGCGATGAATGAAGAGCACTTTCTGAGCCGCTGCCAGTGAAGAAGTGTTCTGATCTCACAATGTGCCGCTGCGTCCACCTGTCTGCGAAGAAATCTGGACTATTGTAAGAAAACAGAGTGATGGCATCATGGAGTTTTTAACATGAGCTCACACGCGTTATGTGCGCGATGATCGTAGTAAATCCTCCAGCAAACATCGCTGCGTTGTCATCGAATAACAGCGCCGGACATCAACGTCGGTGCCGTAAGGTGCGCCGCGCGTAAAAGCCCTGAGCCTCGTCAGTGTGCAGAAAATAAAAAAAATAAAGATGATCTTGTTTCGTAAATTCAGAGTGTTGATACTGATGGTGTTCCTGGTGGCGTGCACCATGCACATCATGATAGACTTGTTACCGAAGCTGGAGAAGCGGGCGGCGGGAGCGGACAGCGGGGACGGCGGCGGCTGCCAGTGCGCACATCACCCGGCCGGGGAGTCGCAGGGCTGGGGGACGCAGCAGCGCGCCAGGTCGGCGGCCGAAGCGGGCTGGCCTAACAAGCACACGCTGAGGATCCTGCAGGATTTCAGCAACGAGCCGAGCTCCAACCTCACGTCCCATTCCCTGGAGAAGATCACGGCCGCCGGCGACAGAGCGGACACAGTTAGGCGAAAGGGACCGTTGGCGGAGGACCACAAACCGCTCATGGGGGATGCAAGTGGGGGTCGGACCGTGCATGCCCACGATGTCTCCAGACTGTCCACTCTGTTTGAGCATCCTTTATACAAGGTTGACCTTCCTACACTCACGGATGATGACACTTTGTTTAACGTCAACACTGACATCAGGTTTTATCCAAGAGCAACAGGGAACCAAGGATGGTAAGATTATATAAATAAAGTCAACTTAAAGGGTTACAAGTCTATCCATCTGTGCATCCATCTATATATACTTAAAGGCATCTATCTATCTAAACATCTATCTATATATACTTATGTCGATCTATCTATACATCTCTATATAGCAGACAGTTCCTTCCATCCATCCTGTCAGTTTCTGTCTCTTCCCTGCCTCCAGTATAATGTCCACTCATCCATCTGCTGCATCCACCCATCTCTGCCATTGTCATGTCTTATTAATCGGAGCACGCAACTTACAAGTTCTCATCCTGCCAAATTCTTGAGTATACACTTTGATTATTTTGTGGTTAGTGTAGCTGCATTCAAACCACATATTAATGATACTAACAGATCCATGTGTTATAAAGATGGAGTGTTCTGTGCCACTTCTGCCAGCATCACTAAGTCTGATGGGGTTAGTCTATATTAAGAGACAGCAACAAATACTCTGTACCCATCTATTACAGACACTAAAAATAATCTCAAAGGGAATCTGCTTGCACCACAACTTCTCATTAAGTCTCCTCTCCTCTCCAGGCACAATGAGGATGGGAACCAAGAGGAGGAAGAGTTCTCCCCGACAGGAGAGGTGACGGCAGAATCGTACCCCAACTGGCTGCGTTTCCACGTTGGAATCAACCGTTACGAGCTGTATGGCAGACACAGTCATGTGCTGGACGCTCTGCTCAAAGACCTTGTCACACAGAGGATCACTAGTGTGGGTGAGTCAGTGAGCCAGGAAGGAGCTGTGTTGCCAAGGTGTGCGTGTGCGTGCATGTGGAGTGTAGGTGATGGTAGGATGTGTGTGGTATAAGTGCAGTAGCTTATCAGGCCTGTATTGATTATTTGTTACCTTTGACATATTGATCTGTGTGTACATCAGCACTCATGTGTGGACATTTGATCAGTCCAACAATGACATTTTCTTTTTCTTTTACATTCATTCACAATCACTTCTGACAGTGTAATAAGAGCTGGTATCTTTGATGCAATTATGTAATCATTCATTTAATTAATACAGTGTGTGGGTCAGTCTAACTTCTGCAGGGTCAACACAATAAAGAGTATTTACTTTGGGCATTGAACAGGCAGTGTCCCCACACTGGTTAGACCCAAGCGTGACTTGTCTGAGTGACTAATCTCTATATTAGAGTACAGTGTGAGTGTGTGTGGGAAGGAGGCCACAGTCACATACATCTGTTTTTTTTATCTGTCTTCATGTTTATGTGTGGGCCTTTTCTTTTGGTTTTCCCTCTGGGGCTTGATCTAGATCCTAACGCTCTACTGTATGTTTATCAAATAATGTGTGCGTGTATGGGCAGCCGTGTTGGTTAAATTGTGTGAACAAGGAAGTTTTGTTCCTGTAGAAGCTGTGATTTACTGAGTTCAAATCCCCGAAAAGACAGATGCCTTGCTATTAAACATTTGCACTTAAACCCTAATTGCAAAATAAGGAGAAAGAACATTTGAATTTCAGAATATCTAAACATTACTTTCATTCCTAAAAATCTATTAATGCTTCTCATCTGGAGACGTTTTGCTTTTAGATCATCAACAAAATCAGTGCAAGTATCTTCTCAGTGGTGAGTGAGCATCAAGACATTACACTGTAAGTGAGTAAATTATGGTGCAGACATGCTTCATTATTTTGATCCCATCTCTGCCAAATCTTTGACAAAAAGGGAGCTTGCCTGTGTGAAAATATTGGAGAAGAAAATGGCACATTTCACTTCCCTGCTAAAGTGCATGTCCGTATTCCTTTGACTGTCCCTCCATCCCTCGCAGGCAGCTCACAATCATTCCTGCTGCACATCTCAGCCTGCACGTTAGGAGTTTGTGTGTATTATTTTTTGCCCCCTGTCTATAAAACCACCAATCTGTGACCAGACACAGCGACACAGCGACTGTCTGTCTGCAGAAAAGAAAAGCCCACTGCAGTGTGTGTTTATGCGTGTGCCTGCAAGCATACAGCCTCTGTGCCGCGTAATTAGTGCACACACTTACCACTTATCTGTCTTACTGAAATTACAAAACATAGGCAGCATTAGAAAGTTTCCCCTTTCAGCATTTTCTCTGCGATAGCGCCCACCTCCTCCTCGCTTTGTCTGTCTCCCTCCCTCCCTCCCCTGTGTCTGTCTCTCTGTTGGGGCAGGCTGTGGCCTTTTGGTCAGCTTTCAGCTGGACTCATAAATCATACGCTCAGTCCCGTGAGGTGCCGTAGGTGAGAGCAGGGTGGATTCATCATCACGGCGTGGGAGGGGGATCCGATAGTTGTGGGTGAGGCCTGGAGCTTTCTGAAAGACGAGTGAACGCAAAGGTGTAGAGACAAAGACAGGGGCATTGATTCATTTCTGGTCGCTGGGAGGAAACAGGGCAAAGATAGAGATGGTTGGATGAGCAGAAACACATACCGTCACTCACAGATACCAAGACAGATGGCCTTTAGGCGAATGAAAAGAATGTCTTGTTGAAGTTCACTGTTGTTCCTCTTTGGTTGCATGTCTGAGCTTATACAACCCAGAGAAACAATCAGCCGAGCTTTGCCTGGGTTTTTCCACAGGGGATTACCTTTTGTAGTTTCTGATTAGAAACAAAATTTTATAAACGCCCAGCATCCAGCAGTGAAATGAGGTTAGCTCCTCAAGGATCGTGGCTTAAGGGTTCAAGGTCACAT
This sequence comes from Paralichthys olivaceus, assembly GCF_024713975.1. Lineage (NCBI taxonomy): Eukaryota > Metazoa > Chordata > Actinopteri > Pleuronectiformes > Paralichthyidae > Paralichthys > Paralichthys olivaceus. The sequence goes on along the minus strand of NC_091097.1, from coordinate 14,752,919 downwards.
CATTAAAATAAAGTCCAGTCATTTGCAATCTCTCAAAGGTTTTAGGATTGATGTATAGCTATACCAAGTTTAAAGATTACTCCGGGGGCACTATGCACTTGACCTGGCTTCAGCAAATCTGGCACATGCGTAGGGCTAATACTCTTGAGTGTATTCTTTGGCTTTGATTTTTTCAGTCTCCATCCCATGTCAAAAAAGAAAATGCACTGCCCTGAGGTTATGAAGATTGTACTTTGTGCAACAGTGTATGTAAAATTCAAAAGCTTTTGAGAATGAGTCACGGTAAATGGGGAGGCTTGCCAGCGGTGAGTAAGATTAAGTGAGACAGACAGAGCATAACAGAGAGAATATGAGTAAAAGGATGACATGCACACACACAAAGAAAAGGAGGCAAAACCGAGCAACCAACTGAGAGAGCTGAGAGAAACGGCAAGAGAGTCAATAAACACTAAACACAGCTCTGAGCAGGGGGTAGAGTGCAGCCAGCTACTCAGCCAGCGAGCCAGTCAATGAGTGGGTCCACGACAGGGGGCTTATGTTGATATTGGGGTTAGGCAGAAGCGCTGTGTTGTGTAATATGCTCAAGTTAATGCGTTGTAATAAATGGGCAAATCCCACGAAATCCTGTCCATTATGACAGAAACACAAGGCATTTAGACAGGCCTCATGGCCCCTTTGTTCAAGTCGGAGGACGGCGGGGAGCTCACAGTGAGTCTCCGTCAGCCTCTGGAAGACACCATGGACATGAGTGATAGTCGGAGACATGTGCCCTGGCTCCTTTCCTCGGGTACACGAGTTCAGTTTGTGAGAGCGAGAAGGGGAAGTGTGTAACACTCACAAACATTTGCTAAAAATGTGTGCAATCCACAGAGGCTTACAGAAAAACATCTGGTGCATATATATGCACACAGTTTTTTTGATATTCAGGAAAATAATATTCCTCAAACTGATTCAAGAGGATTTTTTTCTTCGAAGCAAAGTGTATTAAGTCTTAGATTAAACAAACTCTAATCGTCTGCTGCTAGTTTGGACTTTCATGACATTCTGTCTCAAAGTCATAATCAATCTGTTACAAAAAAATGTTCATTAGCATGTTCATCCTTCCATTAAACCCAGATCCAGTTATTTATTAGATGTCAGCAGATGCTTTTCATGCCACATTATTTTTCTCAGTCACACCCAACTCCTATAACTGACACAGTTGCACTTTGATTGTACGCTGCCTGTTAAATTGGTCAGCAGATGTGATAGCTCTATCATGAATTCATGCAAAATTGCGTTCACCAAATTGGCAAATGAGGGAACAGCTGTGCATACATGCAAGTGCATTTGTGTGTATTTACTGTATGTTTATGTACAGATGGGTGATGAATTAAAGAAATAAACCTGAATAAATGAGGGGGAAACATCAGAAATGCAGATGCTTCCACACAGATGCAGTTCAAGGTACAATTAAGCCATTAACACTCCACCATCCTATGCATGAAAATAGAGAGCAGGCCCAGTTCTGATTTTGTGTCTCAGTTGCAAAGACGAAAATATCTAAGAAACATTAGCACAGACTGAAGGAGTCTCAATCACAAAGGCTGTTCAACTTGCCAGCATTCTAGGAGCGACATCTGGCATCTGTATTTAGCTCTATCAGAACGATATCATTAAACTTGTGGTTGACAAAAATTTCTATGATGACTGTGATCCTCGTACATCAGCTCTTCCTCAGGTGTCTAAAAATATCAATGCACACAGATTGATATAATAGTCATGCTGCAGTAGATAAACGCTCATTACAAAGATGAAAGCACAGTTGAGAGTTCAGTGTTGCAGAAGCCAAAGTTCTCTGGTCCACAGAGACGTGTAAAAATAAAAAAATAAATAAAAGAGGGATGTGGTCAGAAGAGTGATCCTTCTCCATATTCTCGACAAGTGGGTGAGTGCATGTGTGGCGTTCACCAAAGAGAACAGTGCAGGCCTGAATACTTGACCCTCACAGTGGAGGAGTAACTGCAGATCAATACAAAAGTTGTTGTGAACATTTCGATGGTAATCGGAGTGGTCACTGAATGGTTGATGAGTGAAATGATGAAAAGGAATCATATGTGATGGTTTTCACAGTCACCAGATCTCAACCCAGTTAAAAACAAGAGATTTTGTACCAACATGTTGAGACAGCACTCTCCATCACATCATGAAAACACTATATCTTCTGAGAGAATGGTGTTTATCCCTCCAGTGGAGTTCAGAGCCTTGTAGATGACAAGACACGCTGATATTCTGATGGCTTTGCAACCTTCTAAGACACTTTATGTTGGTTCGAGTCTGTTTACGCCTCATGATATTTACACAGTGATCTGACGTCAGCTTTGTTTTCTTCCCAGCCATGAAATCAGGAGGCACCCAGCTGAAGCTGATCATGACTTTCCAGAACTACGGACAAGCACTTTTCAAGCCCATGAAGTAAGTACACACCACATTACAGCACAATTAAACCACATGCACACTGGGTTACATCTGTGTCATAGATTATTATCATTTTGGGAGAATCTCTATTGCGCCCTTAATAAGAACCAACATTCATCAGTGTGATGCATTTGGTTTGATGAACCCACTTGTGATGTAGGCTATATGTTTCAAGAGGGCTTCACAAAATCCACTGTATCTTGCGTTGTGTTTAGATACTCCCTCTCCCCTCTGTGTGATCTTTTTTCTGATGGGGAATCGTCTGCCTGCTTTTTAATTAACATCAACAGGCTTATGTGTTAATTAAAATGAGCACTGAGCCATCATGAAGACGTCTTTGGGGAGGCATATATGCTGACAAAGGCGCGTTGCACATGAAAAAGAAATAACCCTCCCTCTCAGCTGTTGGTGAGTTCTGCCCGATGGATTCCCTCGCCATCAGGGATAAACAGTGTCCAGGCCAACTGGGCTGCGATCAGAAGTAATTGCTCAGGAACCTGGTTTGATTGCTGTGAAATGCATAATGGTTTTCTACCCGAGAGTCTCAGCGAAGAGTGTTAGATTCTGGGAGAAAGAGGTAGAGACAGATAAAGCGGTTGTTTGTGTGTATTTTCCTGCAGAAATGTGATTATTCTTTATTTCTAGTGGACCAATCCCATTACCATACCAGCCAAAGTCACATTAGTGGGAGGATAAGGAGTTCAGACCCATGGGTTCAGCTTCAACTTGAAAAATGAATGATGAAATGTTGCCACCGAATATCTTTTCACTGTCAGAACTTGATTTATGGAGAGGCTGCAAAGTTTATTCAAAGTTTTTTTCACCCGCTCTGTTCATATGCTCCTCTCTTCCTGGATGCAGTACAACCTAATCCCTTCGTATAAAACCGCAGCAGCGACAGTTCAGATTCGTACCTTTGAATGAGTCATTTTCTTTTTCTCCTGACTTGAAATTTCACTTCAAGGTCAATCTGTGGTGAGGTATTGTTTACAAAATGGGCCTCAGAGAAAATGGTATCACAATCTATGGCAATCTGAGCATCTTTTGTAGCTTGCATTCATTCAGGTCAACAGCAGCACCCAGCCAGCCACATCAGGCTTAGTCATACCTAACAAAAACTAAGATTACCCTGAATTTGTGTGTGTGTGTCTGTGTGGGTATTTTTGAGTTGCTATTAAACTGGACTAAACATGCAGGGGGTGCTTCCAGGCAACATGGACAATTGGACAATATGTGCACAAGCATGAGTTGTACCTTACGTGTCAAGTTGAGGTCGATGGCTGTGCTCAGGGCAGCCTGTGGTATTTACAGTATAAGTCATGCATTATAATCTATAGCTACATTTTACAACTGACCTTCATATGATTGAAAGGTGGAAGTCTGTGGTTCAGAGAAGAATGAGCAAGAATGAGAATCTATGGGGTATCGGTAATGATTATTACATTATTTTAAGTTTTATTTTAAACTTAAATTATGGTGTAAACCCTGAGATATTTTTCAATCTGCCAAGTAACTTGAAAATGTAAAGAGGTGATTTCCTACAGTGGATATAAGTAAAAGTCTTTCCCAGCTGCCATCGTAAACCGATCTGACAGTAATTACGGTTTCTGAAAGACATACTACAGATTCCTGCAGCTCTTTATTTAGCCTGTCATATTTTATTTAGTCTCCCTGCTTTGACTGTCACCAACATTTGTCTCCGGTGTTTATGATATCATACTTAAGTCCTGGGAGCAGAAACAGAAAAATATCTCAGAGAAATAATGAAGAAAAACAACCTTTGTTCTACTTTTGTAAAAGCACATGTGTGGTTTTGTTTTTTCCATCATGGCATTGAGGTGTCCTTCTTTTATTTTAGGAATTGAGTGGTGCATTCTGGGTACAGTAGTTCAGAGTGTTGCAGTGTTGCATTGTTTTTCTTCACCTGTCCCATTGTGCAGCATCAAGTGGTGCTTCAAAGACACTTTGATGTTGCAGGCCGTCTTTGAGTTGAATACAAATCTCTACACTGGCACGGGCCGGGCGAGAGACTGCACAACCTGACAGCTTCCCAGACATCACCATGCAATGTGTGCTCTGTGCTGTTCTGGGGGAAAGAAAGTTCAGAGCTTCATTATAGCCGCCTGACTAACTCCATGATTGTGTTTGGTAATTTAAAGGCGCTCATTTAATTTTTCTAGCTGCAATTAGGTGAAGTGTTTTAGCTCACAGTGGCTCGTTTCCCCCATTATATGCCCATATTTCCTAATTTGTGGTTATTGTAAAAAATTGGAAGGAGAATCAATGCAAAGTTGTAGGTTTCTGCACTATTCACAATACTTCAACCACCTAAAAGCAATAGCTGGATGAATCTTGCTAGTGTGGCCTTGGAAAAATCTTTACTTTAGCCTCCAAAAATTTACACAGGAGCGATAAAATTAGATCTATCGAGGGGAATATCCAATTTCTCTGGGATAAGATGGTCAAAGGCGGTAGAGGTAGGAAAGCAATGAATTGGCAAGTGAAAAGAGAGAAAGGGTTGTTATTGGAAGACAGATGTGAAGACCAGAGGGTGAGGGAGCAGTAAGCACTGCCAACCTGTCAAGGAACCGGGGTCTTCCAGCTGGAGCCAGGTTACAGGCCGAATGGAGACCCCTCCATGCCAGGCCTCCGTGTCTGTCTGGCCCATGTGTCTGGTGTCCTGCCTACCCATATCCTTGCCAGGATACTGGTTGCAGAGTGCAAACAACCCTAACCATAATGTTCATGTCATGCTAATTGGATTTGTCAGACAGAGGATTGAGGGATTGAGGGAGGAGGTGTAAGCCTCAGATATGCAAAGAAAGAATTAATTTCTCCATCATGCGCTGTTTGACAAGCCTGTTTCCACCCCCTCCCTTTGATTCGGTTGATAGTCTCACAGTTCAAAATGGTTCATGAAGCACAAGAATAGCAGAAATGACTTTGATCCTCCTTGTTTGTTGTGTACATGTCCCAGTCCTGCCGAAAGCTGTTATATCAGCAAACAGGGTACGTAACATGTAAGCAGGCGTGCAAGAGCATATATGTAGGACACACATGCCCATGCTTTAGCACCGTGGGGAATCAGAATATGAACTCATCTGCGTGAACCCGATCAGTTTTGACAAGCTTGGGCTCTTAGCTCTAGCAAAGCCAGTGGGGTTGGCTGTGGAGCCTGTTAGCTGCAAGACCCAGGAGGTTGCTTCGTTTTTATCATCTGCAGGCTATTTCACGACCACACATCTATCGGAGGCCTAGTCATATTCACTGTTTCCCAGCGGGGTTATGATTGACATTCCTCTGTGGATCTCGTCTCTCTTTCCGTTGAGATATTCAATTAAGACTTAAAGCTTCTAATGTCCTCTGGAGATAACCTCTCCCCATCATGGTTATTGATCTAATCATTAAAGATTGATGATTTTATTATTGATTTACATGGATTCATGTTAAGTGCAGGAGGAAACAGAGTTGTTCTTTGATGATTTGTGTTTTTTAAGGGCGAGTTTGAAGCTGATGAATTCACCGTCTCCCAACAAATATTTCCTCTATGCAAGAATAACCATTTAATCTTCTTTAACCGTGGAGATTTTAGATCCATATGCCTGGATCACAATCCTATAAACTTGCGGCTCAGATAACGAGCATCTGTGGACCAAATGATAACAAAAGCTGGTCGACAGATTGAGTTGTCCCTTTTCACAAAACGGTGACGACCGTGGATGCACATCCAATGAAATCCAGAGAGAGGAGAAGGATAATGCCGTCACGTTATGTAGAAAAGCCAAATCTCAGCAAGCTTCACAAGATCCATCGCAATCCAAAGAAGTCCCATTGTAACAAACATGCATGTCTCATTTCATGGATGAAAACAGCATGACCACATACACATGCATGAATAAACATGCAAGCATATGCATGTAAATATATGCACACAAGACATGCACAGTACAAATACACACAAAATCCCCTCCTGAATACATCATTATAGATTTCACTATTTTAGGCTTGAAAGGGGAAAATATTTAAAGTGTAGATTTTATATATTTTTTCTTCTTCCTTGTCAGTCACTTGTCTCACAGTGTTTCACTAAAGATCTCCCACGAGGGCCATAAGAATGCTGCTTGTTCTCATAAGTTGGAGGCACTTTTGAAAGGTGCCGTCTGAGCTCATCTCTGAGTGTGTGTAGAGACACAGAGGAAGCACGATACTATAGACAGCTGTTCGCACAGCTGCGCCTCACACACTTGCACATAAATGCACACACAAGCCGCAAAGAGAAAGACGCTGTGGGGGTTAAGGAGTTTGGGACCCCTCGGTCAACCAGGGCTGGTACTGAAAAATCTGCGAGCAGCGAGGCAGCTGTAGCCGCTCAATCAGAGATGAGGGTATATTACACAGAAGGCGGTGAATGTGAGACTGCGCACACCAAGGAAAAGTAGCTCAATCACTACCAATGGCTCACAACTTAGCACTGACCTACTGATTTTCATTATGACAAGTCAAAAGCCTTGAAGCACATAGAGACTTCAAATGTGATGAAGCATCAAATCTTTTCACATTAACTCGTCCATCTCCATGAGGACGTTTCCCTCCTGACCTCTATCTTGCGTATTATGAAAATCTTCAGCTGAGTTTTCACATTTATCTTTTCACTCGCCGATACGTTATGTAAACTTCGGCTGCACGTTTATGTATCAGACTTGAGCAATTTATGCTTAATCACTGATATTCTTTCTATAAGTTACATCCATTTTGGATTTTGAGTTTGATGCCAAAGCAGGCAGCAAAGTAACTGTGCGGACAGTGACCAGTGACAAACCCTGTCTTCAGGCATATCATAGCTGCCATGCACAATACTGTTAAATAAGTGAGCAGTTAAAAAACTGCACAACAAAAGAGCTGAGATAATCTGATCGTTTTCAGTTTAGTTGAACAGGCTAAAAGTTTCTTAAGTTTGCAATAAGTTAATGCATTCTTCTCTGATTGAACACTTGTTTGTTCTGTGTTTTAGAAAGTGGAGGAAATCAGACACCGAGAAACATGTGGGGCAACATCTGCTATCAAACATTATCTGCCATGTTTTCCCTCTTCTCTTTTCAACACTTTATTATTATCTCTATCTCTCTCTCTCTCTCTCACACACACACACACACACACAAGCACAGAGTGAGAGTGCTCCGGTGTCAGGCGCTCACAACATCTGTTTCTCATGCAGCTTTGTACTTGCAGCCAGGCAGCCGGGGGAGGGCCAGACCCAGCAGCTCCTCTCTGGGCGCTGTTGACTCCCTCCGCAGGTCTCGAAGATGAATTTGGATTGCTCATCTTACACAGCAACACTCTCACACAACTCCATGCTCTTCTTTCATCCTCTCTGCACCTCTCTCCTCCTCCGTTTTCAGTCTATCAAAGACTTTGGTGTCGTCCAAACTCAGGCTGATAACGTCAACAGTCTCAGTGTGACTTTCTACAATGTATGTCAATTTTGTGTGTTTTTCCTTTGCCATCATTTACCCCCTGATTTACATGTTTCCACTTCAAGGGGTCTGTTTGAACAAACCCACTTAAGGAAATCCTTGATCTCTCAGCTTCACACTGTGATGTTGCTTCGCAAATGATGTGGGTTGTTTGAACTTGAAGTGTGTGTGGCTGGGCAACCATGGATGTACGACTGCATATGCATGTGTGCGTCCATGTCTAGTGCAGTCAGTGTGTGGGCGCTGTGATGCCCTGACCTCCTGTAGGCCGTGAGATGAGCCAGTCAATTATTGCGCTGCTGCACCGCTTTAACAGTCTTGTAACCAGCTGCATTCAGTGGTTTGTCACATCTGCCCAGTCATCAGGACACACACACACACACACACACACACACACACACACACACACACACACACACACACTATTTGAATTGAGTATTGGAGTTAGCTTAGTCTTAAGAAAGCCTCCTTCAGAATTTTTGATTGTAGTGTCATTTATCTGAGTTCTGCCTAATAATTACATCTCATTATTACACTTTGTGTGTTTAGGTGCAATCATACATTTAGGTGCTCTGCAATCAGTGATTTTATATCATTCATATCCGTCATAATTATGACTGACCCATTTCTTTTCCCTCCATTTGACATGCTGAAAGAAGAAGTGACATCTTTTCATGTTCCTCTTACTTCCTCCATCTCTCTCTCTCTCGTCTCAGTTCTGTGTCTATCCCCGATATTCACGTTTCAGTGAGATCAACGGTGTAGCATCTGGAGCTGAACATGCCTGGATGTCATCTCTAATCTCAAATAACTTTTTTTCCCTGACAGGCACACTCAAGCAGACTCCCAACATAGACGTAGAAACACAGAGGGCTGTCTTATTTTAGAACTCCAGTGCAGCCTCCATGCTCTCACACTAACACATGCAAACTTCCCATAAAGACATTTCTCATGAATGTTTTACTAGGTCAGCTCTTGAAGTAGCTGGAGTTTTTTTTTACTACACCATCCCACCCTCCCCCTCTCTCACTCTCTCTGTCTGTCCATCCTTCTCTCTGTCTCCATCTCCTGTCCATGCTCCTTTAAGGACTTGTTTGTTTGATTCGCTGAGGCGGTACTAATCCTCAGCTTGTCCCTCACCTCCATTCAGAGCCTCTCTGATCTGTATTTTTAGATTCCCACACTTTTCTCCCTCTCTGTCTAACAAGTGTTTATGCACAGTGTACAATGTGGCGGAGCACCCTGATTGTAATGTTATTACAGGCCAACTGAGCTGCTGGAGATGATACCAGAGGGATTTGCACGTGTGTAGTTCTCCAATTCGGCTTTGGTCATTTTTTTATGGATTTTTGCTGTTTATCCTGTTACATAGTTATACATCCACTTCACCAAGAAGGTAAAGATGCATGACCATGAGGTTTTGAATAAACCTCTGGTTTGATTGCAACTGAAAATTAAGTCAAATATTAAAGATATAACACGTAACAATTCATTCTTCATTAAAATGTCTAAAAATGACTAGAGCTTTGTTATATATTACGTCACCTTGTGTACTTACACCATCTAAAATGTTTCGAACAATGTTCAAGCCCAGAAAAATCCCAGAAGGTAATGTGACGTTTCATTTGGTCGCCTTTTATCTGCTTTACTCGTGGCTTTGCCAGACTTTGCTTTAACGTCCGGAGCAAATCACACATGACGAAGGAAAAACCCACTGTTAGCCAGTTAGTCAGTCGGTTGTTTTTCCTTCCGCTGTTTGTAATGATCACATCATAATGGATCAGTTATTCATTATAACATTGCAGAGTTTGTGAACAAGAGTCTCGTCAGACCGATCTTCAGCAACAGTGGTAAACACAACAACTCCCATGATCCCTTGCTACTTCCCGACATCACATTAGGTCTTCTGTTACTGTTTGATTGAGAGACCTTGTTTTCACCTTGAGCTGGTGACGTGTCATTGTTCTCGGTGCTCTTTGAAATACTTCAGGTTGTTTTTTTACGCTGTTAACTTTATGTAAGGGGTTAAGTTCGATGAAGGAAACACAGAGCATATAAAGGCTGTCTGTAACAGCACAGAGAGTGAAGAGTAGATCCTTGTGTAACTCTGGAGAAGACAGGATGAGTCACCAACTTCAACATGCACCGTGAGTATAAGGACAGTTTGGAGTTGTCAGATCAAGTTCCCCTCAGTCACCTTCACACAAACCCTTGAAAGGATGAAGATTTGAGTGACGGATCAAAAAGTCTCTTTACCCTTGAAACCAACAGGTTTAGTCGTGGGATTTGAATCACAGATGTACAGTGTATGCCTGTGTCTCTGTGCTTGTACGTGTGGACCAGAGTGTGTGTCTTCCTCTGTGTTACACCACATCCTGAATGAATCAGATTTTTTGCAACTGTGCATGCTTGCTGTGTTTCCGGGCCCTTTCTCTGTCCACTGCTTTATGTGGTTATGTAGGTCAGGCATCCCATCATATCATTACAGTTTAAAATACTGGATGGGGGAATTCCTGAGCTTCTCTTCAGGAATGTCACTGGCACATTTGTCTGGAATGCAGACAATTCATTTTGCTCTAGGATTTGAATTCTAGACATTCCATATAAGTGTTTCTTTTTATGAGGCTAGGCAAGCAGGCTACACCTAGTGAAGGATATTTCATGTTTCCTTCTGCAGCAGGATCTGCTGAAATGACTGAAAAACATCCAAGGTTTATTATCTTAAATGAGCATTCAGGGATGCTGCATGTAATTGAGAGGAGTTTTCAAAGGCTAAGTGTCATCTAAGTGCAAAAGTGAAGCCATTATCTGTGATTAAGACCTTACATTTTAATAATTTATCCCGACAAATTAGACAACAACTGAAGGTGCGATATGAAATCTTGCTAATCGCCCTTGTTTTTAATTGAAGTCTTTCTCAGAAGCCACAATAAGATACGACTCTTTCTTCTTCTTTTTTTTTTTCATTAGAGCAGTCAGAAAATGACAGAGCACACATGATTTATTGTTACTTGGTCACTAAATCAACTGTGGCCTCTTAACAAAGGCACCACACGCACTGCACCACCCCGTACAGCTGAGGTCAGTCATTAGATAACGACCTTTCCCAGGTAGATCCATCACAGTCCACCTGAATCTCTCCCCAAGCTGAATGAATGAAACAACAGTTCTTCGACAGAGAAAGAGAGAGAGCATTGTGGCTCTGTAACTTGGGCCTTTTGTGATAACGTGCACAGAGGTTAATACATCCATTGTGGGCCAGGCCCATGCTTGTCTAAGCCTGTCCCATGCAAGGTGGCAATTAGGCTGTGTGTGTGACTGCCCTATCCCCCTGACAGAGGCCTGAGGAGGGGGAGGAGAATGCAATCGTTGTCTACCAATTAAACCAGAGGAGGGTTCTCCTTGGCTTTGCCCATTGTCTGAGCAGGATGTGGGAGGGGCTGCCACGGTCAGGTCTGGTATCACTGGGCCAAGGAAGCTGGAACCTGATCCAGGGGCGAGTCTGGGTCACCCAGTCCCTCCCATGCTCCCTCCTTTCTGCAGCCCTGGGCAGCAGTGATGCAAACAGAGGAGCCTCTGTGCTGGAGGTGCAGGGACACTCGGTCAGGTTTGCTGCTGATGGGAAGATTGCTCACAAAAGGAGTGCTAGTCTGAGGTAAAACCCATGTCAGGTATGACATACGGCAGGAGAGTAGACTTTGGTTTTCAGTTCACATGATATGATATTTTTCAGTTTTACATCTGAGAATATTATATGTGTTTATCTTTATCCCTTTATGGTCGTGACAAAGCAGCATGAGTAGATACAGACAGAGACTGTGTGTAAGGAGCAGACAGTTTCAAGTAACACTGTCTTCCCAATGGACCTGTCAACCTGCAGGCTTGAAGGGAAACTCGCAAAGAAAATATGAAAAATAATATGAAAATGTCATATTCTCATTGATGCTGCGTTTTGGATATACAGCTGCATCTGTGTGTAGAAGGTTTACACAGGAAAAGAAATGAACACATTACAGTATATAACGTGTTCATCATCCTCCCAAAGGCTGATTTACAGTGAACCTAATAATTATACATCTTTATCAAGTTACCTTAAAAATGTACAAAACTAAGAGTCTGTGTGACACTGCTTTGAACCACATGCTTACATCAGCCTCCAACATGCTTAAACTGACACTGCCTACATGCTGCAGGTTTATCATTTGCATAATCATAATAATTAGCTTGCACTAGATGCTAAGGGACTGTGAAAGTTCACCTTGAATGTCTCTACCTATTTTAATGGCAATCCATCTGAAATCACAACCTCCACCTAGTGGCGCTAGAGAGAAAGTAATCAGCATCTGTTGTGGGAACCATGAATGTCTGTAATGTAGATTTTTACTCTGGCATCATCAGGAGTCATCTTCCTTTGGATAGCTGTATCAAATTGCATGTATTCATAGTTCTCAATGCATTTATAAAAATACCAAACATGTCGACCTGCTGGTGACATGAGGCAAAGTCAGAGGATGATTAGAGTCAGGAGGTTTTACGCTCTGATATCCATGAATGTCTGAACAAAATGCCATGGTGATTCATCCAGTGGTTGTTAAGATATTTCAATCTAGACTAAAGCGGTGGACACAACAATCCCCAGACTCAGGGCTCTAATGTGGCAAACAAATATAACACTACCAAGTTTTAATAACACAGTGCAAGAGCATCTAAAGGTTAACTAGTGTCGAGAATGTCTTTTTGTGGTTCGTTGTATTGGATTAGGTTTATATTGTCAGATGTTATTTAGCACCCCTGAAATGGTTCACAAACAAAAAGGAGAAATGCACCGACAACACATCATCATTACAGGATGACGCACTGGGACACAGTCTGCAGTGGCATTAAAGGTCACATTACAAAATGCGGCCGTCACATGATGATGCATGGATGCTGATATGCTCTATGCACAATAATAGTGCCGAAGAAATCCTGAGAATATCCTGCCCAGATTCATACCTTCTTTACATTTGAGCATTTTTCTCATTGTGAGCATTATCTACTGCATTTGAAAATGTTTTCTTGGTTACAGTGATATCTGAAATCTGTGATTCCTTTCAAATACAAATGAACTTTATTTATTCCCTAGTGGAGTGGACTTGTTCCATCCCACTTAGCTCTAACACACGGATAAATGCAACCCTCTGAACTGTTTTTCCAGCGGTTCCACCACTTCCTCCTTTACCACCGTCACCCACTCATGACCACAATGACATCTCTCAGCCACCACTTAGCCACTGATAGATGGTTTCTATTTAGGAAATGGCATCTGACCACAAACCATCGAGCACAACAAGACTGTTGACAGGTTTAAATAGAAAAGTTCAGCAGCGGGAGAAACAAAGCACAAACACTCGCACCTCGATTTGGGCCCCCCCCTGCAAAATAGCTTTCTGGAAAGACTCTTTTGATTGCTTTTTTTTCGGTTGAGGCATCGAAGTTCTCGGTTTTATGTAGTGAGGTTTTCACTCTGTGGTGTGCAATCCATTTTGGGACGGTGAAGAAAAGCGGCATTGAAAATAAGTGACAGCCTGCTAAAATTAAGCCATTCCTGCTCCGAGCTGAGTGAAGTGATGGATGAACTGCTGGAACTTGGAACTTTTAGCACTTAACAGAACAGGTTGTTGCAACTCCCCCCAAAGCTTCTCAGGTAATTAATAAACACATTCATTAGGGAGCTTAAAAAAAGACAGCACAACTAAATCAAATGCTTTTCTATCATCAGTCATGTGCTGCTGGAAGATGGCATTTTAACAAGCCTCACTCTGAACTAATTAGGGGAAAATGGTACCAAGCCTTTCAAGCCGTTATGGCTTGTTAAGGATTAAAGTCTTCAGGGATAGTCAAAAATAAACGGCTGCCATGGTCCTCTGTGGATCTGCTGTGTGTGTGTGTGTGTGTGCGTGTGTGTGCGTGTGTGCGTGTGTGTGTGTACATGTTTGCATCTGAAAGTCTTTATCTGCATTTGTGGTGTGTCACACTCAGTTACAGTAAAGACATGGGAAAGGGAATGACTGGCCAGCAGCCATGTTGTCCTTCAAGAAAATGAAATCAGAGGGAGAAGAAAGACAGGGAGGGTGATGAAGATATATTTGGGGTCTTTCATGGTTGGCTGGTTTATAGTCAGGGCACCTTAAGGCCTTAAGGCTACATGAGGATGGGTAGAGAGAGATGGGAAGATCAGCGTGTGTGTGTGTGTGTGTGTGTGTGTGTGTGTGTGTGTGTGTGTGTGTGTGTGCATCAACACACACACATATTCGGGGCTGGAAATTAGTCCTAATTGGTTCTAATTGGGTTTTTTGCTCTTCAGCATTCAAATAACTTCTTACTGGTCTCCACCACAGGACAGTGTGTTGGACAGACCTGTGTGCAGAGCCTCTAAGTAAAGAATCCAAATTAAAAAAAGGCATGATTCCAATTTTGGCAGGTATTTCAATTTTGTTCTGCCAGTTTCCACTCAGGAAATCTGCTTTGAATTGTATCCAAGAGGAATGTGTATTTTCTCCCAGCTCTGAGATTACATTTGGCCTTTTATAACCTCAAATTTATTTTATGACTGGGAGAGAACCCACAACAATCCTAAAACATAGTGTTGCTTCAGCCTTGAAGAACTTTCCAATTAAACTGTATGTGTTCAAACTTAACATTGGCAGCATCCTGCCTTTTTTATTTACCCGTCATGTTTCAGATCACAGTCAAAAGCAGAGAACAAACAAAGAAAATAAGGGAAATCAGACTGTGAGGGGAAACGCAGAGCTGTCGCTGCGTTCTGTATCCGAGTTTAAGGGGGTCTGCTTTTTTTGCTAACCCTGCAGTTTATTGACACTCTCAGACCAGGAATGTTTTCCCCCCCTCATCACTTTTAGCTTACGTGTGGTGCTGGATACCAGGGCTTGTTACCCAGTGAGATGAGGACTCTTGGCAATGCCCATTGATTTTTTGCGCAGGCAGAAACCAAAACTCACAGACACATGCAAGAAAAGCTCTTAAAATCCCCCAGTGATCCCAAAAGGCCCAGAGCCATCTCATTTGTTTTCATTACTGAAGTAATGTCGTTCTTTGTGGACTTAGTTGATCCTCTGTTGCCTCTCTAAGAACAAAAGTGTCAAGGTGGATGCCGTCTTTTACTTTTTTCCACATTATTCGGTTTGAACCTGGCTTTTGGTTCTTTGAAGCTTTAGTCCTTCCCCGTCCTGACCTCCCTCCTTCTTTCACAACTTCTGGAGCTGTGAGGGATAGAGACAACTGGTCGAGGATTTCTGGAGGAATTTCCTGTCTGAATAACGTCTTAGTGGGACTGTGCTTCCCATTCATGAGTATTAGCTCTGTATTCTACATAAGAAATTATCTTCTAGACATTATTTTAAGTGGCTGGGGGACTAACTTGTGATGGTGTGGAGAGGAAACAACAACCTACATCACCCTGGATCTCCTCTACATCTCATTTAATGGTGAATTAGCTGGAATGGATGGATAGTTTGGAATAGCTGTCAAAGTCCTGGAGATGTTTTTGGGACAGGTGGCTGGTTTTAAAATCTACAGCTCCGGTGTAGACAGATGTGTTCTGGGAAGCTGTGAGAGCGAAGATTATTGTTCTAAACATACTTTCTGGTGCATTCTGACACTTAATCACTGTTGACCTAAGAATACCCTTGATGCCTCTGTATGTTCTGCATAATTCACAGTTCATATTCTGTGCAAAGCCTGTCATGAATCGTGCACCCTGTGAAGGATTGCCTCAGACTTGTGCTATTGAAAGCGGTTAATCCTCTGTGGATGCATATGTAAATTTTGTTGCTGGAACACTCCTGATTGTTGAGGATAAACGGATGTGCACGGTGTTTGTTGTTGTGGGTGCTGGTGTGGGAGAAAGGCAGCGAGACAAAAAGAAGGTAGCCATGAGCATAAAGACCTGTCCCATCCTTCAACTACACAAGAATATACAGTATAATCCCTGCAGTCGACACACACTTTACATACAGTGCTTTCTTGAAAACAGATTCTCCCGGGAGATGAACCTATTCAGCAAACACACGTCAGCGCTCCATCCAAACACCACGTGTCATCTTTCGATCCACTAATGCCAGAAATCTCACATATCTTAATTTCATTAATCATTAATGGCCCCCTTTGAATTTCAGTGTTGAATTTGGTGCGATTTGGACAATGCATTCAAAATAAAACCCGTGCTCTTTGTGCGTCAGGATTCTGCAGACTGAGCCGCAGCTCAATTGAATGCGAGTCACTTTTACAGTTTCAGAAAGAAAGCTCCAACCAGCATCACCACAGGCCAAACAAACAGCCCATTCCAAACAGAACGGGAACTGCACTTGTTTTTTCTGAATTACCTTGAATCTATTGAGTGTGCTCAATTTTGTAGAATTTCTGTAGATTTTTGTTTGTTCTCTTGTATTATTTATGACCTCTCAGGTGGTTTTCAGTGAATCTGCAGAAAGAGACAAAGTCAAAACCCGGCAACTCTGTCTTACTGATCATTTTATGCTTCTATAACAGAGGTGATATGACAGGAAATGAGGTGAGAGAGATGTGAAAGTAACGAAGTCCCTGCATGGCCAGACCTCTCATCTCAGTTCTTGGTTGGCGCCTTAAGGCAGAGACGCTCATTTCAACAGTCGAGTCGAGAATGAACTCATTACGTGACTATTGATCACACTGAGTCTGACCAGCTCACCGAAAGCTGGCTTTGTGAATATGCTGATACTTATGAGATTTGCATTATTTTCAAACAAATGACAAGTGCGCTCACGACTGAGGGGAGCGCATTAAGATGAATGTTGGGAAAGGATCCCAAAAGCCCAGATATAATTCTGAGGCTGTGCATCAGGTCTTCACAGTGATTTCAGGTCTTTAAACATTGTGCTCGATGGAGCGTTCAGCCCAGGAGAACATGGCTGAATGTGTCAAGCCAGTCAATTAAGCCAAGCAAGAAAAAAAGAAGAAGAGAATTTCAGAAATAGCTCAGAGAGGAATGGGAGGCAGATTCTGAGCAGAGGGAACTTCAATTCGGCCTATATAGCAGGAACTTAGGGGAATTATTTGATGCATACACAAATCCTACATGTTGACCAGGCATTAGGGATTTTCTGAGAATCTTGCCGATGTAACTGAACACTGAAGGCAACCTCAAGTGTAAAACTAAGAAAACCATCAGTTAAACAGATTCCACACCGACGCTTTCCACCTACGTTATCTTCGCAAGCGCTTCCTAATATCCTCCCAAGGCCGGAGTACACGATGCTCAGTTTGCACAATGATGTTTAAGTTAAGATTAAAAATCAACTCATCTCTGAGTCAGATCTGATGTGTCCAGATGTTGCTATCACTTGCTGCATCTTGATATATCTCAACCTCATTAAAAAGTAATTCAAGCCCATTATGTGTTTATTTTTCACTTGATATCTCATTGTGAAACAGACCACTGTGTTTTTTGTCACGGGGAGTTGAAAGGTTTTTTCAGATACTGGCAATCAGATTTTCATTGCAGCATTTATTGTTCTTTATATTGATATTGTTTATTTGCCGATCCCCAGCCTTTCAGTAGTTACTCTATATAGTCTTTTGTGTGTTGTATCTCCAGCAGTCTGTTTAGTCTGTCTTGTTGAAGCACTATACACACAGAGGGTAGTTAGAGAGCAGCAGGGCTTTGCAGACCCATAAGCCACAGCCTGATCCCTGACATATACAGACAGGGACTCCCAGCCATCTGCTGAGATGACACAGTTGGATAGGCACATCTCTCTCTCTCTCTCTCTCTCTCTCTCTCTCTCTCTCTCTCTCTCACTCTCTCACTCTCTCACACACATTTACAATTGACACTGGTTCTGAGGATTTTCTGTCTGTCATCTCAAAGGTTGCCAGAGAGCTCTGGTGGTCACAGATAGTGACTTAGCCCACAGCCATGCAGCTTCCCTCAAAGCCGAACATTTAGACTCCAAATTCAGGGCCTTCGTTTTTAGCCTGCAACTTTTAATATGAACAGGTCAGACAACCCAAAAAAAAAAAAAAAGAAGAGTGAGGGAGCTGGTGGTAATTGGGAAAGAAGCAATAAGGGAGATTAAACTGAATAAAATCGGAAAATAGAGAAAAGAAAACTGTGATTTAGAAGAGGAAGTTTACTTGATGGGCTACACTGTGCTTGTTTCTTTATCTATATCTTTATACCTGTATTACTGCTCATAATTATTGCATTGAATTTGATGTATTATTATGCTAATTTGAAACGATATATATATTATATATTTTTTAATTCTGTGTCATGCAATGCATTTGACTCATCTGATTTTAATATTGCAAGACAAAATCATACATCTTCTGGTAATACATTAAAAAAAACATATGGAGAAACATACCCCAGAAAAAGAAAGAAAAATCAAAAGTAATCCGAAATTAACTCATCACATAAAGAACTATTATATTTCTCCTCACACACTTTCTGAATCTTTGTGCATCATCCATATTTACAAAATCAATATCTTTCCACAATAAATGAGACAGTAGAAAACTAAATGTATATTTAACAATGCAATTAAACATCATGATCTCATATGTGTGTAAAATATATGGAGTTTCTTGCAGCCCCATGTTTCGCAGCAGTTTAAGTTAGTTTTTTTACCACTAGCAGTGCTGTGGAGTCATGCCTTTATTATCTACTATACGTGTTTTATTAGAGGTGATGAGTCACATTCCTGCAGACTGCTGCATAGTGATGGTCAGTGGCCATAACAGGGAGCAATGCAGCAATGAAATACAAGGAAATAAACTGCAAACTGATGAGCTGTTGAATGCAGGTCTATAAACTTAAAAATACTTTTAATTATGTATTGGGAAATTCATTCATCATGTTTAACTGAACTAAATGTGTTGGTGAGAAACACTGAATTGAAGTTAATGTACTATTTCTTCTTCCAGTGTTTAATGTATAATGTATTAGCCTCAGAGTGAAACTGCCTCTATAACATCATGAGCCGCTCTCATATCTTTTAATGCAGATCATTAATGTAACAACACGACTCCCCAGGGCACCCTGCTCTGATAAGGGATCAATCAATAGACATCTACACCTCTAAACTTGCACGTACTGAATATTTCATGCAACAGAAAGATGATCATTGATAGTGCGGCTCCGTCTTCATATTCACTGCACATCTCTCCCCCACCTCAACAGTTACCTCCGAAAACCGACTGAGGCCAATCGTCCCTCTTCAAGTCTTGTTACCAGCATTCTTATAATATCGCCCATACAGCTTCCCACACATGCAAATAGGCTGCCGTTCCCTCCAGTCTCTCTGTTGAAAATAGCTAAGACCAAAACACAACTTGTGTAACATTGATTTGAAATTCAATCTAGACAACTACTTTAGGGCCCTGGGCCAGTTCTTAGATTTTTCTCCGATACAGACGCTGGAGGAAGCAAAAAGGGCGGCGTAAGCGTGGAGGAAAATAAATAAGTAGACACGGAATCAGGAAATACACACAAACTTCTTAGATACCCACACAGTGCTGCTGTGTGCAGATGTGAATAGAAGCGCGCACACACACAGCAGTCTTGACAGTCATTGCCTTTGATTTCTCTGCATGTAGTGCTGGTGACAGACAAGCACCCTCTGACACAAGGCATCAGGCTGAAGAGGTTTCAATCCAACAATCTTTTATCTGGCTCACTTGTCTGTCACCTCAAGAGGTGCTGCGAGTATTCCACAAGGTGCCATTTACCCATGAGTGTCCTGAATATATCACACTGATCACTTGCATTCCTCCAAACAACTTATACACACCAAAAACTCTTCCCAGACTAATCCACAGAAGAAAAGGTCTTTTGAAAAGAAATAGTAATCAGTGTGGAGAGGAGGTGAAAAGAGTTCAAACTTCGGGAAAAAAAGTGTCTCTTGTCTTTGTGCCATAGGGAAAAAAGTATGAGAACCAAAAAACAAACAGGCAGTTGATGGGAAACATTGATTTGGGAAGAGAAGAGCAATGGAAGCACGGACAAAGTTGGGATTGATTGAAATATAAGTAGAGGAAGAAAGGAAGATAAACCTCTGGATGCTGGGTAATTGGTGTTAAGTAGGATGAGGCTGGTGAGAGGTGATTTCATTTAGCTGCACGGGAGCAGAACTGGTGAATCAAATCCAGTTAGAAAATACAAAGAAGGATGCAATATTCTTGGATTTTCTCCTTTTCTCTCTTTCCCCTCATGGGAAACCAGATTTCCAGGAACAGAAACCTACATGCAAATATTTTCTCTTGTTATTCTCATCTTGTAATCATATGACTTTTTACGCAGGGGGGGACAATGTCACCAGACTCAGTGAATGTGACTTGTTAGGCCTCGGAACGAGTGAAGCCCAAAGGACACATTAGAGCACAGTTGACAACACACTGTCTTATTAGTCACATGCATTTACATGGTTAAAGGGATTAATTGCAGGTCTGTGACTTGTTATTGCTGGCTAGATGAGCGCTACGCTAATGCTTCATTGGAATAATTATTTCGGATGGGGAACATGCAGATTTTTTAGATATTTTTTTATTTTTGTCTTTTTAAATGGCTTCTTCTTTAGCTCACACCCCCACGTCCACCAATTTAGTGGAAATGATTGTGTGATCTTGCTCACAATAAAACAAACATACAAACCAACCCACAAACTAGAATGCTCGTCAGTTCACTAAATGCACCACATTATTTCATCATAATCCATAAATTATTCCCTGGGAAAAAGTTGTAAATGTCCAAAATTAAATGTAAAAAAATCACCTTGCGTGAGTGTTCAAAAGAGGAATAGGTTGTTCCCTGACCCATACTGCACCCTTACACACACACACACACAGAAAGAGAGAGAGAGGGCCAGACAGGAACAAAGACTCCTGTCAGTGGGGGGGGCTCAAATCTGCTGTGTATTACCAATAGATGACAGATCTCCCATGTGTTGTGTCGCTGCCTCTCTCTCTATCTCTCTCTTTCTTTCTCTCTGTTTCTCACTCTATATGTTGGATCAGTATCCATCATTACAAAACTAACTCAGTAGGAGCTGTTGTGTTTTCTTTTTCATTCTATTTTTACCTGCAGCCTTTCTGACTACTTCTAATAATTTCCCTGCCATCTTAGTCTTAACCCTCAGCACCTGTCTGAGAGAAACAAACACACTGATCTGTCTACATTCAGCGTGCACGTGTGAAGAGAGTTGCCAATTTGCTCTCATTCGCTTAATTTCAAAAAGGTGAAGGCACCTTGATTTTCTCTGAGCTGGTTTGTCTCTGCTGCCCTCTCTCTGTCACCGACATGTACCATTATTCTGGCTGTGTGATAGGGCATGTGCATGTGTGAGAGTATAGAGAGAGAGATAGAAAGAAAAGAGGAGTGTGCATGCATGAGTCTGGGCCACAGCTGTTGTGGTGTTCACCCCCTCCCCTCCCTCCCCTCTCCCATATTTCTCTAATATAACCCTCCACTGTGCAGGTCTAAGCTCATGAAAAAGCATTAAATCTGCCAAGTCAGCGCAAACTGAGTCCATATAGGCATGCAGTTCAGTTTCATTACTTCTCTCTCTCACACTCACACACTCACACACACACACACACACACACACATTCTGCTGAACTGTATGTTTGCTGTAGCCTGATCACACGCTGCTTCAGATAAAGGGGCTTTTATTATCAAGGACACTCACTGATAAAGGAGGTGCGTGTGCACAACTTTTCATTGTGTGTGTGTGTGTGTGTGTGTGTGTGTGTGTGTGTGTGTGTGTGTGTGTGTGTGTGTGTGTGTGTGTGTGTGTGTGTGTGTGTGTGTGTGTGGCAGCTTCTCACTTCACAAACCTGCTATTACCTTCATTCAAAATTCTAAGGAGCTTCCTCCCTGACAGGAAATTGCATTTTATATCTTGGTGACCATGGCAACCAAAGCCCGTAATGCCCGTCAGTACGGTTTATGTTACATCTTTTGCATAGTGGAAAGTGAAGTTTAAAAATGCATGTATCTATCCATGCAGTGTACTTTTAGAAAGTAGTCATGTAAAACTATTTTTATTCAGTAACCCTGATTATCTATTTGCTAAGGCACTTTGACAGCAGCATATTTGAATTATAATGTCACAGGTGCTTGAGTGCTCTGGATCATAAGGTCACCTTTAATTCCACTCCCTCTCCATCCACATAGTAGCTTCTTATCCCCCTGCCCCTGAAAATGAAAAACACCATTAGCCCCCCCCCCTTCCTCATCCTGGGTGGGAAAGATGGGAACAAAAGCAGCAATTGATTTGCCTCCAAGTGGCGGTTTCTCTGACATGTAAGGTATAGGAGGGGAGGTTATTTTCTTTTGTCTATGGTTTGACTTTTCGAGAAAAAAGGGAGAAGGACGAGAAGAGGAGGGGGAGAGGAAACTAATGCACTGCTACACACTGAAGTCCAATCCACACTAATGGAGTGGAGGAGGGGAGGGAGGATAAAGGAGGGCGGAGAGGGAGGGGATGTGGCAGCAGGTTGTAGCGTGTGTGTGGGTTTAGCTGACTTTGTGAAAGTTGAACAGTTATAGCAGGTTGTTATGTGAGTGTGAGAAAGAGGAAACAAATGTGTGAATGTGGAGAGATAATATCCTTCTGCCAGACAAGTAGAGTGAGAGAAAGACACAAAGAGGCTTTGAGCGGCCCCCTGTCTCAGATCCACTGCTTGGTTGGCACATTCACATCTCCTTGGTGTCTGGCTTTGTGTGTCTGTCTGTGTGTGTATAGTGTGTGAGGAACAGCAGCATGTGAGCAAGTGGAAAAAAAAAAAATCTCATCCAGCTTCCCCCTCAGCCGCCTTGTCCAAGCAGGCTTTGGCCTCATGCGTCAGCTCGTGTCCCAGAAAGAGACGCTGGGATGAGTTTCACGCTGCAGGGAACAAAAATGTGATGAGAGCTGATGAGATTTGAATAGAAGGGAGCAGAACTGTCTCAAACCTCATATCAAAAGACGACTGATTCGAAAAATAGAGGTCAATGTATGGAGTATGTCTTTGGTACAATGATGGCTGTCCTTCCAGACGAGTCAGTAGTAAAGAGGGATCTGATAGAATGACAGAGCTCCAGGACTGTTTGATTTCACATATCCAGTTTAAGAGGAATATGAATACAGAAATGTAAAAGGCTTTTAACTCATTTGTCATTAATATAATTCCATATTGTTCCTTGTGAAGAACCTTCTGAAACTTGTGATGACAGATGGCTGAATTTCTCATTTCCGTGCACAGTGGTGAATAAAATGAATTTCTTTACCAGGAAATAAAAGTTCATTACAACAAAGATCCACCATTTATACAAAGAAAACATGGAAAAGAGAGAGAGAGAGAAAAGTTTCCCCCTGATGTAATGTTCAATATTTCCGCGTCTTTCAGGCAGACCCGGGAGCAGGAAACGCCTCCAGACTTCTTCTACTTCTCCGACTTCGAGAGGCACAATGCTGAGATTGCTGCTTTTCACTTGGACAGGTGAGTTTTGCCAACTTTTTTAATCACCCGCCCTCTAAAAAGAAATAGAGATTTCTCGTTGACTCATCTGTTTCCCGTCACAGTGCGTTTTTATCCTTCACAGTCTGTTGCTGGAAGAATGACGGGTCACACCCGACGTGCTCGCTCCCACAGACAGCAACACTTTAACTCCATTATAAACCGGAGGTGTGCCATAATAGACTTAAACTGTGAAAATTTGAATAGGATTATAAATACACAAGGGATTACCTAATACACAGAGAGCTGGGAACATCTCCTCCACTTGCTGCTGGATATTTTGATTTTCAGATGATCCTTTTACTCTAAGGACGAGTTAAAAAGAAAAAACTTCTCAACAGTGAGGAATACTAAGAAGCGTCAAATATGATAGTTTGGGATTCTGGGGACGGATGATAAATGGACTGCAGGTCACATCAAGGTCTGCTGAGATCACGGTCATTATACTTCACACGTACACACTCTCGCTCTCTGTTAGTTTAGGTCAGTGGTATGTGTTTGCAAGGGCAGAAAAACAAATGGAGCCAAACATGAAGCCATGGGGCACACCAGTACCACCAGGTCTGTAATACCCCTAAGGAGCAGCTTGTTTTCAGTTTGCATGCACCACACGGGCCTGCCCCATCAATTATAGTTCAGCTGACCGCAGACCATTCTTAGTTTATGACATCATATCAGATCTGCAAAGTGGAACAGGAGGATGTTTTCCTTGGCTAAAACTTGATCTAACTCAATTTTTAATTCCAGGCAGTTCTGATAAAATGCACTCAAAAATCCAGAATTTTAGATGAAGAAGTAACATCATGTTTTCCACTGATTATAAATCACTGTTCTTTACCTGTGTACTATATAAATTGTGAACTCCTTGCGACCTAAGAGTGTGTAATCATCTACGGGTGCACACAAATAGACACTTCAGTGTTCTCTCTCACACACACACACACACACACACACATATATACGTAGACGTTCTCACAGGTGCTCCTTTGTCACCGGGGCTCAACATGACAGTGCAGTTTTCAGCTCCTGAATGCTGTCCTCTGTAGGCTAAAGTTTCGCCAACTCTGTTGCACCCAGTCAGTCTGTCTGTGTGTCTGCCTACTCCCAGGAGGCTTAGTTTTAGTGTCCAACTGGTCCGGCTCATTGGGACAGAACACATACACTGAGACGTCTAATCAGGGGCTGAATAGGAATTGTGTTCTGACATAGGAGCATAAGGAAAGAATGAAAGAGAGAGAGAGATGCCGGCAAAAAAGAGAGGACAAAGAGTTGAGGGCAGGACGCCTGGAATGAACCTTCTCTACCATCTGACTATAAGCGGAGGATTAGATCGGGATTTAGTGGATGTGGTTCATAAAGTTGTGTATTTGCCTGTTTTTGAGCGCATGTTGAAATAGACGCCCTTGTTTTGCTCACAAGCAGATGGCGATGCCAGTAAATGCTGCTCTTGATGCCAATGACACAGTCGGACACAAAGCACTGTAAAGATGGTGAATTATTAATATATCTCGTGAGGTGAAACCGTACGGATCAAGTTTGATGGTAAATCACAGAAATTTGCTCTTCTGGGAGGAAATGGATCCTGATGTTGCACTTTTTCTTAGGGTTGTTTAATTTCCTTTGTTTCTGTTTATACTCAAATGGACAAATGCAAAATAATGAACTTAACAGCAGATAAGATGATGGTATTTATAAAGCACTTTCTCAGTATTATCTATATTATATTCATGCACACATATATCTATGCAGCGCTTTTTCTATCACACAACATTCACACAACTGTCAGAGGTAGTTTCAGCGTGGGATCGAGACACCGAACGTCAGGTTATTGGATAACCCGCTCTATCCCCCGAGCCACAAAGAGGCTTAAGATGAAGACAGTAAAGTTGAAAACATTGTGTAGGACAGTCAAACTTGAGTTGTTGATCTTCCCATATGTAACTAGGGCGACATTGACGTCATGGCAAACAGCCCAGCTTCACATAAATAGTTTTAATTAAATTTTGAAAGATCCCTTTAAAAAGCCTGATGAATGTGTTTAAAAAACTATGTAATACAAATGTCTCTCTCTCTTTAGGATCCTTGACTTCCGAAGAGTGCCCCCGGTGGCGGGACGACTTGTCAACATGACAAGAGAGATCAGAGATGTGACTCGCGATAAGAAGCTGTGGAGGACCTTCTTCATCTCACCAGGTAGTGACTCCGCCTGCCTCTGCCGTTTAGCACAGGGTCGTAGCTACTTGTTGTTTTCATCCTATCCAAACAAACTTATCTCACTGGCTTCACAAGACACAAGTGGATTAAACAAACTTGCTGGTGTACAAAGTGAACTGTGTGTGTGTTTGTGTGTGTGTGTGTGTGTGTCAAGAATCTTTTATGTGTGACAACAAATAAAGCCAAAAGTTACCACATGGTGGCACAGTGAAGTGCAGGATTTACAAGGGGATTTATAGAACTATATAAACCTGTATAAAACAAACATTAAAAGAGGGTGAATAAACCTAAACATAATCAAGACATTAAGTATTATAGACATATAATTTAATTATAGGCTAATTAAGAATAAAGACAATATCTAATTTTGTATAAATTTAATTTGTGCTCTACAAAATACTACAACGTAAAACATGATGGTTTTACGTTTCTTTGATTAAACAATTTACAGAAACAAAATGTAAAATGCAAATGAAATGCTTTGAGCAGCCTACTCTGTCTGATGTGTAGATAACAAATGACCAGGTTCTCTTCCCTCCCTCTGAATCTGTGATTAGGAAAACATCATCATCCTGTTTTTTCCCTGTCTATATATTTCCTTTATCTGTTTCTTTTCATTCTTCCTTTCCGACTGCAATTCGAAACCAGTGCGTTTGCTTTTTTTCTCCCCTCAGCCAATAACGTCTGCTTCTACGGCGAATGCTCTTACTACTGCTCCACTGAGCACGCTCTGTGCGGGAAACCAGACCAGATTGAAGGCTCGCTGGCCGCCTTCCTGCCAGACCTGAACCTGGCCAAACGCAAGACATGGAGAAACCCCTGGAGACGCTCGTACCACAAACGCAAGAAAGCAGAGTAAGGGAGCGACACTAGTGAAGCACAGTCACAGATCTGTCGGCAGTGAAACTCCTTGTGACGTTGATTAGTCTGAGCTATTTATTATTTATAATAATCTACATTTAATCATCTAAAACATATTCTACATGTTCCCAGGTGGGAGGTGGACCCAGATTATTGTGACGAGGTGAAGCAGACGCCACCGTATGACCGTGGCACTCGACTGCTGGACATCATGGACATGACCATCTTTGACTTCTTAATGGGTACGCAGAAAATACAATTAATATAAGAAATTAAAATGGATGGATCTCTTTTAATAAATAATGACTTACTCCATCATATTTATTCACTATCTTGTCCTTGTGCAGGTAATATGGATCGTCATCATTATGAAACTTTTGAGAAGTTTGGAAATGACACTTTCATTATTCACCTCGACAACGGAAGAGGGTAAAAACATCAATCAGCTTTTATATTAAAGTATAAATTATAAAATATACTTAAATTATACCTCTATATGTTTCTGTCATAGTAGCTTTAAAAGTTTGATCCACTGGAATCTTGGAGTGACACAGGAATTAATCAGAAATGAAATTAAAATGAATCTGCTCACTTTAAATATTTCTCACGCTCTGAGGATTTAGGAGAAATACAGAAAGCAGAGTTCGGCATAGAGTGCTGTTCATGATAAATCCTGTGTTTTTTTATTCCCACCCTTGTAGGTTTGGAAAACATTCCCATGATGAGCTGTCCATCCTGGTGCCCCTCAGCCAGTGCTGCAGGTCTGTGGAATTATTTTCATGGGCCTTCGAGGATAAGTTATGTCAGCCTAAAGCCTTTCAGACAGAAGAAATGTCTCAAACTAAAGGGGACATAATTTTAGGGGGATAGTTTTTTTCTACACTCATGGCAACTTTAGTGTCTTTATGTATTTAAGTTGGATAAATATAAAATTCGTAAGGTTAAAAAAGTATCAACTTGTTTTTAGAATATGTGCAGCCTACACTAAACATCCTGATGTTTCAGGTAATTTGCTCAGTAATCCTCTCTCCCATGTTTCCAGGGTGAGGAGGTCCACATACCTGCGTCTCCAGCTGCTGGCCAAGGAGGAGTACCAGCTGAGCTCCCTGATGGAGGAGTCTCTGCTGCGTGACCGACTGTCCCCTGTCCTCATCCAGCCTCACCTCCAGGCCATGGATCGCAGGCTCCGGCTGGTGCTGCAGGTCCTCGCGGGCTGCATAGAGAAAGAGGGCTCCGTTAACGTGGTGGAGGAGGATTTAGTCGGGGACACGGCGACCCGCAGGAGCCGAGGCCACAGGTAGTGAGGGCGTTGCTCGGGAGTGACCGCCAGCGACACAAGGGACAATGTGCCGCGGTGGTCTGTGGCTGACTGACTCATGGGATTGGACCAAAAATCCCTCTTCTGATATCAAGCTGAATTCAGTGAATTCCAAGACTTGCCATCAATGCCTCTATGGAAACTGCTTTTAATTGTGTTTACGGAAGAAACTGTCCACAGATACGATGGAAGACTGTGCTCACACGGAGGCTTTGTATTTGTTAGATACAGATGTATTTTTGTTTCATCAGATGTTGTATAAGACACACAGGAACCAGTGCTGTGTTTGGATTTTGTCCTGTTTGTTTTGAATATGAGGGTATCAGCTTATTTTATGTGTTAATTATGTTAGTGCATAACCAAATGAGAAATAACACTGACTGGGCATCTTATGGCCAGATAATAAGCTTTATCTGTTATCACGATGTATGAAAAGGTTAAGAAGGTGTGAGGACGTTTCGAGTTATAATTTGTTTTAAAACAAAAACAAGTCAGGCCGAGTAGAACAACGTACAACAAACAGGGAGATGGTTTTTTTAATGGTGTGTTTTCTTTACCTATTTTTTCGACTTGGAAAAGGCAGATTTTAAATGTCTCTATATTTCTGATCAGCATTAACTGGAGTATTCTTCTCACTGTTCAAGCAGCACCATCATTTTGCCTTATTCCAATTTTGTATCCTCTTCACTTTCTTTTTCACCTCCCCTGCAAGTTGAGCTTGCACATCAATGCAGTACAAACAGCACGACACTAACATATTATTTTACAAACCAAAAACACATTTTAAGAATGGAGCCCACACTGATGTGCTGGTAGTGTTCCTTAAATGCTATGTCAGTTCATTTAGATGCACAACCATTCTTGCCTGCAGGCCTGAAACATTAAGTAGTGTCCGGTATAATTTTACAGTTTATTCGATGCAAAATGTTACACTTTGTATGTTGTTTCATTTTATGAGATTTCATGTCCAAATGACTATTTATTGGTGCGTTACAAAGACTGAAAGTGGTTTAATTAATTATTGGTTATGGTTTTGATTCATGTTGCTTAATAGGAAAATATAGAGGAAATATTTAGCATTTGGATATTATTTAAATTGGGTTAAATTGGGTTTTATCATTTTTAGATAGAAGACTAAGCTGTTTTGATTTTGGACATTAAGTTTTAGAAGTGGTGCCAGTGCAATTTTCAGTTTCCTCCAAGGGTCCTGTGTATTGGCTAACCCAGTACCTGTGCAATGACAGAAATGGAGTACTTGAATGTTTTGGGGTTGGCAGTATGGACAGGATTCATAGAGTTACAAACAGTGTCGAGCCTGGGAGCTGGACTCAAGCCTGCTCGGGGGTTGATGGAGGGGTTCAAATGCCTCGTCCCTCCACACGGATAACCTCGGGAACCGTTTTCATATTCTCAGTGTAAATACCTATAAATAGTTTGAAGACCTGACAACCTGCACCGCACAGTGATTCGCTTCTGTTTTCTGCTATTGCATTGTTACTGTGAAGATCTGTTTACTAAATGATTAAAGTGTGCAATAAAAACAAAAGTGAGGACACAACTCTGTGTGTGTGGGCGGGCGGTTGTCAGCATATGGGCCTCTGAATATGTGCGCCTGTCAGAGGGGTGAAGAATAACAACACTGAAGAAACATTTTACATCTGTGAAACTCATGCAGCCTAAAAAGAACACATGAGAACACCAGCCTCCACCATGGACTTCACCTGAAAGCATTTTATAACGGTAACAACCTGAAAAGCACACAAACAATATCTTAAACGTGAATTACTACACTATGTCAAATGTTCGACTTCTTAGATACCCATTTCAGAGGCCTATATCTGCACACTGTCATAACTCAACAGGTCAGGAATGAGGTTTTTTCATCTCACATATCACACAAAGCACATCCAAAGGTGAATGTCTTCCGAGGGTGAGTCAGACTCTGCACGCACTCCTACACAAACTGCACTTTGCATGTTAAGCCGATGTTTATTTGAAATCGTAGCATTCAAATATTCACTTCCTCTCATTTTTTATTCCTGAGGCAAAGACTGAATTTTATCCGGCACAACCGATTTGCAAATCAGTCTGTGCAGAGGCCCTTTGCTGCCAGTCTGCCTGTCATATCTTCTTTCTCACTGATTTTCTCTTTTAATGTGGGTCGAAGGAGTCAAACTTAATGTTTAAAATTGCAGGTG